>NC_091495.1:29698438-30044193 GCF_947461875.1 Haliaeetus albicilla
TGAGGTTTCTCTTCTCTTTGCATGTGAGCACTGAAAATATATGTAGTCCTTGGCATGTTGCTGGCACCAGGTGACCTTGTTTGCACCCTTACTTGCTTGAATAGGGGGTTTGTGTGCCAGGGCTTAGAAAGGGGTGATTTGCAGGCTAGTAAGGGGCAACCCTGTGATTAGAAATTCCACAATCTGACAGGATGCACATTTGACCTGCTAGTGTAAAATAGATTATTATTCTATTATGTAAACATTTTAAGGTACAGGTTTGATAAGGATCAATGACGGAAATAGGTGGTGCATTCCTACCTGTCTATAGAAGTACTTGCTAGCATGTACTGTAGCTTTTGGTTTATAACCTTACAATAGTGGCTTTGATTAATAATGCTTTATTAGTTATAAATGTAGACTTACTGAATAAATCCTACTTACTCTGTTGTTCTCCACGCCTACATAAAACTATTTCAGTAATTAGAAAGCTACTATAATATTTCTCTATATTGTAGACTTTGAGTTGTTAGCTCTGTCAGCTTTCCTGAATTCCTACATAGGATTTCTACTTGACCCCATCCTTGACATGAAAGGGAAACTGTTTCCACTTGCATTTTGTGATGAGAAGTGTGTGGGTGTGGTAAGACAGGGTTTCCAAAGAAAAGAGGAAGGGGTGGCAGAAAGAGTGCGTCTCTCCTTCTGATGTGCCTCTGGACCTGTACCGTCCTCTTCCCCGCCAGGATCAAAGAAATGAGACTGGAGAGGCGATATCCCAGCTGAAAAGGACCAAACTCCCTCCCTGAAGGACAGTAGTTACTGCTCTGTGGGCTTGCGTTTCAAGAGAAGAGTAGAAGAGTACGCCCGAGGAGTGTTGACATAAGGCATCTTGTGGAGAGCTCACCTCTGTCTTTTTCTAGAAGATATAGGCTTGTAACTCCTGGGGTTTTTCCTTCGCTTTCTATATAAAACACAAAGCAGCAGGGATCAGTTGTTTTATCTACTACTGAAATGCAGCCTTCAGTGCAGAATAACATGAGAACAATTTGAAAGGAAGCGTGGAACACTATATTCAACTGAAACTAATTACCTGATTAGGTTTTGGCCTGGCTGTGTGGGTTGACATCCAATGGTCTTGGCGACAATACCTGTGAGCAAAGCCAAGTCTAGTCTTGCTTCATTTAAAGACTCTGGACAAAACTTCTGGACTTGTGTGCTGAATGCTAAGCAGTGTGAAAATAGGCCACTGATTTAAAGTACCCATGGCTACAATGGGTGTCAGTGGGCAGCTAGCGTTGTTGCAGATGAATGAGCTTAGTTGGGTTTTAGAAATACTGGTTTCCATTTAAAGGTGGTTCTGTTTCAAGCACACAATCTGGTGAAATTTAACTCTGCATCAGAACATCTTCTGTTCACAGCTGTAGGATTAGCACTTTCCTTTTTCCTTCAGCACTTCAAACTTCTCCCCTTACAAATTTAGTCAAAGTCTGACACTGTGGTCTCGTAAACTTAGAAAATCACCTAAAGGGATGTTATCTCACCTAGTCTGCTACAGTAGTTCCTTCTCTTTATCTCCACAGGGGTTAAATACGTTAGGTCTGCTTTGTTCGATGAGAAGTATTTGTTACTGCTGTTGTCATCTTCTCTTGCAGGTTTGCTGCAAACACTTTTTTGATCTGTTGGTGTCTGTCCTTGGAAAATGGCATGTTTTCACATTAGGAATACCTATGCAACATCTCAAGTGTCTATAGTGTTAGACATATGTATATTTACTGGTGAGATGGTATTTTTTTATCTTGGCATTGCTCTAAAGGAAAAAAAAAAATCATTACTTGGAAGGATTTGAAGCTTTACTGGGAAGAAAGGAATGAATCTTTCCTCTGTACGCTATTACAAAAATACAGACCTTTAAGAACAAAGGTAAGCAGAGCACTTTTAGAAAGACTTGAAGTGTCCTTACCTCCTAACGGGAAGCTTCTGGGCTGCACTCACTTCTGGCACCCTAGAGACCCTCCGTTCTCCTTTCCCAGGGAGAGCGACATGAAATGAACTGTCAAATGAGTTGTGGCAGTTCACTGGTGAGCATTGGCTTTATGAGGAAATTTAGTACGTCTATTCTGATATCCTGGAAGCACATCGAGACACATTACTAAAATGAATTGGACAAGTGGTTGATAAAGATCCAAGAGTTGGTAAGAGATGCTCCACAGAACAAGAAATCGTAATAGACAACCATAGGAAAAAATATTTCTGCCAACTGGCTGACTATTTTAACTTAGCAACTGGCTTATGCTCTACCCTATTCCTTAACATCTAAAATAAATATTGAATTCTCTCCTGTTTACAAACCTTCTTAAACCATTTGCCTAAGAGGCGTTGCAGTAATGAAGTCCTCAGAATTGTGTTTAAGCATTTCCTCTTACTGCACGAATAAATCCATCAAGTTTTCGGCCTCCCACGAAGACAACAAATGCAAGCCTGTAAGTGCCATAAAAGCCCCAAGAAACTTCAGAAGCAATTTAAAGTAATAAAAATATGCTTTTGGACACCTCTCGCTACTTCTGTGTGGAACAAGGCTGGGCAGGGACTCGGGGGCTGGAGAGGCAGACGGGACTTCACCTTGTGTAACCTGGTATGCCCTTCCCCTCGCCTCGCTGTCCCCAAATCAGCTGTCACGGTATTGGCAGGAGTCTCCTGAGCCTTCGCTAGCCAGGATTTTGCCCAGCTGTTTGGCCCAGGATTTCACAGAGAAGGAGGAGACCTTTCTGGCTGAAGCTTCTGTAAAATCACTGCTTCAGCGATCAAAGCAGCATTGTCCCTGTGGGGGAAAAAAGAGTAGCTGGAGAGCTCGGCGGCGGCGGGGGGGAAGCGATGGAACTTAACATGGGGCCTGGCCTCTTCACGATAAATAATCGCCCTAGAGTAGAGCTAATCTCCTAGGAAAAGTGGTGGGATTACAAAGGCGGTAAGATCTCCACTTCTTCTAAAAGCAGGCGTAAAGTTCAACTCCATTACAATTCTGTGGTTTGAAAATGTGTCTCTCCTAACAGCTACTTGTGTTGCCGTTGCAGGATGATTTGGAAATTCGTCTTGTCCGTTTGTCTGATGGCAGCGCTGGTTCGAGTAACAGACACCAGGAAAAACCGTCCCGCGGGCGCCATTCCCTCCCCTTACAAAGACAGCAGCAGCAACCACTCGGAGCGGAGGCAGCAGCTGAATAAGGAGGTGCTGGCCTCCAGCCAGGAGGCCCTGGTGGTCACCGAAAGGAAGTACCTCAAGAGCGACTGGTGCAAGACGCAGCCCCTGCGGCAGACTGTCAGCGAGGAGGGCTGCATAAGCCGCACCATCATCAACCGCTTCTGCTATGGGCAGTGCAACTCCTTCTACATACCACGGCACGTGAAAAAAGAGGAGGAGTCCTTCCAGTCCTGTGCTTTCTGCAAGCCACACAAGGTCACCTCTTCGACCGTGCAGCTGGAGTGCCCGGAGCTGGACCCACCGTTCCGACTCAAGAAAATCCAGAAGGTCAAGCAGTGCCGGTGCATGTCTGTGAATCTTAACAACTCAGGCAAACTGTGAGAGCGGGCGTGTAGCTACTGCTTGGTCTTGCCCCCATCAGATTTACTGCTGCCTCTCCTCTCCCACTGAGCAGACTGCGCATTTTGTTGGTTTGTTTCTTCTTTTCCTTTTTTTGTGTGTTTTGTTTTCTTTCAGGAGGCATCTCTTCAGCAAGGAAGGGCTCCTTGTGACTTGCCTACTGGAATAACGCTTTTTAATGAGCTGTGTTAGGCACTTCACCACAAAGTTTCAGTGTATTTCCAATATCACCGGGGGGTTGAATCTTCTGGAGTGGAGCAGGCTCCCAGAAGTTGGGATTGATCATCAAAGTGACCAGTTGGCTGAATCCAGCATTAAATGTTTCCACTGTGTGGAGTAAAGCCCTCTGCCCTACACTCCAGTCCCCTCCACAAGACGAGAACACCTTCCCCATGCTTTGGTCCGGAGCTTGCCGCTCCCACTTGGAAGTGCTGGGGCACTGCCCAGGACTGGGGGACGCAGATGGGGGAGACTAATGAGGAGTAACGTGAGAAAAGCAAGTGAGACTCTGATGAGGCTCATCTCCTTAAGACAACTTTAATTGTGCAATGACAAACGGCTCTGGGCTTGTTGTCTGAACAGCAGATAAGAAGCGAGGGGGAGAGGGCGAGGCGCTGGGTCAGCCACCGTGACCACAGAGCAGACTGAGGGTGGGTTCTGATGCTGTTGTGGTTAGAGTATATCGAACATGTGGTCTCTGCAGCAGTGTTTATTTTGTAACCTAGCTATAGTAAACAGCTGTTTAAAGTATTATAGACCTAGCCATGTATATTTTGCTTGTGGCAGAATATGCCAGAGATTAAAAGATGTTGAGTAAGAGACTCGGTTGCTAGGTCAGCTGCCTGGCTTAAATGGACGTGGTTTAACTAGGCTTTCGGTAGGTTTTTGTGTGTTAGATATGTGTGTGTTTCTTACTCCCAAAAGAACAACATCCATTTATGACCTTATATTTATGCCTGCTCAGACCGGGGAAGGTGGGAGGGTCGTGGGAGAGGAGCTGAGAACACTTAAGGGAACGACGTTTCCCGTAAGGTATAAAAGCACTGTCGCACAAAGGACAAAATTTGGTCATTGCTGGACTGAATACAAAAGCTACATCAGTGTCATCAGGTTTTGGGAGTGGTGTCTCTCCCATGATTGGAAACCATGTTAATGTATTAGTGTTAAAGGACAAACCCATCAGTCAGTGCCGCTGGAATGGGTCACAGCTGTAGGAGCAGGGAGAGTGAGCTGTAATTGCTACAGTACTGGTGGTCCACTCAGTTTCTGAGTCCTACATAATCAGCATTGGTGAACACTTGCAGTTCCGTACTACATTGTCATTCAGCTGATGGAGTTTAGCATGTCCTGTATATCCCATTTGTTACAGTTCTGATCTCTATTAGTCCCAGCTGCATCCAAATCCTACGTCTCAAAACAAACCAGCCCCTTCCCCCAAACCAAAGCCCATGCGTGCTCAATTGCCCGAAGCTTACAAATTAAAAATGACACGCCGACTCCCTGATGCATGTCTCACAGTTCAGCATCTGCATCTAGTGAAACCAGCTTGCCGTGGGAGCCCTTTCCCGCCAGCCTCTTCCCATGCAGCCACTTCAAGGGGTTAATGCGGTTAGCACTTTCGCCAGCCAGGGCTGCAGTGCCACAGGTCTCTATTATGCGAGACAGGCTGCTCTAAGAGGCTTTCAGGACTGAGCTCCACGAGAGCTCACCAAGCGGTTTACGGGGGTTGGCACGGGCAGGATGAGGTTGGTCAGGTCTGTGAGCCCCATTACGTGAACGGCCGTGGCTTTTCTGCTGTGATCTTTCAGCGTGTCAGAAGTGCACGGGGAGGCTCCTCGCACAGGGATTGCTTTAGAGGCTGTCGCTGCTGTGCTGCCAGCGTCGTGCCAGCCACCGAACGGGCACCGTTCGGTCTAGGCTGGAGAGGCTTGGGGTGGGGGGAGAAGGTGGCAATAGCTGTAGTCTATTAAGACTCCAGGGATCTCAGTCTCCGCTTGAAAGAAATGAACTGAAAGTCAGGCATTTTGGACTAGAGAGAGAAAAGCACCCTAGTAACTTCAGTTAGGAAAAATGTGCAAGAATCTTTATCTTTAAGCTATGCCCTGCCTGGGTTTTTCACCAGTTTGCAATATGAATATGCTGCAGCTTAAAGCTCCTTCTAGGAGCTGTGTTTATGTAAAAACTGAGTTGAGCTTGTAATGGTTAAAACTGTATTTAATTCTTGTTTTATAAAAGAAAACAAAAAATGAAGAAATGCTTTAAGTATAATGTAATTATTTTATAGGTCTACTATTAAATTATAGATTAAATAATAAAGCTCCTCTAGGGTTATATGGCATCCAGGTGTACGGGCTTTGCTTCAACACCTTGTGTCCAACTGCTTTCCAATCAGTATATTCTCTGGCTTCCTTTTGATCCTACCAGATACAGGTAAAGGGTGGCTGTAGTGGGTTGACCCTGGTTGGATGCCAGGTGCCCACCAAAGCCGCTCTATCACTCCCCCTCCTCAGCTGGACGGGGGGGGGGAGAAAATATAACAAAAGGCTCGTGGGTCAAGATAAGGACAGTTTAATAAAGTGATAGCAAAGGTTGCGCGCACGAAAGCAAAGAAAAAAACAAATGATGTTATTCTCTACTTCCCATCAGCAGGCGATGTCTAGCCACTTCTCGGGAAGCAGGGCTTCAGCACGCGTAGTGGTTGCTCCGGAAGACAAAATGCCCCCCACTTCCGTCTCCCTTTACTTAGCTTTTATATCTGAGCTGACGTCATATGGTATGGAATATCTGTTTGGTTGGTTTAGGTCAGCTGTCCTGGTTATGTCCCCTCCCAAGATCTTGCCCTGCCCCAGCCTGCCATTGGGGGGGGGCAAAAATGTTGGAGGGACAGCCTTGATGCTGTGCCAGCACTGCTCAGCTGTAGCCAAAACACTGGTGTGCTATCAACACCTTTCTAGCTACTGATGCAGAGCACAGTGCTGTCAGGGCTGCTACAGGGAGTATTAACTCCATCTCAGCCAGACCCAATACAGTGGCTCACCCTGACAGCTTGGGAAAACCTAGCTACTTCTTCACTTGTCGTCGTTTCCCCCCTTCCCCCCCCTCAAAATTACCTACAAGGCAAGAGGGAAAAAGAAATGGCACTAATCCTAGATTCTGGAGTTGATTCTGCAAGCACATATTCTGGGTTTTTGGTTGCCTGGCAAGCAGACAACCAAAGCTCCACCACTCGCTGAACTGCTGGCATCATTTGTGGTAAGAGAAGGTACTATTACCCTGACCTGAGTAGTTTTGCTTAAAATATAGCTAGATCCTTATGTAACAGGCACCAAACTACTCATAGGGGAAAGAAAAAAAAAAAATACCACCTATGAAGATATAGGTGAGCTTTAATGGCTGCTATCAGCTCTTGAGTGAGTACACTGTATGTCTCTCCAAAGGTAGGGTAGTGTTTTGGTTTTTTCTTTTTTTTTTTTTTCTTTCCAACCCAGAGAAAAGATAGTTGCAAAATAATCTTGAAGGAAAACCTTGGTGAGGAAAGGGAGTTCTCACAGTGAGGAACGAGCCTTCCTGTGACCAGAAGAGATGCCTGTCATGGGTCTGGAAAGAAGCAGGAGCACCTAGACCACAACTAGCAAGGGAGGGCTGTGTCCTTTACGGCACTATAACTGACATCTGTGGGAACACTTTGCTCTCTCCCTTCCCCATCTCTTGCCCAAATCCTCTCACAGTTCAGCAATTTAATAGGTTTGGGGACTTTTTCTTTTTTTGAGTAGGCTTTGGTTTAGCGAATTACTGTTTTGCTGTGATTTAGCTACCTAAGCGTGGTCAGGGCCCTCTGCTCAGAACTCACAAGTGCCTCTCTCAGTCGCCCCAAAAGGAGCTCAGGCAGCCAGCTCTTCACCACCCCTCTCTCTTTTCCACCCATCCCTCAGCCACTCTCCTGCTTTGCAGGTAGCTTTGCAGCACAGCACCCACCCGAACCTCTACTGGTTGCGGTACAGCCTCCACTCCAGCTCCCGGTCTCCCAGCCTCTTGCTGCCCGACTGCAGAACCACCGTACCAGAGGCACATGCTGTAATCCAAAAAACTGCCCCTTGTGCAGGCCATCCAAGAGCAAGGCAAGTCTCTTGAGGTAGATGAAAAAAGCTTTAGCTCAGATAGATCCAATATTTCTTAGAGTGGTGGTGTGGGACCCGGGAAGGAGGGGGACAGTAAACGTTAAGCTCTACCACCATGGGACTGCTGCCTCGGCAGGGGCCCAATTTGGTGTGAGTAACAAATGGAGTTTCTAAGAGCTTAAATTTGAGCTGGAAATAAATGAAAAAAACAGTGCCAACTCAAGGGGGACCCTTTATCTTCAGAAAGACACCATCTTTTTGAGGCAATAGACTTGCCATTGGATGCCTTTACAAGTAGGTTGGGTGAATGCCAGGTACAGGAAAGGTACCGATGGGTCTGTCATAAGCAAGAGAATCTCTTGGAAAACCTGTTCTGTAACGTGAATCCCATTTGATTGATGGGTGGCAGACCTGAATGGTTTGAGGCATGGTGTTCTGCCTCCTCCCATTGCTGACCTGTTTACACTGTCTCCAGAAAAACTTAGCTCCATCAGTTTTCACTTATTCTGTCCATAGTAGTTTAAAATTGGTGTAACTTAAGTAACTGATATAATGGACTTGCCACAAACTTGTCTTTGCTTATTAACCTAGAGGATGCAACAAAATAATTGCAATGCAAAGGCTTGCTATATCTTCTCTCAATTAAATTAATAACTGCTTCCAACTTTTTAAGCGGATCACTGAAAAACTGGGCAAGAAAAAACGTCAGTCTGTGGAAGATGTCAATAATTGTATTCCCACTGCCACTGTTGGTTAATACTTAACTAAGTTTTGGAAGTGCTTTGGGATGATGAAAGGTGCTACAAAAAAAGCTAACCACCACCATGCCATGACACGTGACAAAGTACTATGCTTGTGAAAGGCTTTAATTTGCAAGCAAAACAACATGAATCTTTTTAGCTCCTCATAAAAAAACAGACTGTTATTCTCAGTAAGCCACATCTGGTGCTCAGGTATGAAAGCCCTTATTTAGATGCCGCATTTGTTTAAGAAATGGTGAGTGATATGTGGTGTTGGTGATCAACAAAGGCTCAGAATTTTGTCCATGAGGATTACATTGCAGGATTACAGCTAAATCAAATTGTAGTACAAATTACAGCTAAGTCAAATTGATGTTGCTGCAGTAAATGGGGGGAAGAGGGGACCAATGGGGTGTTTGACCTCTAAGACACACCCAGACAAACAAACAAACAAACATAGTTAGTCCAGAATTCTGAAAAAGCTGAGTGTGCCACTGAAAAAAGGAGCAGTGGTGAAACTTATGCTGGGAATCCGCTCTGGGAGTGCTGTGGGTCAGCTTTGGTGGTGCACATAGTGGGCTACTTCACATTATATGGGTGTTTGAAAACAGGCTGGGGAGAAGCTATATAAAAGAGAGACATGTTCAACCAAATAGGTTGGGCCTCAGTAAAATGAAAGGGGAAAATCTATGTAGCAGCTTGTATCTTAGGATCATAACATGGTACCACCAGCTGCAGTCAGCCCTTAATGCTGTTCTTGAGAGAGAGAGGTTTGCAAATAACTTTTAGCATCCATGCTGCAGATTCAGTGAAAAGGGTAGAATGTGTGTATGTGACAGTCCTACCAGGTTGCTGGACAACACTTTAATGATATAAAACATATATATATATATATATATATGAAGACATTATAATATGCAGATAATACTTTTTAATGCATGTTGTTACCCTAATAGCAATTTCTTGAGACTGTTACGTAGGCAGTGTTAGTAGGAACAGGTTACAAACCTGAGCCAAATGCACTACTGGAAGGCACGGACAAGCCAGAGGAGTGAGTGATACATAGTCTGATTGGGTAAAGGACTCTGAAGCTCCTCGCTACCACCACCTGGGGAAAAGGTAATACATCCACATAACTCGGAATTACTGTCACTGTGCTTCCAAAAAGGCAAGGGAAGAGAAGCCCTATTTCCACTGATCTCTTCACAAAGGTTTTACTTTGATCACAGGAGCCTGAACAGGATGTGGTGCTTAGGGAGCAAACGGTTGCTAGCAAACTACAGCATAGCCTGACAGTGAAGAGAGAAGGCAGTTATTTCATTATTATTCCTTTTATTTTCATATAAATTAACATTCTAAAAAAATTGAAATAGAAACACTAAATACAGTATTGCACATAGTGATCTTTGTTAGATGATCTATTATTTCATTTAGTATAGTAATATACATACTGTAGGTACTGAAGGGAACAGGAAGGCTACAAATGAAAACATGCTACTGTATCCTTGCACTTAGGAGCAAAGTTAAGAGGAAAAGACTGTTGTTTACATAAATACAAACATGGATTTGAATCAGTGCCATTAAAATAGCTTTATTTTTTAAAGTTTTTTCCATAAGTTAGTTGTAACAGCAAATAATCTCTTCTTTCCCTTCCCCAAATAGCAATGTTACTCCCATCAACAGAAAATTTTAGAACTCCATTCTTGGTAATTTATATCCCTGCCAGAAATTATTACAAGTACAGATTTTCACATAGGTTTGTCAGCAACAGGAGACTTGCTTTTCACATAGTGAAAAAAACATCTTTTCTAGTGCTTGGTATATGTGAAGAATAACAGATTCCTGAGGTCATATTTCGCACTTCCTTTTATGACACCCCGTAGGGTACATTAGCCTCTGGACAGCTAGGAATGTCTCTTGATGTGCTAGATTAGACAGGGAATAACCCAACCCAGCAGGTTAGAGCTCATTTGCCTTACCCCAGTGTCGTTCAGGCTCCAAGGCTGTGGAGCATGTGCATCCAATTCAGTTGCACACGCAGCCTGCTTTCAGGAAAAGTGCGCTTTGAAAGAAAAATGTTATCAATCGGGCTGATTGGTTCGGGGCTCTTAAATTAGGACTGGAGGAAGGGGTTGTTATCGGCTGAGCAGATCAAAACTGATATAGTAAATTCTGGATTGCAAATAGGTATTAAGCATGTGGTCTAAAATGGAAGCCCTAAGTCATAGATTTCAATCATTAACCTCCTAGTCAGGGACACCAAAAGCCTGGAGGAAAAGTCTGCAATTCTGTTAAGTGTGAAATCGATGTCAATTAGTTGGTAGTCTATGTTCTGTCACTAGAATTGGCTACTGTTTTCCATAAGCGTCAATCCCCATGTGCATCTTTTAATGGCTCTCTAAAGGAGTTTTAAATTAACTGTAAAGCTAATTCCAAAAGGGAAGTCATGTACATGTTGCCAAAAGCCTCTCTGACTTAAGTGATCAGTAGTTAAGACTATACTATACCTTCTAAAGTTCATGTAAAAGTATTAGCTGCTTTATATATTAACAAACTATAATAGCCAAATCTCTCTCATACTCTCTATCATACTTCTGTGCTTTTCTGTACTTTCCTGCTTTTCACTTACTCTTTTTTTTGTTTTTCTTTTTTTAATGTTGGATTTCTGACCCCCTTACCACCTGGCATTCACTATCTGGCAAAAGATGAAGTAAAAATATGCTGCCTTATCGATTTTAAAGATAGTTACAGTAAACATCTTGTTCCACAAATATTTAATCATGGAGGGCAACCAAACAAGTTGGGAAAGCATTGATTATACTGTATAAACAGCACTTAACGATTCAAAATACAAACTACAAATGCCAACATGAAACGGATACAAACAATTCACTAGGAGTAACATTTCTTTCCCTAATCTAAGTGCAGTGCCATGAAGTATTTGTGTTAGACAGATGTTGCCAGTAGGAATGGAAATGTTTTACTGTATCGAGTAGCATTCTTATGAAGTTCAACTTAATGCAGTTTTCAGCATGTTCAGAACTGATGCAGATGCCACTTTTTATGCATGCTGACTTGGCCTATTTGGAATATACCATACACTTTACAAAATACCATTTTTGAGTGGCAAAGGAGATACAGAGTACAGGGAAGGTGTTTCAAGTCCATACCTAGTCTATTGCTGGGCACTCCATTAAAGTGATTACATTCATGAATGAATGTACAATAACACATCAATTGGTGGAAAACTCTAGAGAACAAAAAGCAAATTCAAAAAGGTCAAGAAAGCAAATGATCAGGATGATGTAGTTTCCTTCCCCCTCACTCCCCACCCACAGGCATGTTGAGTTTTGGTAACCAGGTAACAATGGCTTTTGCTTTTCTTCTCTCAGATTTTCATACTTATCTTTGCTTTCTGAAAAATAAAATTAAAAAAAGCAGAAAATTGAGTATACATAAAACCACCTCACACAACTATGAAAACCACAGAAATACATAGGCTAATGTTCAATTATACTTACTGTAGAATTCACTTCACAAATTTCCTTTGAAGCTAGAACTGAAGAAGACTGCAGCAACACACTGCTTGTGAAATATTTTGTTTACTTTCTTTTTCACTCTATCAAATTTTCAGTAACACTGAAAGTCCCAGTTTCAGTGCAAATAATAATGATAATGATACAGGAATAATTAAGCCTACAGCTATTTCTTAAAAAAAAAAAAATAATCTCAGTGTCTTTACATACAGCAAAGTATAAGTGAGACAGAGAAATCCAAATAAATGTTAGTTTGGGTTTTTTTTTTTAAATAACATCTTGAACCGGTTTCAAATAAAATTGATAAAATAAAATCTAGCTTATCATTCCTAACCAAGCTGTTACTCCATTTACATTTCTTGTGGCACTAATCACAGCCAACTGTCCCTAGATATTCAGAATAAGAAACAAAAAATGCAGTATTATTTCTTCCTGTGACAGATTATGTTAGTTCAAATATAGTGAATTACCACCTGCTTCATTTCAAGGATGTGTCACAGTAACATAGCCATGACTAGAAAGCACAAAAGAAAGAAATCATGCCTTTGGCCCGAGTGGGGCAGACAGGGACATGGACACATGAAAAAATCTTCTGTTATAATATTTTACAAGTGTAATTGATGGCCAGTTGCTACAGGTCTAATTTTAATACAGAGTGCCAGACTAATTTTTCACTAGAGGAATATTCATTTTCTGTAAAATCAGTCATGATCCTAGCAATGCTTAGGCAATCATAGTGGAAAAGTTTCATTGAATGACTAGAATTACTCTTCTACTATCACTGAAGTTATTTATCTGTTTTCAGAAGAATGGTGAGAGCACAGTATTATCTTTTTCTAGGGTTTCTATTCCAAGGAACAGAAGCCACTAGTATTTGAGACAGGGATCCAACTTGAAAAATGTGTACCTATCACAACTCTTCCTTACATTTTGTAACTGTAGAAAAGAGAGCGAATACAAAATGAATAAGCTTGAACTGGAAACCACCAACACCACGACTGGGATGCAGACAGATTGGCAGGGTGGGGCAATAATATGCTGCTCTTGCTTGTGCTACATCTATTTTGTGGAGTAATATTCATAGGCAGTGTTCAAGGTTGTTAATCTAACACCTTTTATGAAAATGTTAAACATTAAAAAAAACCAACAACCCAGAACAAAAAAGTACATCAGGAATAACATATCTAAAAATGCAAAGAGAAAAAGGTAAAACGACTGATGGGAACAGAAGTATTGCTACAATTTTTACTTACAATTCCGGAGTCATGTTTTGGTCTTATATTGTAGAGCGACTTCCCCTTTTTCTGCCTGCAGACCTCCTCTGCTTCTTTAACTCTGAAGAGAGACAAAACTTATAAATATTCTTGTAGAGCAAAACTATTTCCAAAGACAGTGCAGTATATAACTTACAAATTTAGACCTGAGGACACAGGTGGATAACTTTATTCCCCATATTTTCATTAGCAAACACCACAAAATAGCACTTGCACTCTGTGGCTGTTGTTGCCATACCATCAGCCTCTGGTACTTACAAGGACAGGCATAATCAATGGCATAATCAATTCTAGTTGCAAAAGCAATCAGTACTTACTGTAGTTGAATTTTCAATTGTGTCAGGATTTAAAATACACTGGTTGACATGAAGTTTACCTTTCAGAGAATTCATACCAAACACTGCTAAGAAAGCTCCTTTTCTTTTTATGACTGTTTAGAAATCATTCTTCATCCATTCCCAACCTCAGTACTTCAACTACAGTTTAAACAAATTTCTCACCAGACTATCTTCCCTTTCACCTAATTTTGTTTGTATTTAAAATGGCAAAATAGCTTAACCTATATTTCCAGTCTCCACTCCCTAACTGAAAATCAAAATGGGAAATTGCCATGGAACATGGAACATGACATTTACAACCAAGGTGGTGCACGTCACTGCACACATCTTTCTTTCCAAAGCAGAGGGTGAGCACCAAGGCTTACATGACCTTGATGAGGATGAATGCACTTGGGCTGCTTGGATGTGAAGAGAAAAGCGGGTTCCAGAAATGAGGGTCCACTTCTTAGTGTTCCTTACTTGGCAAATGGTATCAAATTAGGGCCTTGTAAAATGCCACCAAATGCCACATTTTTTGCGAGATAAACGCCCCTTTCGTCATGCAGATAGGGAACAAACTGTGAAAGGCAGAGGGCTGTACTCAGACTGGGAGCCTGCCAGAATCAGTCTGGTGGGTTCAATGGCACACTGTAAAATGTTTCTTTACCATTTTTACTCTTTTTGTAGATCAACATTACAAACACACATGGTTATTGAAACACTGATAATACACATTTAAGTTATGAATTCTCTGAGCTTCAAAGACTTACATAAATCCTTCCTATATGATGGCATTAAGTGGTGTGAGATGTGTAATTTTTTTTTATGAGATGAGAATATTATTTATAAATAAGAAGGTAGAAAATAAAAATGTAAATCCTATGTTGGCTTGCTCTTGCCAACAATATAGACTTTAGATGGCACATACTCTGCCTTTTCATCAGTATCCAACAGTGAAAAAAGAAACAACAGTAAAATGATATTGAAGAAATGATATATCCTTGGCTGGCTCCTTGCGGTTCATCTCCAGACTACTTGCATGTCTGCTATTTCACTGAGACTACACAGGGCAATGTGAGAATCAGACTTTGTGTTACTATTATTTTTAAATATTTTTGTGTGTGTGGTAAGGGCCAGATTTTGAAAATAAGTCTCCAGCTGGGTCTGCTAAGCACATTAAAAAAAAAACGCCTTCGCATTCATCTCTCCTTTATCCAACTTCACCAGACACACCTCGTTCTTTTCATAAGTTTCAAATTTATACTTTCAAAAATTAATTTAAACGTCAGTTCTTTTCTAGCACTTCCAACAAGCTGCTCCCTTCATTTGATAGCCTTATATTTTATTAATGTAGGAAGACCTTTACGTGCACAGGTGGGGGAAAAAAAGGCTTTGCAACCTATTATTTTCAAGTTGTAACACTTTCTATCTGACTGCAAATCAGATAGATTGCTGCAGCATAATATAGAACAAAAATGTCAAACAGCCAAGTAATTCACCTTTAAAACATATTTAAATAGATTCAGTAAAAGTGGCAGCCAAAATGTGGTGATAGCTTTAAAAAGAAGCTTATGGGAATGATACAGAATGCAGTAAAATTCAAAGACATTTTCTTTTTCCTAAAATGCCACCTTTTCTTCTGCTTTGTGTCCACTTACATCCAAAGGAGGAAAAGTATCTGTGACATTGATCTTCCCATGATCTTTTCCAAACAGTCAGACACATTCCAACCCATCAAAAGCCACTCTTACAAATTTCCTTTTTCTCAGATACAACTATAGCTGGCTCTCTTCACTGGTGGACATCATTTAAATAAGAAAATGAAATGTTACTTGGGAGTAAATTAGTGTCAAATCTCAGGGACTGTACAAGTACTGCTGAGGTTATCAAAATGACTGTTTTATAGAAGCAATGTAATATATGCAGGTATTCAGACTACTCGTCATGCAAATGACAGCATATGTAACATACAAAAATATTTACCAAACCAGTTCACACAGATCCAGATGTTATTCTCAGGAAATGTCAGGGAATCTTTAGTTCCAGTCTTTGTTCCATCTAAATATCCCCCGTCCAGGACAGATTACCCACTGCTTGCCTAACATACCGGGTCATAAGACAGCACAGCTCTCTGTGGGTGTCACGTTAATTCAAATCAAAAATCCTCATATGGAATGGAACCGTTGACAATGCAGTGATAGGCGTTATTTTCTAAAAAGCAGGTCATGTTAAGTGTCACTGTCAGCATAACATCCCTAAAATGTTCTGCTTCTATTAGAGAAATAGCGATTTGGAGAAAGGCTGTCTCCACTTGAAACAGCAAAATGCTACTAACAATGCCACTCTGTGAGGGAGGACATCAGAACTTCTGGGTCCCTTAGATTGCGCTTGAAAAAATGATCCACAACTTCCAGACTGATAAATGACAGCCTTAAGCTTGTGCCACCCATTTTTCTAGGATTATGTAAGAGGTTCTGGTCTCACTAGTATGGTTGCGGTCCTCAAGTTTTTGGGAGCTTTTGTGAAATTCCTTGGAGTTTGAGCCTATTTATTCATACCGACGGGAATGCAGAAGATGAGAAGCATTACTCCCTAATGCACTTAAGACAAAGCTGAGAGCTAGCAGCCGCTCAGTTCCAGTTCCAACCATATCACTGACTCACTGTGTGGGTTTGGGACAGCTCGCTGTCTCTTGGCCCCCATCCTGCTCTCTGTGCAGGAAGATTAAAGTGGTTGGATAGAGCCTTACTGAAGCCAATACAACCTACATGTATGTTTCTTCAGCAAGGAATGTCCTTAGAAATGTAAAGATAGCACACCAAAGGCTCATTGTTAGGAGGCTTAGTTTATGACCGTGTTAAAACTGGAAGCACGGAGAACTGTATAAATCTACAGCAGTATCTATAAAAGAAAAGTCGGCCGACTGGTGAAATATAGAGACAAAGGCAATTGTTAGCCTTCCACAGTGCTAAATCATAAACCAACGGAACTGGCATCAATTTCTAGAGTGTGCAAGTGTATTTTCTGAAGACTGATCATTCAGCTAAATTAGGATTTTATTAAATGTAAAATTAAAATAACCTGATGCTTCTGGAAGAGAAAAGGATGTGTTTTGATATGAACATCAGTACCATTTAAACTGCAAGATCTAGAAAAGCAGATAAAAGGTTACCTTTGAAGTAAGGGCAATAGTCTCAATTCAGTTGGAAAATAACTTTTAATTGCCACTGGTGATTTTTTGTCAACTTCTTGGGTTTTCTCCACTGGCCCTGAATGATTCTTCATCTTCATGGGGGGGAAGCTAACCAGATTTAGGCAAAACCATCTTGCTTCTGTCAACTCATGCCTGGTTCAAGTTGTATTTCTCACAGTGGCTAATTCCTGCCTACCTTCCTCTCTTGCTCAGGCTTTTCCTGCACTACTTCTCACTGACTTCAGTGAGAACCTGCTCAGCGTGGGGGTGCAAGATAATAACCTAAGATCAAAAGGTACAAAAATTGTATGAACACTAGTGGTTATATCAGGAAGACTGGGTTAACTATTCAACTATGGTGAGTCGTTAGAGCTTCATGAAGAAATTAATGCATCTAATTCAATACTGGGAGGAGGGAAGACGATATTTGGAGAAAACAACACAAGAGCTATGAATCTGTGAGCCTCCCAACAGTCACAAAAGGGGAAGCAAATGCAGACAGTGACATACTTCCAGGCTGCAGGCCAAAGCGACACTGCTGCTCTGCCAATGCAGAGCACAAAGAGCTCAAAGAGCATGAAACAGTTAAAAAGACATTCCTAGGAAAGGAGTGGGGATTCGATTGTCAGGCCCTGTGTGGAAAGATAGACTACCACCGGGAGAGGCTGTGGAAAAAGAGTCTCAGGAAGGTGGGTGTTCCCCAGTTCCTGAGGATTATGACCCTTAGGCAAAGGCAGGCATCTGTATAGATTGATTTATTGTTCTGAAAATCTGTTTTTACTTAAACTATTTAGTTCTACGCTAATACTTTCTGTTATAGAGGCTGTTTGGTCCCTTTATAGAGCCATTGCTCTCAAGTGCAACCAAATACTCAGAAGCAGGACAGATGCTGAAGGCATGATTTGAGAGTAGGTGAGTAAGATGGAGGTGACAAGGGACATGGTGTGCTCTTCAAGAAGCCATGTGATACAGTTAACTTGGTAAGTGTGATGGGAATAATTTGCAAGCTGACAGCGTGCTAAGCTTCTTTGCTAGACTGATGCTCAGACCATCTCACTTCATACTTTGCAGCTGCTTCTCAAACTCAACTTTCT
This sequence comes from Haliaeetus albicilla, assembly GCF_947461875.1. Classification (NCBI taxonomy): domain Eukaryota; kingdom Metazoa; phylum Chordata; class Aves; order Accipitriformes; family Accipitridae; genus Haliaeetus; species Haliaeetus albicilla. Next base: position 29,716,287 of record NC_091495.1, read on the forward strand.
TTCAGTAAACTGACTTTGGTTCATTTGCTATCAACTCCTGTCCCATCTCGTGTCAATTCTGGCTTAAAAGTGAGTGTATCAGTTTGCTAGGAAAGATAACATCAGCTGCATTACCTTTAACAATTTTTGCCTGTTACTCTTCCCAAATAATTTCTTGATTTTGTCTTAATGAGAACATAGTCCTAAAAACTAGTCTTCTCAGCATAGACAACCAGAGAGTTGCTTAATTCTCACTGTAGTAATCTGAAGAGCAGAGGTATTAAACAGCAGTGGACCCAACATCAGGCCCGGGGCAAATTCTATAAATACTTAGTAAGACTGTTCATAACTCGAATCTGGACAAATGGATCTCCTTAAATATTAAATTTAGCTAAAGCATTGCTTGCATTATTTCAGAAAGGATATACTTCCAAACAGCTCCCACAATAAGAAAACATGTAGGAAACATACAACAGTTGGCAATCCGTGGATCAGTTTTAAAAAAAAAAAAAAAAAAAAAAAAAAATCTACAAGTGAATGAACAGCCAGTCATTTACAGAGCCCAAGAATTAAGGTCTCGAAATCTGCTACTTAATAAGAATCAGAGTCATCACCCATAACAAAGGAAGTAGTTTCTTATTTCCATCATAATAAAAACTCTTCCCCAGCACTTTCACCTCCTTCTACCTTATATTTATTGTGAGACAAACATATACAAACTATGATTAAGTTTAAAGACAGTTTATAAGATGAATAAGCAAGTTACATGTTGGCATGCACACAGGAAAAAGAAACCAGACATCCTTACAGACCTAGAAGACAGAGTATCTTTATCTACCTTCTAGACAAAAAAGCCATCCTGGCCACAACCTTATCAAGGCTTAGAGACTTTCTGTCATCATTCAATCCATTGAGGGGGGCAGCCACTTTCCTGCCACTAAGCATTAATAACTTTGTCTGAACTATCTGTGGCAGACAGATTCATTTCCTACTGGCTCCATCTAGGCTTGGTAGCCTTACACTTCACTAGCGAGCACTATGACATGACAAATGTAAGCACAGCAAGAAGGCTGGAAGGTTATATGCCTTAGAGAGTGGAGCTGCTCACAAAATCTTCCACGATAAACTCAGACAGACATTACTTTTACAGTTTGACAGTATAGTCCATGAAACCCAAAAGACATTTTTCTGCAGATATTCTGTATTTTTTAGCATAAAGCAAAGCTGAGGCCAATACTCTTTATACTACTAAGTGCTTATTATCAGATAAATAAAAGGGGTGTTCCCAAAATATTTTATGTAGGCTTGTCTGGGTTGGAGATAACTTGCTTATAATAATAATAGTACTTTTATAAATAAAAACTAATAAAAAATCCTCAGCAAAAATATCAAGTGCCAGACATCTTTAAGACTTCAAGAGCAGAAAATTTTAAAACTCCTTCTTTGAAAACTCTTCCAGAGCAATGTGCCTGTATTTTATTCTTTGACCCACCTACTAAAATATTGAAATGATATTTTGCTAGGGAGTTTCTCTTTAGCGAATAAACAGAAAGGAAAATTACAATTCCCAACATAAAAGTAGAGTAAAAAAAATGTAGAGCTTTTACTTTCATGCCAATAGGGTTGAAGTGATGACATAGACATGATTCAGTAACTGACTGCAAAGACTTTATACAGATAAGAAGCACATTGCAATGTACCTAGTCCCATCAAACTGACTGATGAAACCTAACCTCTGCCTACCAACAAAGATAATGTATTAGACCATCTTGACATCCCTGCCAGCTCCTTGCATGGTTACTTCAAGGACCACAAGGCTGGCTGAAAGACACAGTGATTAATCATACGTTGGCTTAGAGGACCATGGACAAATGGATTAAAATGTTTTAATTTGGCCACTTAACACAGAGACTAACCTGTAGCAGGACCCTGAATAAGATCCTTCCTCTGTCAACATTGTAGAGTAGACTGGGGAATACATTTCAGATTTTCTTCAGTGTGCACCATGTCAAACAGGCCTAAAATAAGGCTTTGAGGCCAACTGAAATGAAAATGAGACCTTCCCGTTTGCAGAGTCTAACTGTAATCCATAACACACTTCAAAATATTCTGAAAGAATTTCAATTCAGAAGTATTCAGTTTCACTCAGTTCTATCTGGAATCATTCTTGGTGATCTAGGGATTCTGCCCTTATCTGTGCAGAAATACACAGATGTGCATAAATACAAAAAAAGGATATTGTGTTGAAACACATTTTAAAGATGATAACTTTAGCATTAAAGAAAATTTCACCTTGAAAATGTAATGAAGTAAAAAATTAAACTGTTAAGGATGGCTATGATTCTAAGAAAATGCAAATGTGCATATACCCACTTAAACACATTTCCTGACTTCTGCCACCATATTCCTTCTTTTTTTTTCCTTGTCAAAGTGGCCAGTATTTCAGGCTATACCTGGCTACCTTCAGGCAAGATGGAAATCACTTTCCTACAGACTTTGCATATGAAAATAGAGGTTGCTCTAAGAAAAGATAGTCATCACCTTCCCTTGTTTTTCTTGGAACTGAAGCCAGGTTGCTCTCAAAGAAACTGGCTGCATTCTGGGCTATTTGGTTAGGAAATTCAACAGGAAATGATAAGGGCAGGGAACGAGACTGGAGGTGAGGTAAAACTGGTAATATAATCAGCGAGCAAAAGAAAGGAAACTCGTGAGTGAACGGAAATGTGAAACTATGTGTTTGCTGTAAAAGATTTTTAAGCAGTAGATGGGGTAAGAAGGAAAAAATGCATTGTGTAAAAAAGAATGAGAAAAATCTCAGTGAACAGACCATGTGGAGAAGGAGGCTATCTTAAAGAGAATATGGAGACATACCCTGGACAGATGAGTTGCCTACATTGGGTATACTGGGGCTACTATGTTGGATAATTGATAGCTACAAGATTGGCAGTACAAAGATGAGAATTGAGTCAATAGAAGAGATCACTGGAAAGAAAAGAAAAAAAGTATAAGTCAGCTAGAGAGCCACAGAATGAGAGATCTCCAGTGCAGGAGATGGGAAAATAAGAGGCCTCCAACTTTGCTGCATCAGGTGAAAATAATCATATCAAAAGATGCTCATTCATAATTATGTAATGACTCAAAATGACTGCAGACACAGTGAGGCTCTTCCCAAAAATGTAAAAAAAAAAAAACCACCCTGATGTTAGATTGTTCCCTGTACTAATACTATAAAACATGCACGCAGCCATGCGCTTAATGGATGTTGTTGATATTATGCCAACTCCATGCACTAGTTTGGCAAACTCTCAGTAACTGAGGAATCTAACATCTTCAGTAGTTCAGGATTGGTCTGGGTTACAGTAGATGTTAAGTCTCTGTGAGCATCTCACACTTTTGGGGACTAATGTTTTAATGACAGATGCTGCTCATTTGTAAAAGATTACAATATTTTATTGCACTTCAAATGCCAAAGTAATCACTTTGCCTGGGAAGGAAAACATTTCACAAGTATAGAAAGTATAGTACCGCTTGTCAAAAAATTCTGTTTAAAATTTTTAGTGGTGTCATTTTTTTCACCAATATGCAACTATTTATTGAGTATGTTGTGCTAATTTATATCATAGGCAAATGTCATTCTTTTTTCAAGAAGTGGTGAATGGGAAAGGGTTAAAAAAATCACTATATGGTAGGAATCATGGTATCCCATCTCACTATACCCTAAACTGTCACACTCAATCTGACATTACAGCCATGAAAATAGGCTGCAAACTTCATTACAAGATGATGATTGGTATCTATCTCCTTTTATGCACAACACACATACTAAGATGCAACATAATATGCCAGAATGATACAACACCAGGCAAATAAAAAAGAGACTGCTGAAAAGCCCTTCTACTGTTTATGTGGGGGCATTCTGAAATCTGGCCTCATGCAAGTCACAAAAATTAGGAGAGATTACAGATTTGGAATTAGTTTTCGACTAGATCCTTCACTTTGTTCAAGTTTACTATTTGTATGCACCAGTTGGTTTACAGTTGCAAATGGAAATATTTATTCCCACCTTACAAAACACAGTATGACTTAAAAAATGTTAAACTAAAATGTTTAAAAGTAATTTCCACCAAAGATCGAGATTGAGAAACTTATCTCCAAATGCTTTTATTTTTCACAAACTTTTCCCTCAAAAGCAATACCAAAACTGAAAGTTACTGCTCTCCTCCCCTAACTAAAAAATGATGGTGTTTTCACTGAAAAAAAAAAAAAAAGGATTAATTGCTGAAAATGCACAAGGAATTAAAAAAATGTACTGAAATGTTGAGCAACTCAGCTGGACAGCAAATTGTCTCTTTGTGAGCCACTGCCTCAAAGGACCGTTCCTTGCTTCTGAATCTTTGGTGTGCTTGGGCTTCTTTTAAGTAGACTTTCCAATGCCTGTAACAGTATTTTCTGATCAGAAAGCTATTTTATTTAAGTTAAAATTTTGAAATATTCTCAAAAACTGAAGATCCTTTTAATTATTCAATTCAAAGTCATTTAAGCTGCATTCTGTTTTGAAATGTCATTATGAGTTGTAAAACCAAGCCTACCAGCATGCAATTCAGTTGATTACAGAGCAATAAAGACACTGAGATTAAAGTTCCCAAGTCAGAAAATGTGTCTGCCCATAACTACTAACATAATACTTGGAGCTTTTAGTTGGCATTACAACAGCATGCCAAGCAAAATGCGACCCCACTAAACACCCTCCACATCTGCATCATTGCCCTCTCATGTTGCCACTCGAGACATTTTTCTTCTCTTTCCTTCCATCTCCAGACTTCTTTGCAAGTGCATATTCCCATGTCCCCCGATTTCTCACTCTCAAGTCTGACTCACTGGTTCCTATTATAAGCGTTAACAAAATATCCCTTAAATTACTCTGAGAGGACGTTGCTCCTGCTATGGGATTTAATGCCCTCCTCTGCAAGCAGAAGTGGCAGCTTACCAACATGCTCCTCACTGTGCAACGTACAGATATCCAATGCCAGACTTTAAATTGCTCAACAGCAAGTTTTAAATCATCCTGCCGAGGAGTCTGTAGGGAGACATACCAGTCTTACTGCAGAGGGAGATCAATGAGCTGTGGAGACATGCTGGCCAGGAATCTCCCTTTCATCTAGATATACACAGTGTGACACACCAGGTGCCAGCTTAACTGCTATTCTTACGGGAATGGGCAACTTTTACATTTGAGAGACGAGAGCATTTTTTTGAGTTTATAGATTATTTTTAATGTGTCAAAGATTTATCATGGGAGTTAAAGGGTTGAATAAAGTCAGCCAAAAGAAATTCTCAAGCTTAGTGTGATGCAAGATATCAGGGACTTACAGAATTTTACCATCATGTTGATCCTGCTTATGAACTCTCCTCTGCTGGCGTCCCTGACACAGTCAGTCTCTGTTCAGTGACATGCCCCTTCATAAGGGCAAGGGCCAGACTGAGCTTATGAGTAATATGTACCTTATGTACACCCTTACAGGGCACCTATATCTGTCCCTTTCTCTCTCTCTCCCCCACCACCCCCCATCCAGAAATAGAACTTATTTTGCCCTGTTTAGGTAAATCTTTGCAAGGTTGCACAGGCTCTCTGGAACAGCAAACAATCTGAAGAAATGGAAACGTGTCCAGAGCTGGAGTGGACAAACGAGTGTCAGTACCTCACTTGTACCCAGAGAAAGGGAAGGTGGAACTGTGGTCCTGCAAGCATGTTTCTGCCGTATTATTGACCTGTTTCTACTAAGATCTGAACTGGCATCTAAAGCCTAATTATATTGATATTAACCTTTGACAGCAATGGAACTTTTCTTTAAAACACAGAAGTTCTTAAAAGACTGACTGCTTTTTGTTACTGTAATGAGCCAGAATGTATTTCATGGCTGTAAAGAAAAGATGAAGTTGTAGTCCTGAAGATGAATCATTGTTGTCCACACCAACATGAGATTTTCTGAAAAATAATTGTATTTTTAGCTACCAACAATACCCAAATTCCATATTTGATTGCCATACCCAGCAGCTGCTTTTTTTTTTTTGCTTTTTTTTTTAAATTGATCATAACTTTTCAAGACTTCCCTCTGTAGGGTTATATTAGGTGTTCCCTCATGAACTCTTCTACCTTTTCATTCCTAGGGCAGGCTATCTTTTCCTGGTTCCTAGGAAAGTGGTAGGGTCTGGGCAACAGTTCTGTAGGCCTTTCCAGGATGTCAAGAAAAATTAAAATACTTCTTGCTCTCACAGAAGTGCTAAACTGGAATAGTATGTTTAACATTGAATATTGCTATCAGAAATATAAAGAAACCGGGGTGGGGGTGAAATAAAGACAGAGATTAATGAGAAAAAAATTAATATATTTAGAAGTCAGTTTGTAGGAGGCACTTGCTCTCACTACAGGAGAAAAAAAGGCATTTGAAGATTGGTGGTGTGATCCCCTAAGAGCTTTCCTAAGAAGGTGAAACTTTTGCATAGCTGTCACTGCATATCTAACAATATGTATTCAGAGAACAGGCATCTTAGGATATGCAGCAACTGAAATACATGTATAGATAATGTGCATGCTGACTTGCAAGGTTCAAAATCATATTCTTTTGTCAAACAACATTGAAAAAGTATTAGGGAAAGTATGTCAGCTCTTCTTGGCTTTCTTCCTGATCACAAGTAATGTGCAAGCTATACTGACAGATACCTTTCAAGAGTTTTCAAAGTATGAATGCAAAGCATAGACTACCAGTGACACATTAATTATATAATGAAAGGACAATGATAACAACAACATGTAAAAACTCAAAACATGCCCCGTTAAGTTTGGTTGTTGTTTTCGTTTTGGTTTATTTTGTTTTTTTTCCTAAAGTTGCTTAATCAGAAAGAAGTTATATTACTTTGAAAATTTTCACTTAAAAGGTGAAATATCTAAATATCTATCTTTAGGATAGATATAGCATCAGAATTTTCAACCTCCACAAAATATTTTTGAGAAATTTATAAATAACCCAGATAACAATTTCTATTGGAATGTTCCAGTTAGCCTTGACTACAGTGTGACCACAAAAAAAAAAAAAAAAAAATAGCACTGTTCAGAAAACCTTTTGGCAGACCTATGCTTTCACTGTAATTTTCAGGTGCATTTATCTTTTTATTGCTACTGTATTTAACAGTTTATCATGCATAATTTTCTCTACAGCTAGTATTTTCCAGTTCTGCTTTATTTCAAGTGAGAGAACTGAGTGAAAGCAGCAGAAAACTTCAGAAAAATTAATTTGTTTTTAACCTTGCACCATTTTTCTTAAATTTTTTTTCTCATCTTCTCATAAGGAAATACAAAGCCTGACACTTCAATGTTTATCTTTTGCATATAAATGCCCGGCAAACCAATATACAAGTTGAAATGCCAAGCGAAAAGTGTTTAAAATAAGAACTGGCTGACTGCTTTCTTTAACACATACACTTTTAATATATCAGTAACAAAAAGTAGGTACCACCTTTGGAAATACAGTCTACGAAAAGCCTTTGGGTAAATTATTGTAAAACAGTGTGACTCATATTTGCAGAGACTAAATAAGGGAAAGCCTCTATTAACAGTCCATATGGAAACTGAGATATAAAATATTCTAGAAAACATTGCCCACAGCATAAAAGTTTAATAAAAAATGAAAGTAAAGTGGAGGGAGAAGAGGCAAAAAAAGCACCAAAACCAATCAGGGGGTGAGAAAGAAGGATGATCAAAGTAAAAAAGAAAAGGGAATAAAGTTATACATTTTATGAATAATTATAATAATTAAAGTATGCTTCATAAGGCAGCAACCTGGAAAATAATTCACCAAAGGTGGCATACTGCAATACTTTAAAAAGAAAAGTCTCACCATATCTGTCACTTGATTTTGCTGCCAATGAAAAACTACAGAAAGTTACTTTGACCATTAATGTTCTAGCCTGCTCTTCAACTTTAGCAGCAGAAGAACTTTCAAGAACATCAACTAAAGAGGAAAATCTAGTTTCTTGAAATAATAATTCTTATTTTGGTGGCAATAGGCAGATTTCAGATTTCTGTCAATCTAGGCTGAGATTTTGAAAGCCATCATGCTGTACATTCTTACACCTTTGGGCAACACTTATTCTTCCATCAAGATTTTTCTCCTTTGACTTCTCAAAACCAAGACACCTTCACATCACAGCATCTTGTCTTTCACTAAGAAAAGTGGAAATATAAAATCAAGAAAAAAAGCCTAAAGGACAACTTCAGATATCAGGCTGAACTATGATCGGAGGCAAAATATTTTCCATGTAAAGGCTTTGATAAGACAGTTGTTTTACCAAAGAAGATTCTTCACTTTCAGGAAAATAATTTGTCTTTCTTGGAACACTCTTACTGTTACTGCCAATTTGGCCAAAATATTTTAATTCCTAAAAGGCAATGAAGGCAGCTTGACTTTGCCAGACCTGAAACAGCACTGTGCCAAACTTTTCTGAGAGGTGAGCACAAACCAAGACATCAAAGGTTTCCAAAGTCTAAACCCTGCCTCAGCTGAACAAACAGTATCTATAGAGAAGAAGATTTAAACTTGATGAGACAAGTAAAAATTAAAATTCAAAACAAAAATCTACCTTTGATTTTCAGGATGGATCGTTTTCAGTCTTAACCTCAGTGACTTCCTGGACTGCAGTTATACAGTCCTCTCTGTCCCCCTGGGAAAGTCTCCTTCATCCCATCAGCTCCAAGTCTGGGTTTGGGTCTCTTTGCTGTTCTTCCTAGGGATCTCCCAAGTTCCTTTCCCACTGCAGGCCCTTTCTCACTGTCCTTTCCCTTCCCTGTCACATCCTGCACCTAGAGCCATTTTGTAGGTTATACATGTTCAGTCCCTTTCAGGTTAAAAACCCCTTTGCCCTAGAAGGGACTAGCTGGCAGCCACTTTTTTTTCTCTGCTGCTTCAACACATCCTCTCAGCATACACATACAATGAACTGAAAGAGAAATGATTGTATCGCAATCCCATTCTTCTCTTAAGCTTTAGATGTATAAGAAAAATAGGAGGAAGAGGTTTTATGCTTATTTAGTTAATGTCTTCTAAAGAAAAATATTTTGCAGCAAGAACCCTCTGGAGGATTTTTGTTTGTTTGTTTTTAGGAAAATAGCTTAGTATTTTGGAAAAGAAAGGACTTTTTTCTTAAATCCAGTTCTATAAAAAATACAAGATTAAATTAACCTGTATTAAGTTGGCAGCCAATTCCCTGCATAGGAAACCAAAGATAGTATTTAATTGTCAACTCAATTCCAAAGAGATATACTTAATTACAAAAAATTGAGTCAGACAGTCAGTAAAATGAAATAGATCCCTGGAGAGCTGCTGTACTGTGCTAACATTTGCACTGCGCTCTTGCAATAGGAGCAGAATCCAGTTTTCTTAACTGTGAGACTGCTCCTTCCAAAATGTATCCACTTCCACTAAACATACATGGTATACATGACATTGGTCATATAGGTGCTTAAGGAAACTTTTCAATAACTTGCTAAACTAGTAATGTGATGTCTGTGACAGTTACATAGGGTGAGTACTCTTGAAAAAGAGGCTTGTTCTTGTCAATTGACCTAAAAATGGACTGATATCAATCACTTAATGAACATAAAGCTTCCATCCTGTTAATGTTAAGGCTCAGAAGTAGCTTCATTATCTGTATACTGAGGTCACTCAAGTTGATAACAGTAGAACTATATAACAGTATTTACAGTTTTCATGTTTGTATTAGTTTAATTTGTCCTTATATGGCATTTATTACTTTTTAAACAACTGATTAATTCTTGGCATAATTTTTATGAACAAAGCATGACCACAATGCAATATCTGCATGCAGATGAAAGCAAACTTCATAGCTCTTCTAATACATGGACCAGAGTATGGCTAATTTTTCAAAACTACTGTCTCACTTCTTTATGCCATATATAACACACGTGCTTATGTCCATGGGCTGTGATTTGCAATATGGTTCAGTCTGAGTCTTTTCTTAACGCAGGGTCAATTGACTTTTTCCTTCTGTCTTCCTACTTCCTTTTTCCCAACTTCACTGGACAAATATTTACAATATGTCTTGTCTTGATGCCTTGACTTGTTTTCACTAAATATGCTAATGGAAAATTTTTAATCAACTTTCAGACCTGAAACAAGTCTCCCATTCCTTGGATTCATAATGGCATAGTAGTTACATGCTCTGCCAAAAATGTTGTTCAGGTAATGGACATGAAAAATTTAGCACAAATTGATATTAACGTCCCATTCAAAAATTACAATGATGGGGCTGGGGTAGTGGTGGGGAATCTGTTAAATAAAAAAAAAAAAAAGACTGAGAAAACTCCAAAAGGCATTCAATAGGTTGTGTGCTAATGAAGTGAGGCTGACTGATTTCTGTGCGATTGCTCCCAATAACATTCTCTGAGAAAAGCCTTTGAACAAACAAATGTACCTTTCTTGAAGAATAAGTTTGTTTTCCTTCTTCCAGAAGTCTTTGAAGTCAGAACTGAATTCATGCCAAATACTGAAGAAAGAATGTGGGGACACCTCTTTCTCTCCCATTTTTGGTTTCATACAGAAATAGGCTGCAGTTTCCAAAAAGCTGTCAAAGAAAGCAAAAACGGCAAATGTTTCAGTACCCACTAATGCAATTATTTTTTTTTTCTTACTTAGCACTGGCACAGTATTTAATTATTCTTTGTAGCAGATCTAAAATAAAAAACTATAAAAACATAACAGTTCTGAGCTCTTCATATACAGATAGATAGACAATATGATTCTTCAGCAAAGTTGGGATCTGGCACTTATCATAGGTTCTGTTTTTGACCAAAGAATTTTCTACTTCAAAAGCTAAAATGAACGCAGTGTACACAGCCCTGCAAATCCAGACATCCACACCTGCCCATATACTGCTTTTCTGTTGTGTTTAAAGCTGTTTTCACAACACAGAGTCAAAGCCTATAAAAGACTGTAAACAAAGTTCTTCAAGTTCTGTTAGATCTATACTATGACACAATAGGGTAGATAGCTTAGGTTGAAGCTTACACAGAAATGTTAAAACTCAAACCTGCTGTGTACTAAACAAGAAATGATGCAACAGAAAACTGGGCCAGGAGCAACTGTGCTAGAAAAGAGGTGCCCATCATGTCTCTACCAGAATGATCCGACAACACCTTCCGAGCTCAGCAAAAGTAAAGTTGCATATTAAACACAAAAGCTATACCTCAAGTAAGAACTGCTGTTGAAATGCAAAGGTCATATTTCCAATAGTGAGTGAGGACTGTGGCTGCAATTAAATTTAACACATTTCTGAGTTTGAACTGCTTCTATTTTATTTCAAATTTTAAAATATGTAGGAATGTTATAGGAAGCTACAGAAGAATTATTTCAAAAACTAATTTCTTGATTATTATTCCATTTTATTTTTTGACTTAGTGTTTTGTAAATACTGGGGCTTTTAAGAACTTCTGTCTCATCTGAAGCTCAACAGGGAAGCTTCTGGAGAACTGGTTATTTTCTGAAGGATTCTATGGAAAGCTGTCTCTTGAAATATAATTGTAGATGCTTTGCTCACTGATCTGTTACTACTCATCAAGTCCTATGATAATTTTCTATGAAACACACATTACAGTTTTAATCACTTTAATTACGAGGAAAAATGCAATTCCAGTTAAATGGATGGAAATGTCGTTTTAGTCACAGAAGTTGCATCTTCATTCATGGACTACTGTAATTGGAAATAAAGTGCTCTGATAGTTGTTATAATTTAAAGTTTTTAATGGTGACAATAGTATACAAAGATTCAACCATTCTGAAAGGTCAATCTCACAGTCTCTGTGAAACCGTTTGTCCTAGTTCTCAAACCTCAATACTCCAGTTGTTCTGCCCAACATGAAAAATGTCTGTCTACATAAATTATCCTATTTCTGAATAAAAAAGCCTAGAGCTTAAAAGTTTAACATCAGTTTACCAATCAAATTCTACACACTTTTCCTCTTAATTTGTAATTAATTTTTCCATCTGCTGAAGCAAAATGAAGCTGTTGAGTGACAAAGATGCAGCACAGAAAAATATAAAAGACAAAGATACCCTCACTTCTTAAGCCATTGCATTGGTACTCAAATGCCACCTTACCGGAGTGTACCATTTCTTCAGCTCTCTCAGCCTACCATGGCACTCTGTTCTGTAAGTCAGCGCTTGGTTAATAAATAGAATGTCTTTTCTGTGGCTGGGTTTTGTTGTGTTTTTTTCAAATGATTTATAGATAAGTGATACTACTGATTAAACTAAAATATTCCATTTTACTTACCTATTTACATTTTTCCCACAGTTTCATACTGGGGAAAATATTTATCATCTATCATGTGGTCCCACAGAATCCCTCAAAAAGAATATCTCTGACATTCGTCAGTCAGGTGCACTATATTTTAATTTTTTTTGCCTACTTTCACATATTTTCAACTTTTTGCAAGACTGCAAACATATGAGGGAGGTCTTTTGGTTTTCCTCCCAGCCCCTTCCCCCAGACTTACAGTTCTAGAGCTGTGAGGAAGTCATATAAAAGGCTTATTTGATTTTTCAGAATGAACTGGCTACATTTTTGAAAGAACATGAGGAATACAGGACAAGAGAGAAATCTGGAGGCATCAGCTGAGTCAATGGCTTATTTTTAAGGAAGCTCTTTGAACGAAGGCCATTAATGATTTACAGAACATAGAAAGATCAGAAGTTCAAATAAGAAGCCTTGTTCTGAGAAACGTGTCTTCAAACCATTCTGCAAATGACAATAATGTGAAAAGAATTTGACAGTGCATGGCCACCCTAAGCAATGCTTTTAAATTTGAGGTAACGAGCTAGAATTCCCTCACAGGAAAACATCTCAGGAAACAGGAAGCCAAGAAAAAATTAAATTCAGACTGTACAGGAGAATGCTCCAAAAAAAATGATAAACAACACTAACATTTATTGGAAACACAAAGGCTTCCATCACTCTTCAATTATTCCAACTGTCCTCTGGGAGAAGAAGGAAATACCCAATGTTTTTTTCTCCGGTGACTGAAAATCTCCCTGAGGACCATTTGTATAACCATTACAACCTTACACATGCATACAGATGTGTCTAACAGCTATAACTTAATTTCTTGGTTTATAGAGAGAAGAGAAATGCTCAGCCAGGTCGCTTGCCTCCCTAGCAGTTACTTTGGGAGGTAAAGGAAATAAGCTGTTTGTGAAATGTGAAACAGCAGCAGCGTAGCAGGTTGTCATTGTTAATACATCACACCTTTCTAATGCCCCATAACAACATGTATCAGCTGCATCACAGTAAGATTTCGGGGCACAAGTCTCCATGAATCAAATATTTTTTCTACATCAAACAGTCAAGACAGTTACTATATATTTTCCAGGCAGAGAGGTCTACCCTTATTTAGCAGTTTAGTCTCTTAGAGGACATACAGAAGACATATGGAAACCTGCCTGCTATACATTTGATGCTGTCATTTTTGTAGTACAAGACAAAGTGGCAGAATTCACACATGAAAGACAAAGCAAATAAAGTGAATCCAAATCCATCAAATAATAAAACATGCACAGCAATAAATCCTCTATATTACCACGCTCTTTAAATATCTGATTTGGAAATGTTTACATATGTCAAACTAGGCATATCTCAAAGCTGATTTCAGGAGGGGACATGCATTTTAAATACAAAGAGAAATTTGGATGACATCGCCATAACCTCAAGACTAGATAGCATCCTTTCAGACTTCAGCCAGGCAGCAAATACCTTTTCTCTAGTGCTTTTTGGTGGGGCAGCCCATTCAAATTTTCCTGTTGATCCTTCAGCAGATTTTGAAACAAAACATCTGCAAATACCATTGATACTGTTCCTGACTATATGTGCAGGCACACAGACATTTTGAATCAAATAAGGGACTAAAGTTCAGAAAGCTTTTGTTCCTATACCCAAATTAATTTCTGCATCATAAAACCTCGGGAAACTCATCTGACCTCTCTGGATTTCATTTCACCTATCTGCAAAATGAAACATTTATTACCAAACAGGTATTGCAAAGCTTGTTTAGCGTCCATTTCTCAAGTGAAAAGGTTCTTTCTTTTCCGTACTCTTAGTGAATGTCTTAAAAGGAAAGAATGTGCATTAGAGAAGAGATAGCAGTCATGGAAGATGGAAGGAAGGGCATACGAGTTATTTTCAGGGATTAAAAGAGGTAAAGGAGGTCACTGGCTTTGCTTCAAACAGCCTGACTTTTCAAGCATGATTAAGAATAAGGCAGTGACGTTCACACTGCTGTCTTATCCTGACATGGCAAAAGCCAGAATTCTTTAAACAGATTTCAGACTGCATTTCATATCCCTCTTGCTGGCCCTGAAGGAGAATTAAATAACAGTAACTCTCTCAAAACAATGGAAGAGTTGCTCATCCCTGATAATTAAGGAAGGAAATAAGATCAAGAAAGATGGTTAGTTCCTTTTCTCCTTTTCTCATTTTCTAATTTCCTTGGTTCAAGTGTTTGTGTAATTCAGAAAAAATCACTGCAGTCTGAGATGACTGAACTCACTGCTTACTCAAATGTGGAAATTTGATGAATGAATCACTGGACCTTTCTGTCTGCTCCCTTGTGTACAACTATGAGACTATGTAAATGATTTTTCTATTTGGAGGGAAGGAAGGAATGGATGCACTAACAGCCAAACCAAATTTAATCATATGAGAAAGAAAAGAAGCCATTCACATTGCAAATGGCTCATTGACAGCATTTCTAGCTAATAGATCTAATCCATTAGGAATATTTTAAGAGCAGCTATGGATTTTTCAGTTTTTTTCCATTCCATCCTGAAGCCAGTTAGCAAGCAGTTGCAGACAATGATTCAGATTCAAGTCTGCTGTGTGCAATGCATTGGCCAGTTTACATGTACAACATATGTTTGTATGCATGCATGTACGTATGTGAATGTATGCAGTAGGTCAAGCAGAAGGAAAGGGAGAGGAGAGAGAGAAGCTGGCAACTGCAAAAACACTTCTTTTGCTAAAAAAAAAAAAAAAAGAAGAAGGAAAAAAAGCAATAAGGAGACAAATCAACAATACTAAGCAATGGACAGCAGGAGTTTCATCTCAGCATCATTTGATCAGGCTTCCATGGCCAAATAAATAGCAAAGTAACCACAGGTACAGAAATGCCCTGGCTGACCTTTCTAAGAAATGGTGAACACACGCACAAACACACACACATCTGGTTTCCCCACACAGCAGACTAAATCACCTGCAAGAGTAAAGATTTGTTTAAATGTGGATTTAAATGTAGAAAAAAAAACATTTCTACAATTCTGCAAGAGAGATTCTGTACTGTTTGACAGATTACATATTTGGTTGAAGTTCAAACCTGGACATTCTTGACTACTTGGGTTTGGCTTTATAAATGGTTAAGTATCATTTATGTACATTTGAGATTAAGAGCAGGTAGTCTTAGTTGTGGTACTGTGTTAGTTTTGTGAAGCAGTTGTGTTTCAGAAGCAGTTCTGAGTCAGGCAGGAGCTGCTAAGGTACATTGTAGTTTGATTAAAGTCACAAGTAAAATTTAGAACTAAGCATAGTCTACCAAAAGAAAGAAGATAAAAAGGGGGGAAAAGACTACATGTGCCTATTACTACTTTAAATCTGACATAAGTTATATTTAAAGCTAAACTGAGTTGGCAGGCATATAAGCCTGTTCAAAGTGTTGACCCTGAATTTATGATTACATAGGGAAGATGAGTGCAGTATATAGGTAACAGTACTCGCTTCCTGGAAAGGCTAATCACATGAATTCTCATATTTATTCTTGTTTTGTTTTATAAAGAGGAAAAGGCTTTGTACATATTTTCTTTGTGTTTTCAACATCTGAAAGCATTAGCAAGAGTTAGTCTTAAGACAGAATACCAAGCAGTTCAGCAAAGTCACACAGAATTATATAAAATGAAACAGAACCAGCATCCTGGTTATCAAGATAGCACAAGGCTGTGAGGAAGCTTAATATGCACAGCATCCTAAGAAGCCTCTTATTTTCCATTGACATATTTTGTTGAGGGTCCTCTCTGCACTATAACTTTACATCACTTTCTTCACCTTTTTTTTTTTTTTTAAATTATCATTGCCTCTCCTCAGTGCTGTCCCTTGTCCTGCATAAGTAGAAGTGAGAAAATATAAAAATAAACATAGGTTCATTCAAAATATCTAGTACTTAAATGTTGGCAAGAAATTTCTTGGGGTCCTTTTTTTTTTTTTTTAAAGGAATAAAAGTTTCTTTCTTATATTAAAAGAAAGTTGAGATAATATGCCAGCTTAAATCAGCTGCCAGAATCATTAATCTCTTCTTTCATTTGCCAATTTATATTGTGTAACTATGGATTTTGTAATATTGTTCCTTAGAAAACAAAGGTCTCAAGAGATTTTTCCTTTCCTCTAAAAAAAACCTGCCAAACATTTGCAATGTTTTGAATCCTAAGTCATCTCCCTCATCTTTATTCCCTTGCCTCCTACAAATTCATATTAAAGAGAAAAGTGTTTTATTGCTCCAACTAGATGAAAATTAACAGCTTCAACAACAACAAAAAACATCCCTCTACCTTTGAGGTACCATTTTTTCCCACAGCAAAAGCCCAGCAAAAAGCATCCAATGTTAAGAACAGGAAATTATGTTTCAACAGGCCAGTCTGCCTCGTTCATGAGAATTTTGACCCCTGCCCCAGGAAATTATTTACAACTTTAATATTAATCAACAATGATCAATATTATCAGTTGTGCACATTGATTAATAACACAAATGCACAACTTATTTATACTTCATGCCATACACTGAAGGCAGCAGACCCAGTAACTGAAGCAGAGCTGTGACAGAATGTTAAATTCAATGGGTGTTATGAATATAACCTTGCACTTGAAACAAATATTTTAGGAAAACTACAATTTTTAGAGGACTGACGAACTCATGGAGTTAGCAATGAAAACAACATTCACATATCAGATTGCCATTTCAACCTCAGTTCAAACTGTTATTCCAGGCTCTCTTATTTACATCATTCAATGGGTGGGTATTTCTTTAGTCCTGTCTTTCAGGAACAAAGTCCCTCATAAAAGGGGTAGCAAAGTAGCAAAATAATATGGCCATAACTAATTTAAGTTATAGTTTTGTTGGAAGGTGAATTTGAGCACTGAGATCTTCACAATCTGTTTATTTTAGAAATTATCAGGTCCAGATTAAGATGTATCAGTTGGGCATGATGAATAAATTTGCCAAATCACTTCTTGTTGCTTGTATCTTCTGGAAACATTAGGTTATCAGAGATCACAGTTATCACTACATCTTAAAAGTATTCTTCAAGATTTTCCTTCTCTGTTTTTTTTTCTTCCTATTTTTATTCTCATTCTTCTCTAAAACACTAGGCTACAACCTGGTCCCTCTATATGCTTGGTTTTGGTTTGGTTTGGGGTTTTTTTTGCATTTCCCTGATGAAAGCAAATGTTCTGCTGATGTAACAATGCCATTTTTAATCCGATGTGGCATAGGATTAGGCACAAAATTATGTCACAAGCAGGATGGACCTATCTTGGCAGACAGAACTTTTCTGATGACAAAAAAATACAGTGTTTAAAAAGCCATTCTGCACAGACTGAGTCAGCCTCCAGCCTCAAAGGTCAGGAAATGTAGGTTAGAGGTATTTTTGCTACCTTCACTATGTCATGTACAAAGTATTCGTCAGCCACAGCTCACCCAGTAATTGGGGTTTATGTGAACCCAAATTCTGTTATGCATATTTAAAGGTTATGTCTCTGTTCAAGAATATTATTCAGATTAAAATATGAATTGAGATAATACATTGGAAACAGAGCTAACCTTGGCTCCTTTTTTGTCTCTGACAATTGTATTCTAACAGGCCACTCAGAGAAAAAAGCAAACATATTTTAGCATGACTCTTCTAATGCATTTTTAATTTGCATGTGCTTTCTCCTGTCATTGTAAAATGACAATTTTAAACAGGTTCAAACTTTCTCTCAAAACCTCGGCTTGAGGTATTTGCAGTTCACTGGATGCATTGGTGTTAGCTGCAATCCACCGTAATCTGCAGACTTTGCGTGAACATGTAGGTTCTCTTTCTCATAGTTTAATGCTTTTAATTTTATGTTAGTGTGGATATCATGCCCATGCAGGCCAGCTAAGCTGTTATGTAGACACATGGATAGCTCTGTGCTAAACTGGGCATATACAATATGAGCATGTGTAAAACAACGTAATGTAATTGTGTGCATGGGAAAGTCAGGCCCAGTAACATATCCAAAAGAAAACTATTTTTTTCTCTTAAAAAGACTAACATATGAGCTTCAAACATATTAAATAAGCCTTGGCCAGTTGAACTTGAAGAAATAATAAGGTGCCAGTAGACACAGAATACAGTGGTAGAATGAATTTCAATGGTGATCTGACACAAGCTGCTAGCCCCAGTGCTGTAAGAAACAGCTAAATGCCTCATGTTAAATCCCAACTTGTCTCCAGATGTTTCTATTAACACACCTCATCTTCACTGTCTAGTGCAGTGGAGGTCTTCTGAGCAATCACCATTACTTAAAGAGGTTATAATTACATATGAAGGTAGTGTAACCATTGTGTACTATTAACAGTACTATATTACTATTAATACTACTATTAATTGTACTATTTAATGCTATTGTGTTAAAAGTTTTATTATGTTTTTTCAATTTATTGATGTCAACCTCAGCCTTGCAATCTGCCTGCTCCCATGGTATGGCTCACTTTTATAACTGAAATTCATGCAGGCTCAAGGTCAGAGTTATCTAACAAATTAAGAAGTAATTTGCCTTAAACCTAGAGCTGATTATTTTGATATCTATACAGAAACCACACAGATGCTTTACCAGATTTCATGTACATATAAACATTAACCCACACTCTAAGAATATAATCCAGCATAGATTAAATTTTATACATGTGCATCTACAAAAACACACTCTAAAAATAACACGTGAAATGAATCTACAGGTCTGATTGGGAGTATTGTAATATGCTCTTCTATTTTGGTGCTCAAATCAAACTTAGGTTACAGTTTCTATTCTTTGAAAATTATACAATAAAAATGCTCTGAAATACTTGGGTATTATAGAACCTCCTAGCATTTTAAATGTTCTGTGATGCAGTTTAATCTTAACCTTTCAAGGTTGCTCTGAAGGGTGTTCTTAATTCAATGTACAAGAGCTCTCTCCTTAACAAGCATGAACACAGGATTCCCCAATATCATCAAAAGCCAGCACAACTATGAATGGAAGAAATCCAGCCTTTGGAGAAGACAGGAATATTCACAGGGGCTTTCATATTCTTAGAGTCAATTACAACAAAATCACATGAAAGCAAATTGAAAGACTTCAAAATTTGGGTTGAAGTGTCAGATTGAAAAAGTCTTTATGTGCATTTTTCAAACGTTAGGCATATATGACTGAACTCTTGACTTATCCCAATACATTCTCTTCATAGTAGCGACAGTATCTTTGTTTAGGTGAGTAGAGAAAAATGTGTAGCATTTTCTATAAGGATCAAGTTTAAATGACAAGGTGGCAGCCATTGGAATTGATGGGAAGACTGTAATATGTAACCATATCACTCTGGATATGCGAATCACCAATATTCATACATCTAAGCAAAGCTAAACAAACCATAGTCCTTTGGCCCAAGAACATTCTTTCATGTCTGGAGGAGCTGTTCCCATCCCTTCCAAGGATTATGTGAAGGCTTCATGGTGTTTCTGGTCTGGGGTGACCATTGCCCTAGTTGTTTCCTTTGGGGTGGAGAAGGAACTCTTATCTCCTCAACAGTCTGATTAAGGTAGAACCATCTTTCAGGCAGCGGTTGAAAAAAGAAGGGAGTGCAAGTTATTCCATGAGAAGTATTCATTTAAGACACAGTGCAGAAGGCATCTGGCTCACTAAAGCTGTTTCTGAATCTAGCTTGTTAAGGAAGACAAGAAACAAGGCAACAAGGCCAAGGAACAAACCGAAGAAGAGTAAAGAGGCAACACTTTTTTTCCTAGTCACTTAATCTCCATATATGAGAAGCACAGTGGGGTTTCAGCAATAGGCTGAGGCAAGCCCTATACTGTGGAGGGGCTGATGGCAGCCTTCCATCAGCTGGAAATTATTACAGAAGGAATGACCTATATTGTATGAGTTATTACTGGATAGTTCCCAGATGAGTTAACGCAATTGTGACCTAATTAAACCACATCCCTGACGTTCTGCTTTTCTATTTGCATATACATGACAACAGCAATATAATAGAATAATCTTTAAAGTAAAACTTAAAATACAGCAAGGAAGAAAGCAACAACTGTAGTGGCAAGTCAACATAAAAAAAAGCAGAAGTGTTTTCCACATTTAAGTCACAGTCATTGCAAATGCGAACACTATACTGTGAAGTTCTTAGGAAACAATCTAAACAGCTCAGGTAGACAATATGATGGAAGAAAAAACCTACTGAACATAATCAGAAGCTGATGCACAATGGAGAGTCACTGAAGCTAATCACACACATGCACACAAGCATTTTACTTCAGCTACAACATCTCAAGAGGAATATCTTGAATTTTTGAGGTCAGTGAAACCACCTGCTGGACATAAACTGGAGGTCAAAACAATGTGCCACATTTAAATATTTTAATTTATCTATTTTTTTCATTAGTTTTATTAGCTACATGATTCTTCTTTTAGGTTTTTTATATCTTGAATTTAATGCTATAGCATTGGTTTTGGGTATGATCAGACTTCAGTTATTTTAACTATATTGTTATCAGGGTGTTACTTAACTGTATTGTTGTCAAGGCTACTTACCTGTGTAACTGTATTTGCACCTTAAACTAATATCCTTTATTCTTTTACTGTAAGATCTAAGAATAGGCCCTCTACATAAACTGTAGAATAAATTGCATAAAGATGAGTTTACATTGCAGATTATTAGATCTCTGAATTGTACCCCAGTCTGTTTAAAGTTGTATTACCATTTGTTCATACTAGCACTGAATGCCATTAAATGCAAACTAATTTAAAACCAATGATTTTTTTTTTTTTTTTAAGCAAGCAGCCCAACATCTTTAAAAGGAAAGATCAGCCTCTTATAGACAAAAATCAGTCATGCAAATGCTTAAGGACTTGCAGTCATTTGGCAAATATTTTCAGAAAAGGACAAAAGCTTCATCTTTCAGGGAAAGATCAATTATCCATGTTTCAGAAGAGACTTTCTGACATCACAACTAAGCTGCTGGCTAAGTTTTCATTACTGCATATTTACAGGCCCTGATATTTTGTCAGAGACGGGATACTAAACTAGAATGATCCAATCTGTTTAACAGTCTGTAAGCTTCTTCTATACACATTTCCTTTGCTCACCAAGTATTTACTTTTTGCTGATGCAACTAATGTATACCTACAGTCTGAAATGTATTACCATGAGCAATTCAAGTCTGCATGCTGGGAGCCACACAGCAAGACAAGAGACCTAACAGTAAAGGAACCAACAAAGGACGAATGGCCAAAGAGTAGTGAAAGATGGAGTCCAACAGCATATTCTTGCCTTTCAGTTAAAAGTGTTGTGCTGAGTTTTTTTTAAACTACATACCTCTCTCCATTCTGAGCTTTTCACCACTTTATATCAATCATTAACTCAATTTTCACTTTAACTTTACAGTTCACATTTGGAAACAATCCAAACCATTGTGTGAAGGGTAGGGAGGCAGGAGGAACATATACTGTTTTAAAGGATTACCAGACTTAGGTGCTACATTTTTAGGTGCTGCTTTTCAGCAGTGCCATTGTACCATACTGTCTGCTATTTCTCTAAGTGTCATCAACTTGTCAGCTCATAAGCAGGTGTAAAGCTTTGTTCCTTCCCAAGTCTCATGTTCAGTGAAGCCAATGGAAGTCTGTGAAGACTGTTGTGTCAGGAGTACTTTTTTTTGCAGGGAATTTAAAGGTAAACATTTCTTTTCAAAATTAATGTCATTTGTTGCTACAGCAAAGAAAGCAACAACACATTGTTAAAGGGATTATTAAAAGTCCTGAAAACAGAAGAGGTGCCTGGGAGGCTGCACTCAGGAAGCACTTAAAAGACTAAAAAAAAAAAAAAAAATAAAAAATAAAAAAATCACTGGAATGTGCAAGTAATGGGAGCAAATTATAAAATAAGCCAAATAAAAATATCCTGACATGGCAAGATGAGTGTTCCATATCCAGCCACACACATCCTAAATTCCCCAGTTGATACTTATGTCAGAAGGCAGAAAGTCCTCTGTTTGACTTTTTATAAAACAAATATATATTCTCATAATGCATTGAGATTTACTAAAGAACAGATTAAATTCTCAGTTTGTTAAAATCAGTGATGTACACAAAGCCACGATAGTGAGCGGCATTTCTATCTATCCAGCCCTCATCAGGCATCACAGCAGGAAAAACAGTTTCACCCCAAATCAAGCCACCATTATATGGGACTGTCGTCTTAGTGACCTATGTCAGCACTTCAAGCAGGGTTATACTATCTGAAATATTAGAAATAAAAGGACCTGTAGTGTTCTTAAGAGATTCTCAGCATACATTGCCTCTTAGATGACGGCAGTATGAATAAACTAACTGAGGAATTTTCAGTGCTACTGCACTGAATTTAGAAACCCATGCTTCATTGTTTGACAGAGATAGCAGGAAGAATTGAAGATCATCTGACTGTGTTTCAGGTCTAAACCAAACATCTCCAGTTCAATTTGTGAATGATTCCTGAGGTGTTATTCCAAGAAGAGACGAATCATTGCAGGTAGAGGGGAAGAAAAAGAAAAAGATCATCTTCACTATTACAGTGGAAGAGAGATCAGTGTTACAGTTTGGATTTATTTTCTTCTAAAAAAAGACCCTAATCTGGCAGCCTTCCAAGGAGATCAGAACTCAATACTGGGTAAGGTATTATAAGAAAGTAATAAAGCTACATGCTATTCCTTCATAGCTATTCAGCTGAATAGAGGTAGCGAGGCAGAGAATTAGGACCTTCAGCTTCACTGAATGCTGTTTCTGGTAATTCTAGTCAGGTTGTCTAGCTGTTGCTTCTTCAGGAATGAAGTGCAAGAAGAGGAGCAACTAGCTCATTTCTGATTATAAGCCAGCAAGATTATATTGCTGCTGTTGCTATTGCTTTTTATCCTAGCATGGTAAACAAGACATCAGCTATCATATTACTTTTCACAGTTACTTTGATGCAATCTTGGTTCCTGCTTGCTCTGGATACTGTGATCAAACTCTATCTCATTCTAAAATTGTATTAAGCATACCTGGAAACAATAGTGCTTCTAATTTTTTCTCCCTGCTTAAAGAAAATCACATCTTGAAAGATTAGAGATATTTAAAGCTAAGTAAATGAAAATACAGAAAACAGAGAACATATTTGTGCTTGGTGGAAAGTGTGCTGTATCTCCCAATTTTCAAAGATGCTAAATTTTAAAGTTGTTTAAATATTATATACAGCTGTGACAATTGAGCATATAGCTATGCATCTTGGAACAGAAGATGTAATCTGGAAAGAAAAAAAAAAAAGGGGGGGGGGGCGCCAAGTTGTAGACTCCTAAAATATAAGAACCATCTCTTTCTCTCCTCCTCCTCTCCCTCTCCTGTTTTACTTCTTTCCCCTCCCCCCAAAACAGTGGGTTTTACTGTACTTGTCAAGTATTTCACAGTTTCTCAAGTATTTAGCAATGAGGATCTAATTGGAAAGTGCCAGGTTCTTCTTTATTACACTTTATCAATATTGCTAAGGGAATGATGTAATTGTTTGGGGTTTGGTGAAGACATTCCATGTCACTTCAGTGTTAATACCAGGCTGGAGCCTTCCTTGTCTGCCTGCGTAAGCTAGATAAACACAGACCTGTGTGCTTTCTTCTCATCTCAGGATACTTACTCAGAGAGATCTTGGAACATATGCTTATTGCGAGCTAAACATTTCACTTTTCATTTTATCCATGTGCCAGAAATCCATTCCTTGGATAAACACTTTACATACTGACACTCTTAAAGTCACTAAACACGATAAATAAAGAGAGAATACATCATTTCAAAACCGATTAAACATTTTCTCACTTGTGACAAATGAACAGCTATACGCTGTATGGAGTCCCTAGAGCCGACATTCCATTTTCTTTGTCTTTATTTTGTGTGGAAGATTAACTTTCCATTTCAGCTCATCTATTGCACAATTGAACTTTTCTAAAATACACATTGCTGCATTTTCCCCAAATCATTATTCATTTTAGAAACATTTTTGTTGTTATTGCTGCAAGAGCTTTTCTTTTAGACTTTCGTATTTTTTATGGAGATACCAGCTTTAACATTTTGTGCCCAAACTAACAAAACAACAAAAAAGAAAATCTATAGATTTTACTGAAAGCTAAAGAAATGTTACCATGGGGTAGACCTGAACTTATACAAGGGCTGAAGTTATCCACTTCAAAAAAGGAAAATCCAAGCACATTAATCACATTAATTTTGCTCCATCTAATCCATCACTTTTCCTTGCACTACTTGCTTGTCTAGCCATCCTATGCACTGCTGTTCTACCTATGATTAGCCAAATGTAACTAATCTTTTATTCAGCTTTTTAAGCTCTCATCTTCTTTTTCACCCACCCCCCCACCAAAAAAGATCCCAAGCATTTTATTTTGAAGCCCAACTAAAGATCTTAGTGAAATAAATACACATAATACTAAAACTGTAACATGAAGCTGTCTTCAGCATTTTAACAAATGCCACTAGTCTGATAAAGAATTTCAGTGGGAAGGTAGAAGGAAGAAAGAAAGAGAAATGTAGCCTAGATAATAGTAAAAATAACTTTGCCCTAACGTTGTCCTAGCATAATTCCTCATGTGTTCCACAAAAGATTCTGATGTGATGTTATCCTTGCTAGATATTCACAGTAAAGAGGAACAATGAAGATTAATTTTCTTCTTTGACAAACTACTATGTAAAAGGAGCTGCTGCACTCAACATAGGTGGAGAAGAAAGAATTAGGACAAGTCGGAAGGAGCAGACCAAGCTGAATGAGAATCCAGGGAGCAGTTTGCTTTCTTCCCCCTTATTGTGGATGCTAGATATACCAATAGAAAGTTTTGGATATGATGGTTCCAGTGCAGTCAGGGAAAAGAGTAAGGAGGAAGAGTGAAGACAGTGACAAGTCACAAGATTCCTGAACAGACTGCAGATTCCCCTTGTCCTTAGACATGTGTCAGCTTTGGAAATGTAGTCTAATCCATTTTCCACAGGAGAAACAGTTTGTTTAAAAGAGAAGTCAGAGATCACAAAAATCTCTTCTCCTAACAGCAGTTTCTTCTCTCAAAGTTTTATCGTGAAGGAGATTTTTAAGGATAAGAATTATGTAACTCAGCAGTTAAACAAACCTAAGAAATGTCAGGAATGCCTTTCATATACTTGAGCAAGAGGTACGATACTAAGCCAAAGCATTGCTCCCTTTGTTCCATTTTTTCCATCATGATCCTGCATCACCGATGTACCACTCAAGGACTTACCATCTCCTTACAAGTAAGAAGGGAGCTTCTTGTGGCAGAGGAAGATCCACTCTCCCCTTGGCTTCCTTTTCAGGTCGTATCTTTAGTACATGACCCGAGGGAATAGAGAGAAAATGTGGTGCTGTACCAGGAAAGACGTCAACTGCACTGTGGCATTACAGCAGGTAGCAAATGTGGGCATCGGGGCCATAGAATGGCTAACAAACCATAGTAAAAACTAGAACCTTTTACAGTGGCATATTTTACCAGAATCCAATTGAAAGACTTCCCAGCTCTGGGAATACATAATGAGTGTATTCATTAGCATATATTCAGTGGCAGTGGTAGCTAGTACAAAAAGAAGATGCTATTTTTAGTGAAAGAAAAACAAATGCAGACTGTCAGCTTCACTAAATCTGGACTATAAATGGTGTGTGTCATATTTTGGTCTTTTGCTGGGACAGATAAAAATCTGTCCCATTTAAACACTGCTTCTGGAGAACTTTTGGAGAACACTGCCAAAAAATCAGAAGAAACCACAAGTTGTGCAATGCAGTGAAATTCCCAATTTTGAAAACTCTCAACTGCACACATTTGTAATGAAATTTAATGAGGCATTTTGCTTTTTGCCACAAAAACCTATTTGAAGATCTATTAGCAATTCTACAAAGGAAGTCACATTTAATTATACATATCATTAGTATATTAAAAAACAGATTTCCATTCTTTATTTTAAAGCAGACATTTTATAAGCACAGGAAGTGGTACCTTACAAATAATAGTTGCCTGGGGAATGCTACGTGTTTGTCAAATCACCGTGATTCTGGTGTAGTATGAATAGTTTTCTCTCAGTCTAAAGGATATAGACTGAATCTATTTTTACATAAGGTACATGCATGTTCTGAAAGACAGGAGTCATGTGCAATATTTCTCTAAAGGTAGGCTGTGTGTCTATAGTCCTTCAATTTTTTTTTCCTAATTGTCAAATTAAAATTGACAATAAATAAATATCACTTAGTTTTCTGAGTGAGTTTCTTTCACTATTCAAAAATACAATAATGCTGGCTACCAATACAGCAGCTTCTAG
The DNA here is from genome assembly GCF_947461875.1 of Haliaeetus albicilla. NCBI lineage: Eukaryota > Metazoa > Chordata > Aves > Accipitriformes > Accipitridae > Haliaeetus > Haliaeetus albicilla. The sequence goes on from NC_091495.1 coordinate 29,742,981, forward strand.
CAAAGCAAGATTTTACTGCATTGTTCTTTCTTACCTTTTATGTGCTTCTGCCAGTGACTTCTCTTCATTTTCTTGGTCTATTTTAGCTGTAAAAATACAATCAAAGAATTAGGTACAAGGTGAAAGATAAAGATGTTATTTCAGGATAATTTTCGTTGTAAATGTTATGTATAAAACGTATAGAAACCACCTGAGGATATACTCATATACATCAATTCTGAGAGAAAAACAAACAAACAAACCAAATAACACACACCCCAAACACACAAAACTACATGAATTTTGATATCCCTGTTAAAAAAAACCCAAACAACAAACAAAACAAACAAACAAAAGTAATAAAAAAACCAGAACACTACAACCACAAAAAAAAACTTGAAGCAAGTTTTGAAAATTAAAAAACCCAAACTTGCAGTAATATAAACAACAACCAAGTCTGGAAAGTGACTTAAAAACAGATCTTAAAGAATGATTCTGAAAACTTAACAAACATGGGAAGTGGTCTACCAAGAGGAGGAAAAGCTGAGTGAAGAGCAGGAAGAATTCAGCCTTACAGCTTTTCTAGAAGTTGCTCGACAGTTACAAATAAAAGCTCTCTTCCCTCTCCCTGCACACACCGTCTCCCTGTACACACATCAGTTAGTGAAGTACTAGAGCCACAGCAGGCCCATATTGAAAACAGGACTGGTTTTATATGAAAGAAATTATCATTTGGTGATCATGTGAAGGAAATTAAAAATACAAAACTGTCATCGCCACACATTGGTGAAAAAATTATCTATTTTCCATGTGTTCTCTCATATTTTGTTTTGTATCCTTTTCACTTAGATAGCTATTCTGATACACAAAACCTACAAGAACATGCGTATTAACTTAGGCATCACTAATATGCAAAGCAATAGTACAAACTGCTCTGCGCATGCATGCTTAGGTGAGATTTATACTTATAGAGTCATTCAGGTAGCACAACTTAAATCCCATTTAAGATCTGCACACTTTAGCCAAAAGCTTTTTAGTTTGGAACTTGATTCCCCTTTTCAGTCAGCTGGACTACTGGCCTGCTAATTTGCAAGGAGAACTTTAGGATTCCCAAGAGTCAGTGGGTTTTGTGACATGAAGAGGCTCTGAACTGTCCTGAAAACAAAGGGCAACAGTACAGAATTCATATAGAAACCTAAAAAAGAAGAATAAACCTCTAAGCTATTTTTTAGTCCACTTTCCCTACATAGATCTAGAATAATAATTAATTAAAATTATTCTTCTACATTGTAGACACACGGCCTTTGAAAAAGGAAATCATAATTTTAATTTTGGCAAAAATGAGAAAGGCAATGGAATTATTAGGGTACAAAGATAACCACTATTTTTCAGTTACAATGTTTCGATCAACAGCACTTTACAAACATACAATAACACTAAAATAGACATGTGAAATCTGTAGCAAAGATACACAAATGGAGTTTCCCTATTCTGTCCCCAGTCAGAACAAGGATCAGAGCTATGTCTGATGCTGCAAATGCTTTTTATTAGTAGTAATGTAGTCTGCTGAGTAGGGTGAGCATTACCTGGCTGTTTGCAGCAGCAAACATTGGATTTAGTAATCATTACTTGAAGACTCAAGCTCCATCATTGTTTTGCTGAAAGTGAAAAAAATCCCAGCAAACCACAGAAAACTTGAGGGAGAGCTGGGTAAATGTTCTCAAGGAAATTCAAGAGCACGTGAAGCCTGCCTGATTACAGGTTTCAATACTGACTTGAAACTCAGCCCAGATTCTTCAAAAGGTTTGTGAGGGCTCACAACCCTTTCGAGTGAACTTGGGCCCAGTGTTGAGTGAATGTGGGCTGACTTAAGAGTTTTTCTTGAAAGCCTTGCCTTGCTTTGGATATGAAACCAGGTGAAACCTGGCAGCTTTGACAGAATTTCATTAAGATTTTTTTTCTCTTCATACTTCAGTCCTGAAAGTCAAGGTATGACTTCTAAAACCATATGGTGCAAGAGAGAAGAAACTGCACACAAACTCCCTGGTTGAAGGGAGATCCAATATTTAATTCTGCATTAACACTTTCACTAAGTATCCGCAGATATAACTTTTAAAATAAATAATTCTATTACTGAAAAATGTAATTTGGACTCCCCTCATTTAAGCAATACTTGGAAACAGAGGCTAGCATGTTCCAGCCTAGGACAGTCTTTTAGTACACACATCATATTCATTGATTATAACTCTTTTTATAATTTCCAGGATTGATGGGATATAACATCATCTGAGCTGTCTAGTTTGGGGTTTTTTCTTCCTTATTTAAACTGTTCTGCACATGCTTACAAACAATAATTTACCCACCAACAACGGAGCAAATACTCCATAATTTACTTCTTGAAAGAGTGCAAGTACAACATATTATACTAGGTTTATCAAAGCATGTCAGAATGTCCCCATTCTGAAGCAAGTTTTGTTTCAATTAAAAAGGAAAGTTACTATGATCCAGAGGGAAAGAGGAAAAAAAACCAAAACCTTCAGGCATCTGTACTTTTAATCATTTCATGGCAAATGGGTATAACACAATGAAAAGAATCTTGAGAATCCCTGAACGATGCGGATGCATGTAATAACATTTTTTTTTTAAGAAGTGGTAAGTACATATGCATAGAGCAGCTACTATACCCACAGAGAGAGATTTCATCCTGCATCAGATCGCCTCTTGGCATTAAACAGAATCTTGCAAGGAAATAATTTTCTCTAAAAGAGAATTCCCTTGTAGTCTGTTCCAAATATGTGATGACACTTCTAAACCTTTTGCATGTTATCAAAGTGTTATTATTCAAGTGTAAATCTGACTTGCAATCCATTTACTTTCTCCTTTTTCTAGACATAAAAAGTTAAAGAACAGCATGAAAACAATTCTGCTTCCACAAGACGACAGGTGGCACCAGTGAAAGAGAAGAAAATACAGTATGTACACTCAGAGATCTGTCCCTGTCCAAAGAAAATATTCAGATGACTGCTTTTGCACTAGCATACAGTAAACATCTGAAAGCTGTGGACAATGGCTAGTCAAAGACATGTACTGAGATTTAACCAGCAAGGGAAGAAAGCCTCCTGTTATCAAAAACACAGAAGTCTTACTATCACCTGGATATAATAGAATAACTATCAGATGTTGAAGCAGCTGGAGATTCCTATAACTTCTGGAACTGGCCACTGATATGATCACCTGATATTAGTGGTTATTGATATTTTGCTCTGTACTAATCACCCCATTGACAAACTGCTATCAAGTCATTTTTCCTGTTTGAGTAGGGGAAGAAAAAAAAATCAGTTACAACAGATTCAGTCAAAGTGTCCCAGAGTGCATTAGACTCTACCATTTCATTCAATATAATGCATCTTCACTGTCACTTCTTCCTCCAAAGCAGTTCATCATAACTGTAAAGAGAGTGCCTGAAAGGCACAAGTTTGGCATTCTTCCTTCTTGGCAGCCTATATTGATTAAGTGCTAAGTACCAGCTGCAAGGTGTCCACCTTGGGTGAACAGTCTTGGGAGAAAAGTGTATTTCCTTTTACAAGAGAGAACTCCTCCAACAGGTGGAGTAAAAAGGAGAAAATCCCTACCCACTCCACAGTGATCCTACCACAGTAATGGCCGATACAGGAAAATTGGTCATTTCCAGGGATACCATGACAGCTAAGAACATCCGAGTGCTCTGTTCTGCCACTAAAATTTCTCTCTATCTCTATCCTCAAGAAACAAGATTACTTCAGAAAGTCTTACTGACTTTGAAAAACATTAAAACATTAAAAGAAATCTTGTAGTCATCCAGTAGCCGTACCTGCTTTCATATATATTCAGAATCTGTCAGCTGGCCATAGCAGCAACTGCTTGCAGGCTTTTCTGACAGATGTAGGAGTTCCCTCTCTTGGGTCAGTTATCTTTCCCAAATGAAAATATTCTGTATTTTACTGACTCACTATCTTTTCTCCAACCCCCTGCTAAGAGTAGATTTCTTGATCATTGACACTAACTTACTAAACCACCTCCAAATACACTGTTCCAAATCTATTAAAGACTATATCATACCAGGAAAAACTACCCCCTAAATTTCATGTAATGCATCAGTAAGCAGAGGTAAAACTTAGTTTTATATCTCTGCCTGCATACATTCAACATATTGTAGAGCTTTACATGCAGCTTTCATAATCCTGAAGGCATACATATTTTGTAAAATGTACTTAAAAGGATATAGTTGAAAAATAACTTCAGGTCATATTGAAAAACATTGCCATATCAAAAAAAGAACATTTTAGAGTGAAAGTGACCTCTCATGGACCAAAGCTGCCTTATGTACTATTTACAACATATACTGAATTAGTTTTCTTTTCAGTTTTTCTTTTGAAAGCACCTTTAATGCCTTCTTGTTGGATGATGTTCCACTATTTGCCTGCTTTTTCCATTAAGATACTTTCAGATTATTTAAAGATGGTCTCTCTTTAGAGCAAGGTCTATACTTCTTAAATACGTTATATATTTGGTCAAAATTCAAGTACATTCCTTCCTCCCTACGTCATTCCTTACCAAGCATGAGGACTGTACTATATCCAAGACTCTTCAATCGATTCTTTTAACTACAGGGAATATGTATTTCTTCAAAATTTACTCACATCAGATGTTCTATCTTATCACTTTTTGTATTTGTTTAAATTTACTGCTTCATGTTTTATAATTGGGGCATAAAACTTGATTTCATGCAATTCAAAACAAGCTTTCCAACAAGGCCTCACAAAGTCTAATTAACTCAATTCACAAAAGCTCTGTCGTTATCAGCATATACCCACATTCCAGAATGATACATGCCATTGTTCCGTGTGTTTGCTCTTCCAATTCATTTAGATTAGCGTCCTGCAAAGCTTACATATAAACTTCTGCAAAGGCACATATATGAATAGCCATACTAAAGTGACCTATGCATTTATGAAAACCTGAAGCATCTCACAAAATTGAATGTGAGAAGTATACACAGGCATTCTAGAAAAAAATGGTTGTTAACATAACAGTATAATTCACTAGTTCACTCTTCTGCAAGAGTTTTGGTGGTTTTTTTTCTTTAAGAAGCCTAGAATATTAAATTAAATGAAGAGGAACTTAAAGATAAGGACATGAAAGCCATTTTTGGACCACAAATTCTCCCCTCTGACCTCAATGACAAGTGACATTTCAGAAATATTATGCTAAAATCTCTGCAGGAATCAAGCCACTCCGTGAACTAAGAACATTGCCAAGTATCTTTTCATTTTCAGTCCAATAAACTTTCTATATTAGTCTCCTTCAAATTTAACCATTATACCTTCTGCATTAAATCTGTTTTTTAAAAAAGTTATTTACAAGAATATGTCTATTTTCTGTATATACAGACTATTTTCTGTATGGACAGATATTGCATATAAAGACTGTTGTTTGTTATCAGTTGTTGCAATTTCTTGTTTGAAAGTGAGACATTTCACTCTTTATCATCTCTTCCAGAGGATTTAAAAATCTTAAGAAACATTTGACCTAAGACTAACTGGGAGGTCAAAGACTTGCAACAACTATTTTAAACCGGGACTACCCCTGTGCTATATACATATTACTAAAAAGCAGTGGAATTTTTAGAAATCCTTTTTACTGAAAAAAAGAAAACTATTTCTAACACTTTTATAAACCCTTGCAGCAGATTTACTAGGATCTTTAAAGAGGATATTTTTTTTCCACAGTGGTGCTGGGTAAATAGTAACTGGGACTTTGAAAATATACCAAATACCTCCTCTGGCAGAGGCACAAACTCCCCCAGAAATCCCAAGAAAACAAAAATAAAAACAAATTTGAGGGACAGACTTTTAAAGAAAGTGTATGGAACGTCAGGTGGTTTGTCTGTCACTGCTGACCCAGCTCCACTAAGATCTGAGGACCTGAGGTGCCTGACAGAGACTATGAGACTATGATACCTTCTGTAGGTATCTCATGCATGTGACTAGGACAGAAAGAAAGTGAAGATAGAGACCGAAGATACTGGATGAACAACCCCCTCAAACAAGGGCCTGTATCTACACTGGTATTATTAGAGTCTAAGGTTCAAGTTTACAAGATCTCTGCCAGAGCTCCTAAGAGAATTTCTCCATTCTCCTTGGTATTACATGTACTTTTAAATGCCCCCAGAAAACACCAAAATAATACTTACAGCTATTTTATTTGGCAATCCGCATACTATTCAACACCGTGTTTTGAAATACCTTGAAATACCAAATAAGGATAGCAAAGACACCAGGATCAGTAGAAAGCTCTTGAGAAAAAACTCTTTCTTCCCCTCTTTAGACTTCTGAATGTGTTTTGCCTCAGTTTTTGGATTTTGTTGTTGTTTGTTTAATAAGACTAATGTGGTTGGGGACACGAGTGGCACTGGGAAGAACTAAGTAGCCATTTTAGATGGAAACTATCAAAAAGGAAGTGGGTTTGGGGAAATATTGTAAAGAAAAGTTAGATGATCATTAATTTTTAAATTAAAGGGGCTCGTGCTCAGTGGCTTTGTAAAAAAAAAAAAAAAAGAAAGCATTAAAACTTAAGCTTAAAATTGAATATGCAATAATACCAGGAATTTTATGAGAAAAAAAAATAGACTCAAAGCTAACAGTTAAAAAGAATTATCAGTGTCCTTTATGTGCAAATGTACTAGATAAGCATAGTCACAAAACAAGTTGACCCTTTGGTTCTGATTCAGAAATTATTCCAAGTAGACCTTGTAGTTCTACTCAAACAGCATTCAAGCGCCCTCTCAGAGCTTTTGTTCCACCAGAACATTTTGCTGCTGGTTTGTGGTATGATCTTGACCAAGCGATTACTGTCTGTAGTTAATGTCTAGCCCCAAACCCTGTTGCAATTTAAGCTATTTCTGCTGAACCAGTTTCAAAGGGCTATGAGTAAGAAGATGCACGAAACTGCCATCCCTTCTGATCTCCTGATCTCTCTTAAGGGAATATAACATCTTCTCAGGTAATTGAATACAGGAATGCATCTGAGTAATCAACGAGAATCCTTTCATCTGCTTGTCTACATCCTAAATCTTTTTGCTTTTTTCCTCTCTTTTTATTTAAAGTGTCAACTAGTATTTGTTTATAATTAGCTATGAGTGTGCCTTCCTGTAACTTTCAAGTGGAGCCAGTTTTTGGATTTTTTGGTTTGGGTGTTTTGTGGTTTTTTTTTTTCCCCTGACTGACACAATGCCTTTTCAAGGAGTCCTTAGAGCTACGTTGCTATAGTTTTGAGAATTTCTATGTACACTGAACAAAGATCCAAGTACATTTGGATGGTTTGTTATCAGGTACATTCATGCTAAGAAAACTTCTGCAAGAGAAGAAAGCAGGATTTCTTCTGGGAATCCTAGCAAGAGTCTTACATCCTTCTGTATTTCCTATGACAAATTCATAGAAGGTTGCAAGCATGAAGAATACCCACTCCTTCTCCCTTATTTTCTAAGATTTTCATACCTACATGAAAAAGAACTTTTAAATATTTCATTCAGACCCCACTTTCTTGAAGATAACTGGGGATAGAGCATCCAACACGCTGGACATTTTCCTAACTATGTTGTTCCAGTTTTTTCAACACCTACAATAAGTTAAACATTGATACGGATTCAAAAAATTGCACTTCACAATGACTCTACACTCACACAACAGGAACAACTCAAATTATGTGCTAGCCCCATAGATTATTACCAAGATCTATGGAACCACAGCTTAAATTCTCAGTGAATATGTAAGCACTGAAAGTTGATCTTTGCTGAAAGTTAAAAAAATTTAAACTTAATAACAGACTCTATAAAAGAAGACTGATTAATTAATTAAATTAAATTAATAACTATATTAATTAATAGTAACAACAAAAAAACCTTAGCACAAGTCCTATCTACCCCTAATACACGCTGTTTCAAGATGTGAACTCTGTCCACGTTTTGCTGTTTGTGTACTCTTTTAACTCATCTCAGGCAGCAGTCTGGTAAGAAGATAGGTTATTTGCCACCCTTTGAAAGATGACATCTGCTGTCAGCGAAATGGAGGGAGAAGTGGGACCCAGATGCAAAAAGGGAAGGGAGAAGGGAAGGGAGAAAGGAACATTGTATTTCATGTGTGGCTTTGAGCTCCTTACCCCATGTTCCTTGCTACTGATTCTAAAATCCTACACTGCTCAAAGGTCTCAACCAGGTCACGACTAGGCACTAAAGAGATGTGCAGTTAGCTAGCATACCTAGCTAACTATATGTTATTAACTAGAGTAAAAATACTGCGAGAGCTTTCAGGCCTGATTTAAAAGGAAGGCTGTCCAGTTGTGAGCCTGGACTCTGCAGTGCTAAACATGTCATGCCGTAGTGATGAGGGCTAATGAAGGAGCTAAGTACTCTTACTTAAGCTTTAATGTCTTCCTCTTATTTTTCCTTCTCCATACCAGGAACTATGTGATAAAATCAATGTTATTTGAGCACATTTCAGATTTTACTGGAGAAGAGATTTAAAATGTGAATTAATTCCACTCCCCCCCAACTATCCACCAGGTTTTTGGTAATTTCAACAATCTGCTGCATTTATCCAGGATATTTTGGGGTGGATGACTTCCATCATGCTATTGTGACACTCATGTATTGATCTGTTCCCAAGTGATGCCAAACTACCTTTTTTACTCTACCACACCTGTACCGTCTGCAATCATTCTATTGATGCCTACAAAAATGATTAAATGAGGTCCCATGCCAAGGGCACAAACAGCTGCCAGCCCCAAGTTTGGCCTTTCATGTACTTTGAGGCAAGGCAAGGCTAATTCAGTGAAGCCTGTTTGGTGCTGCAAATACAACACAATCCGAATTAGGATTATTATGTAATAATGCACACCAATGGTGGTACTGACATCTGAGGTAAGGGCAAGTTTATACAATACTGACGTTAAACTATTTATTAGCATTAGGATGTCAGTGTGAGATTAAAAAAATACTTTCAGCACTCAAAGAACAAGTTTTAAAAGCTCTTTCAGTAATCCAACAAAAAGAATACTAACATAAAAATGTAAACATACATGGAATTAAATTGTTTAATTGTGAATTCCTGCATCTTTTGTTCTAGTGACTTTATGTTGCTTGTTCTTCATATCCCTCCAATAGTTTCTTCTAAGATGAAAAATATTTGGGTTTTTTCATCTTAGTAATTAGAATATTTTGATAATAATAATATTTAAAGTGAATATCTCCACATAAATCAACCAATAGCCAACTCCTTAATGTTCTGTGCATTTTTTTTTAAAGAAAAACAAAAACATTTATTTGTATATATTCCTAATGGTGTTTTAGTCGTATTTGCCTCAAATTATTTTTATAAAAATTATGAAGTATTGCTATGTTCTCCCTTATATTAATCAAATTATAAAAGCAACATTTAAAGAAAATGGAATCTGCAAAATCAATCATTCTGGGTTAGAAAATGCCAGAATTAAGATTACCCTAGCAGCATTCATTTCACAATCATCTACAGTACTTCTGGAGCCAGGAACTGAACCCAGCCATCCAAGATTCAGTCTGATGCTTTAGTCTTATTCACAATCCATCATTTGATGATGCACAGCCCATTGCTGCTTGACCTAAAAGAACAAGTCATGGCCAGCTATCTGGTTGCAGCTACAGCGATAAATACAACACACTTTGTGATTTATACATTCATTTACTAATGGCTTGGAAACTGGATTCCTGAATGCTCTTCCTGGCAAATAGGGAGATGGTTACAGACAGTTCACCCAAGAGGACAATTTTAGCATCTTTATTCTGCAAGATCATGAGGATGTGGCTAGAATTTGGGTCTGGAGAAGAGTCTGTATTCTTGGGTCCAACAGAATGAAACCTGGGGCTGGAATTCACTAACAAGAGCAGAACTGCAGAATTTTGCAAAATAAGACTAGAAAGAACCAAAGGTTGAATGGTTACCTTGTACTCCCAAACTTACAATCACACTGGAATTATTCCCAATGTTTTTAGATGAACTAGCTAAACACCAGAAAATTATGTTTTTACTTTTTCTACAAACAATGCATTCCAGTGCTTAAATTTCCTACACCATAATGCTTTTTCTAAAGTCTAAAACTAATTAAATTGGTTTGACTTCTGAATATGATATCGGATGACTTGCTCAGATTTGAAGTCTGCAACATTTGCACAATTTATAGAATCTCAGTGGAAAAGCTGTGATTCCAACATATTGCCTCTTCCCAGTTCCCAAACCAGGCTTACTTTTCTGAGGGAGTGATGGTTGCTGCCTCCTATCATAACTTTCCTGCCTTATCAGGCTGACAAGAATGTGCAGCCTAGCTGGAGTCCCAACAGCAAACACCCAAAGACTGCTTTTCACTGCAAAGTTAACCACAGTTAAAACCTGGGGACTGAGACTCATTTGTGGTTCATGCACACACATTCTTTCAACATGAGCTGGCTATCCTATCAAGTGGGGACAAGGTTAAAGGATTACTAACTGCTAATAAAATTCCTCTACAAATTGCATGATGATTAGTGCCCTCAGTATTTCCCCACTGTCCTGTGTGTCAGACACATTTCCCTCAGGAAAAGAAGTGATTTCTGAAACTTTCTAAACCAGTGGAGGTGATCTCTGATGTTTTTGTGTCCCTATCTATCCACAACTACATACAGAACAAAGGAGACAAGGCTCCCAAACAGTGTTTTCCTTTGCAATCTCTCTTATTCAAATTGTGATAACATGTGGAGAGTAACTCAAGGACAGAAAACTTCAGTGAATATGGGGACATGCAAACAGTACTTTTTAAATTCCTACAGTTTTGTCTGAATAACTTTTCATTGGAAAAGGACTGCTGTTCTACTGAATTTCATGCTTATATTGTATATTATTAAAATATTGGAAACCCATAAAGAAATGCTTAGAAATATGTAACAAACCAACCAACATAATTTTTAAAAGTTTTGTATTTTCTGACAATTTTTCTCCAATCTGCTTTTTTGAAGTAGATCCTCTTGCTTTTTCTCTTTTTTTTCCTTTTCCATTTTTAAACCCTGTGCTTATGGAGAATTTCAGGAAAAAATTATTTACATTTGTGAAAACAAAAGAACCACATTATATACTTTGTGACTGATGATTTGCAGCATGTGGACCCCAACAGAGGACAGAAAACAAAGGAGAACAGACAGGATTGCCTTGGAATTTTTGAGGCACATAGACCCTCAGAAATAAAATGCATAGAATAAAGCATTCTTGCAAATATCCACTAAGCCAGTGTAGAGAGGATAGGACAGGTAATTTGATCTTCTGTTAAGTGGAATGGTCATTTTAAGAATGACCCTGAAGTCCATCAGACAAAGGGCTGACATCCTTTCACTAATTTGCATATTTTAATGAATATGCTGATTATTTAGCCTACTGACTAGGCTGGCAAGGTAAGCGCTGAACAACTTCAATCATAACCCACTAGCATTTTCATCTAAAATGTTACAACTCTGAACATATTCTTGCCTCTTCCCCTCTATCTTTCGAATGAAATAACCTTTACAAGTAAGCTAGTATTATATAACCTTTTTTTGTCTCTGAGGAATCTAATACAAGTGTTAACATTAAAAAAAGATTTTTTTATTAATACATCAATAGTAACAATCAGCTAGACTAGTTACAATAACTTAATTCAAAGTTATATAACTGTGCCAGAACGTAACTATTCTTATAAAGCAGTGCCTTTCTAACCCCTTGCCAAGGATATTTAATTTGATGTCCAAGTTTTCTTGCCTATGGGAAAACCATTTTCCATTTTAGCTGCTAGCAACAAGTATAAGTGAATATGCTGTAAATAACACTACTTTAAACTTTTGGGTCCCATTATGCACACAAGTTATCTACTCTGAAAAGGCATCATATAAACATGCCAAATTATTCAACCCTATGAAAAATGTTTTTCATCTGTATTATAAGTTAAAACTTTTTCTGACTTTAGAGAAACTGGAACTTGAAAAGATAAAAACTTAAAGCTTGATTTTTCTTTGCCCAGAGCATATGTTATATAAACACAAATCCCCAAAAGGTGCCAAGAATTGTCCCTCTGTTTTTCTAAATGATCATGTGTGCAGTCTAGCTGAAAAGACTCATCGATTATGTCTACATAAACAACAAAAGCCCTTAGAAAAAATATCTAGATCAAAAGCCTGTCAAACACTGAACAGGAAAGAGAAATCCTGCTTTAAACATGGCCTCTTTCAAGTCTGAATTCAATCCCATGAAGTAAAAACAAAGGATTTCATAATGAAAGGTATTTAAAATTACTTTATTTTTGGAACTTAACCAGGGATTCTTTTTTCCTATATGTTAACCTTTGTCTTTCTTACATTGGGACAGAATTCTGCAAAATGTGCCTTACAGTTTTAAATAAATGCAGAAATTGTTTAGTCACAGTCCACTGTGTTCACAATACACATTTCCAATTATTTTCATTAAAATGCAACAATGATATTTTTACTGACATGTTTTTTTTCTCCTTTTGTCAACCACCCGACAATATCCACTGTTAACATGGGAACACAGCAAAGTTCTTAATGGATGAGATGCATTTCCTTTTCATTTTTTCTTTTTTTTTCCCCCCTCTTTTTCCTCACTTCCTAAAATACAGACACATAGTCAAGAAAGGAAATCAAGTATCCTTGCAAAAACAGAACAGATTACTATATAGCTTATATATAATTATGCTCTGGAAGTCATAGTCAGAAATCATAAACTAAGCTGAAGTATAGGGTTAGATACTTCTAAAAGTATGGTTTCTAAAAGAAGTGAAAGAAATTTAACAGATATATGTCTGATGAAATATAATCCTCATGTTTGATTTCCTACTCTGTTATTAAGGTTAATATGCAAACATATGGCATGATTTACCGTATCCCATTAGTGATCTCTTTCAGACCAACTTGTGATTTGATTGTCCCCTATCTACGTATATAAGTAATAATATAAACCTAATGTAAAACACTTGCTACGTTTAATCATGCCACTAATGTAAGATTTATGTGTCATGTACATAATCAGAATCCAGTTTTAAAGAAGTTCATACCTACTGTTGCTGGAGACAACATCCTGTTTGCCAGGTTTGGCTAATAGACATTTGTCTTAGAAAACATCAGTTCACATTTGATTGTTCAAAATGGTGGTTTTGCTCAATTTATTCACTGTAATTGAGAGTCCTATAGCATGGATCAGTGTATACTAGAACAAATGTACTCCACTTCTTATAATGTTTGGATTGGTGGTCATCTTGGATATTCGGACCAAGAAGAGATAAATGCATATCTGACTGGCCTCTCAAACATAATGCACATTCAGTTAATAATGTATTCTATATACGGTATCTCATTAACACAGCTCTAGGCTAACAAATTACTGACAGCTCCATTGAATTGGCACTAGAAACTGACTTTTCACATAACTAACCTGTTCAGGAGACAAGAGGTCTGTCTTCTACTACAAAATGCAATATCAAAGCAGAAGGAGCAGCAAAGTGGTCAAGAAAGTTAAAATTACATTGGTGTACTCATCAGGCCATTGTCACCCTGACGCATTGAATTCTAGCTTGTATCAAAAAGTGAATTGGTCAATACAGAGTACACTCTTTCAGAGTAGTATTTCAAGACATGCTCTGATATACGACTAGTGAAAAATTAAGTTATCCATACCTCCTATAGTCTTGCAAAAGAAGGGTCTAGTAAAGCATTGAAAGCATAGTATTTTCATTTTTAAAGTGTTTTCCTTCTAGCACTCCGGATGCCAGTTCATCATGGATATTTCTAACATACTTCCTCTTGCAGTGTTTTCCACTAATCACATCCAAGTATTTCATATGGATTTGCCTTATATCTGGAAAACTTTTAACTACTTTTGCTATGCTTACTCCATGTTTTGGCGCATAAAAAAGAATTATCTCTTTGGAAAGAAGTTAATGAAACAGATCCAGCTTCAATAATTTTTCAAGGAACAAAGGTTGTAAAATTGTTTTCTACTGGAATGTTGAACTTATCAGAAGATCACACACTCAAGCCAATAGCATTTGTCTTTGCTGTCATGCAAAAGAGAGTGAGTCACCTACAGTATAACAGAATCATTTTGCAAATCTTTCAGAACTGTGTGGCATCTGATTAAACTAATCCACATCTTTCTATGATGCCAAAATAAACAGTCCCTTTCCCACAATGTATAAACATTGTTCCCATAACTTTCCTTTGAAATGTCATGAAAAGGTTAAGTGACGTTTCATTATTTACCTTGACTAATGAATTGCTCCATGCTGTCTTTGAAAGGCTGGAGGTGCTCTTCTAGTGATAGCTGATAAACTTTTGCTGCTTCTGTCTCACATACTGAAATTGAAGTAACAGATTAGTTCAGGATGACATATCATAGTATGGATCTGCATACTGTAATAAAAGACACACTTAAGTTAATGCATAGCCAATAAAACCACTGGAATATGTGCCTCAAACACTACTTCAAGTACAAGCAATTAAGTTCCCGGTCAAATGTTTTTCACCAAAATACACAGATAACTTGTGGACAGTGTGTTAATTTAAATAAGCGGTAGCAAAAATTAACAAAAGTATTCAATTGTTTTGAAGGAGAAAGACAAATTTAAGGGGCTAAAAGGTATGGGAACAAAATTACAAACTTGGATCCCAGGCCATGTTGACATACGTGACCCCAGGTGACAGCGCCTGAATCAAAACAAAGTTCAGATGCAAAACCTGCACCAAATAGTTGGAAGGACCTTAATTTAGTAAGTAAAGCCAGATGAGGGCTTGACACCTGATAAAACCACAGACATAGTGAAGTGCCTTGCATTGTTCAAAAGTAATAGTGCAAAATTATTAAAGTGAAAGATTATAAGAGTATAGTTATCATGGCTTGAACTCTGTGTGAGACCTTGGAGGAGGACAGCTTGGTTCTTATTGCACTAGAGACCAGGACAGAGAAGCTGGAGCCTGAAGCAGCCCTAACACAGATTATTCATTGGTAAGGTGGTACCATCGTGCTTCCACCAACTATCCCAGTTAATTTAGTTTGGGGCAACAGAAGACTTGACACTACTACTTCAGGAGAATGTTAAGCTCTGATTTCTATTATAGGGGAAATCTCTTTAGGCTGTGATAAGTTCCCATCATTCAACAGAAATGAATCCTGCTTGATTCTGCCTCAAATTCCCAGTAAAAGTGCACACATTCAAAAAATGTGTTTTCCTTGTTTACTCTCTAGGCTTTCTTTTGGCAAAACAGGATTATTAATATGTCTCTAAATACAGAAGACTGGTTAGACATTTAAAAAAAGATTTTGAAGCAGCAGAATGTACTATCATAATTATCTCCCGTAAATATAAATGATGTCTAGAATTGCATCAATCCAAATATCTACAGATGAGAATTGTAGTCTGATTTTGAAGACTGGAAACAAAAGGTAGTAGCCTTACATGTATCACCATTATATGCTCTAAAAATGTCATTCTGTAATATTTGAAAAGGTTTCGGGGGGGGGAAATCAGTTGTCATCTTGTTCTTACTTCAGCAAGCATGAATTTATATTCTGGTAAACAATACCAGTCTCTAGTTTACAGCAAGAAACTAATGACATATCCAAAAGAGAATAGTAGAGCAATTAAAGATAATATAATTAGAGACAAAGATCCAAAGTTTCATTAATTTTGGCAAAGGCTTGTCAGCCAACCCACTACAGATCTGTACCTTGTCATTCAAGCTAGACTGCCAAGTAGGTAAATATATATGACAGTAGTTATATCACCCTTTGTATTCTGTTAGCTGTATAATTTGATTCTCATCTGGTGCTACTCATCTGGTCTGCTATATCTGGGGCAAATCTTTGGAGAATGCAGCTTTAGATCTCATAGACACTGGTTAATCATTTTTTCCCATAGTTGTGAATATACCAAAGACAATTAGAGATACCAGTTTTTAAAATGCACATATACAGAAGAACAGACTGACTCAAATAATTGGTAACTCCGCACAAGTGGAGTAAAGCCAGGGTGACAATAAAAATGTCACTGTTTGGGTTTTTGTGTGTTTGGTTGTTTGTTTTTGGTTTGGGGTTTGGGGGGGGGGGGGGGGGGGTTGGTTTGTTGGGGGTTTTTTGGGGTTTTTTTTAAGCTTAGAGCAAAATAGAAATAAATACCAGCAGATTCTAAGGGGGAAAAATTAACATGAATATATTTAATTAAACAGGTAACCCTGCTTATGAAGCAGTATTTAAAAAAACACTCCCCCCCCCCCCCCAAAACAAACCCAAAACTAAAAAACACCATGAATATAGTCACATGGAGAAGCCTGTAATTTTTAAATAAATGTTAGTCAACACATCTGAAATAGGGGAGGGGATCCAAATGGCCATGAATTTTCTTACAGTGTATGATAGACAAAAATAGAGAAGCTACATACTATTCTGCAAAGAAAGACATTCTGATGGTGACATATAGATTTTCTATTATTCTTTTCTCCTCTTCAGAAATAAGTAGCAGAGCTGAAAGATACTATAGAACCTACCGTAACATTTAATATCACCAAAATTCCATACCTTTTTCCAGAATATGGATTACATATTCTTCACAGAAGTATAACATTATACTCTCTTGAATTAATGTCTGCAGCTCACGATGAACTCCTGATCTCTCAGCTGATTTGAGAGAAATATAGATCTTAAGATATATGCCCACCAACAATCTTAGCCTATACCCATGCCAATAGCCTGAAGCAGTCCCTTTTCAAAGTCTATAAGGAAATGCAGGGATATACTATCCTTTATATTCAACTTGCTATGGAAAAGAAAAACATGTAATATTGTCAGAATGAGATGTCTGTTCTTTAACCATTCAAATACTGGAAGCTCTTCCATGGTTGATTTGTTTGTGCATGTATATGAGGTGGGGGAAAGGGAGTGCAGTTAATGATAGCTTTGTTTCTCCAGTTTTTGGTGGAGGTTTTTTTGTTTGTTCCCCCCCTCCCCCGTTAAAAGACTAAAATCAGTGTTATTCAGAAGAATAACAGTTCTGGTCCATTTTTGACCCTATTCCTGAATTGCAAATGATGTCTAAGTCATTTAAAATCCAAACGAAAAACACAGGAAAAAATCCCTTTTTCTTGCTTTATAGAAAGTAAGATATCATATGTAGCATCCAACCTTTAAATATAGGCCAAATTCTGTCATTATTACCATACTAATATCAGTATTATGATTCTTAAAACAAACTAGTTCATTGGATACTTTCTTCATTAAAGAATTAAACAGGCCTGTAAGCTCTTCCTAAGTTTCCCAGTTCTCCAGAGCACCAAGACCTGATGCACCAGACCTGGTGCTCTGGTGTCCCTACACAACCTGTCAGATATAACACTCATTTATCATGTTCTGTAATTTGTCACAAGACTATAAAACCCCACTATTTGGATTAGATATTGTTATTCCTCACTGTAACTTAAGAAATTAAGGTGCTGATCTTCTGAAAAGAACACAAAACACTAGACAGTTACCAGTATTTCTGCCCAAGGTAAGGAATAAGATACTGAATCAAGGTTTGTGTCAGAAGAGTATTTAATAACTTCTAAGCAATGTGGAGATGAAACATACCAAAAAAACCCCCCAAACAAAAAAACCTAAACACCAAAAAGTATGTCAGTATACCAACAGTCTTCTATATTTAATATTTTTTTCTCAGCTTCATACTGAAACACATTTCTCTCTATGAAGCAGCCCAGCTAAACTTCCCAGATATCAAAGGAATAGGTTGGCAAAGGGGATCTGCTGTGACGAGTTTGTAAAAGTTTTGTTTCTTTTTTTTTGATAACAGACTCAAAACTTGCTCTGTTATCATCCCTGTTCTCACAGGCTTAGTTATTCTGTCACCTTGGGAGATGCGTACACAACTGAAAAACTTAGACAAAGCTAGCATATTCCTATGTTCAGTTCACTTTAAGAAGATTTTAAGTTTTCTCATAATGAAAGAATTGAAAGGTATTCAAGGCACCACACATGAGAGTCCTGTAGGCAGTCACAAAAGCCAAGTACTAGGTAGAAGCTTATCTGACAACATGGATTTGCCCAAACAGGAATAAAGAAAGGTAAAAACTTCTTCCTATTGCTTTGCAGCAAGGAGGTGGTTTCAGTTCCCTGTAGTCCCGAATACCCAGTCCTCATGCACTGATCTTATAACTTCCAAAGATCTCAAATCCTAAGCAGAAGTTGGCATTGGCAGACACCTCTTCTCCAACCCTCTAAATCAATTTTAACATATAAGCAATATCCCAAAAATGAGAAAGACTAATAGTCCATCTAATTTCATGTCCTCTCTAACATCATATGCTGCAGAGGACTGTATGAGATTTTCCAGAGAAGCAATACAAATGGATTCTTGTTGGGAGGACCTTCTAAATTTTGGGCAATTCAAACTGGTAGCTTTTTGCCCATACATACCCAGATCTCTCAAATGCTCCTGATCTGGAAATTGATGTGAAAATCTGTGTTCAAAACCGGTTTAGAGATTTAGAGAAATTGCAATTCCAGCTGTATCCAGTATCTCAAGAATCTCATCTCGTTCTCTATTTCTATGCTAAAATACAATTAATTGCCATTTTTCAAGCTATTGTGTTAGCTTGCTCATCCTACTTTATTTTAATTTTAGGTCAATATACTAAAACCATACAAAGTTTCACAACAGCCAATATTGATTAAGAGACATCTATACAGAAAAAGAAAAGAAGAGTCAGAAAACATTCTGTGCATTGTACTAACCAGAATTGCTTACTGAAAGTGTAAGTGATCTAAAATGCACCCAGTCTCATTATCAAAAATAGTTGCTTTACTTTTTTAAAAGGGAGAAAAAAAATGTTTTCAAGATGGAGAATATTTTTTTAATGCAAGTTTTCCATCTAGTTCTGTTGGATACTAAATTTTAGCACTTGGAAGCACAAATCTCTTCTAACCCTAAATGATGTCTTTTTGAACAAAATGTGTGAGCAGATGATCCGCTGCTTGTCAGGCTTCCTGTACTGTCTTTGGTCAGGATAATAGCGGGCAGCATGATTTTTCTTGCAACACACTCAAACCTAAAAACAAATGCAAAAAGCAACCCCTCCCCCAAACCGACAACAACAACAAAAAAAGCAACCCACCAGAAAACCCAATAAGAAAGCAAGCAGAACTGTGAATTATCTTGGGTGAGTAATTAACAGGTCCATTAGGTTGTTTTGGTTAACCACTTCTGAAACCACATACTTATCTATAGAAGTTATACAGAATTGACGTGGTTTTTCAAGACCATTTAAGGTACCTGAGAGCACACATTGCACTGAGATTTGATAGACTACTTGTTTTTAATTCTTTAAGGAAGTTTTGAAATTATGTCCTTAATTTTCAGAGGTTCTGAGTACTCAGACTCCCACAGGAGATCTGCCTGTGTCCTACTTGCCCGAAAAGTATATCCCAGCATAACCACTGCTTTCACTACTCCCTCAGTGCTTTCTGGATTCCTTATAACCGCAACCTGTGACTTTAAAAGAAAGCTTAGACTTTACCTAAAGGAAACAATACTGGCCTCATCAAAAGACAAACTGATGAACTCGGCCACAAGTACAGAAAGAGCTCTTAATTTTCTTTTATTTATTTTTTTTGGAATTGTAAAGACTTACACTAAGAACTGCTGAGTCTTCAAGGGCTTCCATAGACAGCTCCTTGTTTGGAGTTTTGAGGACAGTAAAATATGACTCACAGATTGACTGAAAGCCTGGCTTTAGTTTACATCTGGTTTAGGTTTAGGAGTCTGCATGCTGCATAGCTGCAGCAATTAACCCTTTCAGTGATGGTGGAAAAAACAGCTAGAATTTGTGGATGCACAGCTGTTAATGAGTAGGCAAAAGTAAAGACTTAATTTGGTTAAAACAATAGCTATTTCTGTAAATGTAGACTGTAGAGATAACTGTAGGATTGACCAAAACTGCTAATGTTGCTATATTATTTTATTAATAGTTACCTTGAGAGATTTGGCATTTTATTATAAAAGATGGAAGGCATCTTTTCATCAGAATATGGATCTATGGATCATATAAGAAAAACCAAAAATCTATTTCTTAATTATGAAAAAATCTTCACTCCCATTTATATCAAAACTACTGACAGAGAATAACAGAAACACAGACACTTCAAAGTATCTTGAAACAGAAAGTTTTTGATGTGGCAATGAATTCAAACTCTCCAAGAACACAACTTTTTCTCCATTTCAGTTCTCTGTCCTCCAGCTCCCTACCTTCTCTTGAAACAACTTGGAATACCAGTGTAGAAGCACATCTAACAACATATTAGGGTTTTGAGAAACCTCTTAGGATGGACTTCATTTCATCAAACTTTAGCTATTTAAAAGATAGGTCCCCAGACTAAACTCAAGACCTTTCCTCAGCACTCAATTTTAGGAGAGAACAATCAATTTTAGGACAGAAATCCCTTCCTTTTCTGTCATCTGTAGTGGGACCCTAAATGGCTTAGGCTGCTTAACTTTGTTAATTGAAGTTGAAATTAATACCGCTCCTGTTCCTGATCAAGAAGTGGCGCCAAAATGTTGCCCCATAATCAGAACTGTGATGGAAACAGAGCGTCTTGTGAATATGAAAAGATACGAGGATACATGCGTGTGAGAGAAGAGATGCCGTGCAAATAGAATGGTGCATCTTTTTTATTTTAGCCTGCAAACATTAATATTGCCTATGAAAGAACTAGCAGTGGATGCAATCTTATTTTGCAAAGTGCACCCCAGACACACAGTTGGCCACTAAGAGGAAAATTCCATCTCAAACTACAGCTCGACTGCACTCTTAGGGTTGGGGCCTCTTTGTAGTTGTTAGGGGTAACCATTAGTGAGGCAAGAGGAATGTTCTAAAAAAAATTTGTCAAAAGCTAAATAGTTAAACTATGTGAGAAAGATATAGTAAGGGGTCAAAGCATATCATGCCTACTACTGCCCCATCTCTCTCAGTCCCACATTGACACCACCCCAAATACAACTTTTAAACATCTTTGTGTTGCACAATATGGTACTTCCAATGCTCTGATTTACACAGCAGGTATTAAACCCAAGAGCACGTACCAGCTCTACAACCAGCAGATCCAAGCTGAATAGATAATTTTAGGTGACTCTAAGAAGCACATAAAAATAGGGAACGTGTATTTTTCCAAGTTACTGTGGGGCTTTTCTTAGAACATACTTTTTAAAATACTAAGTGTCCTGCAAATGCTTAACACTTTATAAACATTCTCAGTCACATTTATTCCAAATCAGAGAGATGTACTGGGCCACACAGCCTACTTCGTATCAATGGAGACTTTTCAAGGAGTTGTAAACACTCACAGTAGGAAAAGAAACCATCTCTACAAAAATATTTAATTATCATAATTACTATTTGTAATCAGTTTTCAATCAAAGATATTAAATATGACAACATTATGACATATAAACAAGTCCTGACTTCAACCTGATTTTATAGCAGTCTACATTATATGGTATTATTCATGTCTTCAAAATTCTACTAGTCAGATTTATTTTCCGCCTGACATTGTTTCTAATTCCCTTTTAGCTGAGCTTCAGTGAAAGTGTTGCAATAAGTGACAACTGATGAATTATTTTTTTATTTGCAAGAATAAACTTACTATTGTAAAGCTAAAATGTTAATGTGTAGCCAAAGAACAGCTTCTAAACAGTTTTTACTTGCCTTAAGTGCTTCACAAATACTGTAACTCTCACTGCCATTTTAGTGTCCTAGTTCTTTTCTAAACTAAATACGTGTCTTGAAAAATTTCATGGGCTACAAATCCAACATTTTCCTAAACCACAATTGTACCTCCAGCAAGTGTCAGAGCAGAGAGGATTAAAACATTAATTGATTCAAAACACCATTTCCCCACATCTTTCTGCCCCACCTCTTGCATTCTGAAGTGTCTAGAAAAATATACTGATAATAATAGATACACAACACAGGTCCTAATCAGTGAGAGTCACGCACTGCTCTTGTGACCCTGGATGCTCAATTTTCTTTACATGGTGAGTTGATTTAAGTCATGTGGCAAGTGCTAAAGTTTCTTCCGTGGAATGACATAGGAACAGAAGTCATTGCTTGGCATGACTGCATCAAGGAACCTTGCTGACAGCCAGGAGAGATCAAAAGCAGATCAAGTTGCTTAACAAACTATATGTCACTGAAGTCAAAAAGGCTAAAGTGAGAATCCTGGAGAGCTGTGAAATCTGGGAGCAACAGATGGAGCCAAACTCCCTTGGTTTGTTAGTAAAAGGATCTACCTGTTCTTTGGTCTTCTATCTTAAAAAAATCCTCTAGTATCTAAACTTTATCCCAGGGGTCTATATTATTTTAAAAAACAAAACCAAAACTGAACTATTTGCAAGTTTGATATTATGTAATTAGTGTAGCTTCCACTATAATTTTAGCGGAGATTTTTTTTTTTTCAATTAAAAAAAAAGCAAATTTCTGTCTTGTTAATCTTGGAACAGGCATACAGCATGCTTTCTGAAAGTCTTTTGGACTTATATTTTTAATCTGAAATCTTAGAAGAGGCTTTTTTTTCTAGCATTTACAAACTGCAAGGCATACACAGTTCATAAAAACTTTAAAACGGACAAGAGCCTCCACAGTCAAAAGGGAAGAAAGCATACAAGTTTGAACATCATGAGTGCTTTTTCTTTTTAAGCAATCAGCGTAACAACTCATTTAATACAAACATAAGCCCAAGCTCAGAACTGTGAAAGAGCATGACAATGAAATTATTTTACAGAACTGTAAAGATTATTTATATCTGCACGTCTCTCTGTATGCTGCTGACATATTTAGATGGAAAAATACAGCATTGCTAGAATGAACTGCTATTATTACGGTTACAAAACTTTTTTTTTTAAATAATAAACTTCCTCTACTTTGTGATTTTGTTGTTGTTGTTGTTGTTTTTTAAGCAGCCCCATAATTTTATGAAAGGATCCTCCTGGGATGAAGTTTACTTTTGAATAATGATCATAGAAAGCTTTTAAAGGCAGAAATAAAATATCTTCAGAAGCTTTCGTTCCTAGTTGAAGCAATACCCCCTTCCCCCATTGTACTAAGTGTGATCTCGCTATGCATGGTTTGCAGGGTATTTGAAACTAACATGGACAGAATACCCTTGAAGTGGTGATACTGCCTCTTATGTCCAATTTTCAGTTTTTCAGTGATAAAGAACAAAGTAAACATCCACCCCCCCCATAAACGGTGAAATCCTCTCATGAATCTTCCATCTAATTACTGATGAAAATAGGTCCAAGTTTACAGTCTGCATCTCAGTATAAAACTGGAATGCATTTGTGGGCATCTATTTCTATAGCTTTAAAGTCAGTATTTCCCAGGAATACTCAATACTCATCTACTCTCACTGACTTCAAAAGGAGAGGATCATATTTAGGATTTTGTCAGAATTTGCTTAGCATCTTACAGCCTTCTTCCTGCTCAGTCATTTAATGAGGCACTTGCTAGCTCTAGTAACTCATAAGGTTCCAGATGCGCATTAGCAAATCTGGTAGTACACTTAAACTAAATGCAGAAGAAAACCACTCTGAAGTAATTTTATCCATTCAGCTAAAACTTGTACTCTATTTTTAAAAGACTGTCATTAAACTTGGCTATTCTGTCTCACTGAAAGCATTACAACAATTAAGCTATTGGAATACCCAGAATTTTTAGTGAATGCTCTTGCAGTCATCAAATTTTTTTAACACAAATTATTTTTAATTTAGGGTGACACTTTTCTTTGGAAAAGAGCGCCAACACAAAGCATTTTGCATCACTTATGGATGATAAGAAGTCATGAATGAGATTGCAGACTGGTATTGAAATTGTCACTTCATATCCAGGAGAGGATGTAGAAGGGGGCTGATGCTGTCCCCCAAAAAGTTTGTACCAAAGGGAATAGGGAAAGAGTGATGGTGTCTGCAGTTATTCTTCAGTTTTATTAATTACAGAACAGACTGACAACAGAGACTCCAGCCTAAGGGCTGGATTGGAAGCACAGAAAAAATTCAACTGCAGCCTGATGGCAGAGCGAAGCATGTAATTTCCATTTTTACAGAACCCCTGCTTTGATCACTGCATAGTGTGGATTTATTCCATAAGAGATTTATGTCTGTGTGCAAATTTCAACCTTGATCTAAAAATATCTAACCCTCAGTCTATATAAAAATATTTCTGGTGAACTTGCAAGGAATAACGTCTGCCCCCATGGATGTTCGTAAACATGCACCTGAATTCAAGTACCTAAGCATCTTTCTTCTCTACGGGCGAGCTTGGAGATCAGCCCTCAGATTATCTGAAAGTTGCAAGAAATAATTTTTCATAGCTGAAATGTGGGATTTTTGCCTCCTAGATTGTTCGGGGCAGCAAACAGATGGTGCTGCAGTTCACCCCTCAGCATCACACTAAGTGACCTTGATACAACTTTAAATATTACCTCTAAACATTTAAAACAAATTTTAAAACATCCACACAGAAAGCTTGATAGGGGCAAGAAGGAAAGGTCAGGTATCATTTGGTAACCATGTTATGTTTTTGTTTTAATAGAGAACCTTCCATTCTAGGTTGTTCGGGGAATAATGGTTTACCAAACCATTCCTTGTTCTCCAGATGCATGCCATTCAAAATCAGCAAGGCAACAGAAATGTAAAGATAATTTCACTCCTTGATTTGAATCCTTCTCTCCAAGATATAGCGTAATAGTACATAACTGGCCAGTCTAGCAGAGACTTTTGGCAAAAATATTGAAGATCATTGATATTAGCCATCATTTGTGCAAGCTACTCTTGCTTAACTTAAACTTAGTGCTTAGTTCCCAATGTTATTAAAAAATGTATTACATGTGATACATGTTCTTTATTAAAGACTAGAAAATACACCTTATTTTAAGCTTCTTGGGTTCATTTAAAGAAACCATTCCAGAAGCAGGAGAAAAAAATACTTCCTTTGCATATTATTTTTTACTAAAGTCAGGTTATTTCAACTGTTTTTAACAACATGCCATATATATTATCTACCAGAGAGTATTTGGACCTGATTATCAACATTTTTTTTGTCATGAACGTGGTCCAATGCTTTGCAATTCTTTTTATAGTGAAAGACTTCTTGAAATAAGTTTGGAAAAAAAAAAATTGTTCTGGTTTTGTAACAAAAGATTTTACCTAACTGGTTTGATGATGTTTATTTAAATAACCTCTTCCAGATTATCTACAGAAAACTATGAATTATTGCTTAAATGGTCATGAAAAAGCAAATTAAGGAAAGAAAATAGAAATTGAGAAGTCAAAAATACCTGACTATTTTTATACTATCATCTGATTTCTCAAAATGATACAAACAATAACAGCAGGGATATGTTCATAACATATAGTTAGCACTTAATCTAGGTTCAGTACCTCGCAAATCTTTCTTCATTTTGCGGAGATCTTTTTGAAAGTCTTCAAACTTCATTTGTGAAGCCTGGAAGAGATCTTGTGGGTCTGGAAGAGGAAAGATGCATTGTTCTTTCCCAGCATCCTGGCAAAAATGCAAATGAACAGTTACATAGTGTTCATTACTTTTTTATATATTAAAATATATAACTGAAAGCATGAAGAATATTTGTGCACATTTCCTCATCTCAGCCAGCAGAAGAGTGAATTTAGTAAGTTGATTTTTTTAACTGGAATTTAAAAGAGCAAAATTAATTCTCACTCACCTCATCAAAATTACGCAAATAGTATGAGACAATGTAAGATAGAAGACTTCTGCTGTTGTCCTGTATAGAAGAGAGTAAGGTTTGCTGTGTTACTGAAACTCACTGAGAAAAACAAATTCAGAAATGATAAATTCAAGTAAATGAAATATTTAGTGTCAAGTATAGAAAATTTTTTTGCTGATTTGGTGCCTTCACCAAAAAAAAAAAACCAACCAAAACCAAAAACCCAAACCAACACCCTGAAATACCATTTAATCATTAAAGAAAATAATAGAAAAATATGTTATAACACTCCTGTAAGCCACTCCTGATTATTGAAATTTACCTGTTTGTAAACTGAACCCTTACATTTTGAAATTTCCCAAGAAGAAGAGAAATTGTTTCGGGGTTGATGTATGCAACTTGTTTCACAACATTCAGATCTTCTTATTAATCAATAACTCTAACCAAAGCAAAGTTAAATTAAACAAAGAATGTTATTTTTCTAAATGAAATTTTGGCACTTTTGGGGGTTTAGGGGGGACTTTCTCATTGTTTCCCCGCTGTAATCTCTGTAACGAAACTTCAGCAGAAAATCTTTGATTTTAAGAGGTTTTTTGACAGAATTACATTTTCAGATAGTTTCAAAAAACTGTTTTATAAGAACTTTTCTAAGTGATCAGTAGCAAATAAACTGAAGATGTATCTTGCAATTGCAAGGTTAATGGTCATAATATTTCCAGCAAATTACACCATACTAAAGACCTGAGTCACCAAACCAAATTTAGTATACTTAAATGTTCTACTGAGCTGAGTACTGGTGATGTACCTAGAGTTAACCAGAATGTTCAGCTAAAATAAGCCGCCCTAAACACATTGTACCAAGGCTTCATTCACATCGTCACTCCCTTGCTTACCAAAGAAACCAGCATGCCAGAATGAAGTTCCTCCACCCCTTTAAAGGCAAATGGCTGACATGGTCTCTCAACTCAGGGTAAACAGCAGTCTGCTCACATTAGCTAACCCAGCAGCTGAAGCATGTATATTTAGTGAGTGACCATGCAAGGAAACAAACTCTTCTTTTTCTGCCACTGTCAGAATAGCAGATCTTGACAACGACTCACTAGATAGATGTAGGGACCAATTTAAAGTGTCAAGAATTATTGCTATAACCTTTCTCATACCACTGTCCACATTCAGATGAGTCTTTTCATCATAGCCATAGAGACTCAAAGATTTTTGTTTCCTTGTAAATAAAAGCAGATATCTGAATACAACTCCAACCTGAATAACCAATGCCAAAAAAGTGCTGGTAACATACAAGCTCCAGTTTAGCACTGAGCAAGAAACAAGGTTACTTATCGTTCTCCTTACTCTGACGACTATATAAGACAAATATTAAAACAACAAGTACTTGCTGTGATTACTCTTTACTTGGGTGGTTCCATAGTCCTATGTGAAATGCACACTCTGTAATCATGATGTATAAAAAGGATGAATTTTGGGTTATCCCAAATGCTCAGGATGCCTATTCAATCATTTTCAGGAGTGACTTTTTTTTTCCTCACAAATATTTTGAATCAGCATTGAATCACAGTTAACTTTCCTTTTACAATTGTTTCCACTTCTGTATAAACCTTTTAAGTGTAAGGATCATAGTATTTCTCCTGAATACAGGAAAAGTTAGAACTATGCAGTGTACCAAAAGTCAAATACATATCAGATTAGGAACTAAGACGCAATTTAAGGTATTTTTGTTTGTACAGTTATAAAAAGAAATGGTTTATTTTCATATTTATACAGAAATATATCCAACTCTAGAAGTGCCATCAGCTAATTATAATAACAAAAGACTTCCCTTTGACATGCCTTCATAAGTTTCACACCGTTTACTTTGAAATGGAGACAAAGTATTTTTCTGAGAATTTAACATTCTCAGGCCTACAGAAAGTCTAGAATCAACTTACACTGCTCTTGACATCTTTCAGTTTTGGCAGGATATCAAGTCCAAACCCATCAGCCTGTCCTCGTGTCCTGTTTCCACCATTCATGTAATTTCCAAAGGCAAGAACCAAACCCAAGACCTGCATAACTCCTGACCCATTTTTCAATGTCTACAAAACAGAAAGAGAAACAATTCTCTGTTCAAACTCACAATAATATTTACAGTTAACAGTATTACTGACAAGCAAATTTGTTGATACTTTGTTTAGAAGTAATACTTATATAAAGGCTTAAATATATTTTATATATTATATATAATATGTATTTATATATATTAATAAATTTATATGACAACATCTAGAGGTAGAATAATATCAATATGCAATTTGTTGTGAATGGAGAATGTTATCTCCAAAATGGATACTTAGAATAAAAGGAAATCTGTATGATATTATCAGATGTGAGCTGTTGAGAAAAATAAAATAGTAATTCCCTAACTGATGCTGATATTGTGAGTGGTATATTTAATTTAGGAGAGAATTCTGCAAGAAGATCATAAAAAACCCACATGGAACAATGAAAACATTTAATCAATCAAATTTTAAAAAAAAAACTATTAAGTGGTAAAACAATTAAATATTTCAAATAGTTTTCAGTTATGAAAATACTGATGAAACCCAAATTTTAAATTTGCACAGAATTCCAGTAATCTTTTCTAGCTAGAGACAACATTGCTGTCTTTAACTGATTTTAGATATCAGAGATGTTATCGAGTTGCACACTTCTAAAATCCAAGCAAACACAAGGTGGCCTGAACTGGCATTCATTTGGAAAGGAGTGATATGGTCACTATGAAGAGGGAAGACTTTACTTTAACAAAAGGAGAAGGTACACTATTTTCCAGAGACTGATATACACTGATGGCAAAAAACATGATATAGTTCAGTACCAAAAGCTATTCTTAATGTCTGCTTTGATGTTGAAGCACAATCATAAAACGTTCTATTCTGCTATCCTTTGGAATTAATGAGTACTTAAAGTAAATAAAGCGTAAACTTTTGAAATATGAGTACAACTTAACAAGATTAAATATCAGAAATTTAGCTCTACCTTTTCACAGAGCACAACCTACCTCACACAGTTTCTGTAACAATTCAAGTTTGCGGCGGATTGAACAAATGCTTTCTGAAAATGTTGATTGGAACAGGATGCAAAATACACGTTCTGAAAAGTTGGGAATTAGTGAGAGTTCATAGAGGAACCTGTAGGAGTGATTAAAGAAAATTATATGAGTCACTGTCCATAGGTACAGGGGCTTTTTTTATTTTATAACATCTCTAGATAGTTTACTATAGCAGGGAAAGTTTTCTGAAGTGAGCAAAACTGTTCTTTCATAAGTATGTTCTTACTGTTCCGGTTTATCCAAAGACTTGGCGTTTTCTTTTTCCTTGGATGCCTTGCTGTGCTTTTCTATTTTTTCTAATTCATCTGATTGTGCTCTCTGGAATAAAGGAAACAAAAGTAATTAAAAAGTTTGAATTAAAAGCTGAGTCAAACAACACAGATAAAAATGCCCTTGTAACAAATCATGTTCATAGATTTTTTTTTTTCCTTCTAGCATCTGCTGATGGTAAAACTACTTAGTCCATAGAGTGATTTTAAGTATAAATACATCTGATGGAAAACAGAACATCTTCCAAATAATATTATTGACTACTAGTAATCTACAATAGATTTATTCATTCAACCATGCCCTGAGACAATAATCTTCATTTCCAGTCCCTTTTCTTT
This sequence comes from Haliaeetus albicilla, assembly GCF_947461875.1. Taxonomy (NCBI): domain Eukaryota; kingdom Metazoa; phylum Chordata; class Aves; order Accipitriformes; family Accipitridae; genus Haliaeetus; species Haliaeetus albicilla. The sequence goes on from NC_091495.1 coordinate 29,772,536, forward strand.
GGCTGTTTATAAAGTTTTTGGATCAAAGAACTCTTCTTGAGTTGTATTTCTCTTTCCAAATCTGTTGGGCTGCATTTGAATGCAATCTGATCTTTAAATATATATTAAAATAATATTTTTTTAAAACTAAATGAAAATAGGCTTGTACTGTTTACTGCAATTTAAATTTTATTTGGTATTTGGAAAACACTATGGAATAACAAAAAGTAGTTGATTCTTAATGGAACTATCATACATACCATAATACAAGAGAACTACTGCACACTTCTTTTGAGTAGAATGATTTTCATTTTTATCTTAATAAGCCAAAACAATTACATGTAAACTGCCTACTTTCTTGGAGAACTCTGTGGCACACTGTGCGGTCTTTTCCTCAATATTTCAATCAAAAGAAACAGAGCCTCACTTCTTTCTGTGCTCCATTCTACAGTGAAATTATTTTTTCCAAGGGCAGTACTGGAAAATGGAATGGCATGGAAAAGAATAAAAGTGGAGTGGATATTTCTCCTTCTGACCCTTCTTTTGACATCCATGGTGGTTTTCAAAATAAATTCAAAACATGAATCTGTGCAAGAGTGAAAAAAAGAAGTAAATCTATCTACCTTTATTCCTCTAAGAAAACATTACACACATTTTTTAATTTACTCCACCACAGAACTTGAAGACAACAGAGGAAAACTATATTCTAACTACTTAAATAATGGCAAAGCAAAAGGTAGGCTGCATCTGCATTCTTTCTTGCATGCTTTTCCATGATTAGCAGAAGAGGTATGGAACCATCTCAAATCATACTGCCACAGCTCCATCAGCAATCTGAAACCAGACAGTCAGGTTTGGACAGTTCTTCTGAGGTTGATGAACATATTTCCATGTGAAAAGGGAGAAAATACTGATGTGAAACAGAAAGATGAAGAGACTGAAGAGTATCTCAGAGCAAAAGCACTTCAGAGTTTCTCTGATTACTTCAGGAAGTCTAGAAATGACTGCAAGACCATCTGTCTTGAATACTACACATCCTAACATTTAGCCAGCATTTCTGTGGATGTTCTTCAAGGGTCATCTCCTCTAAAGCAGTCTGATCTTATCTATTAAGTACTCCAACAGATAGGAAATATTGCAAACAACTTTTTTATTTCCCCCCAGAAATAAACTTTGTTCTTGACCCTAAGAAATTGTAATGGTGGTAGTACCTGTATCACAGATTAATAGAATAGTTGAGGTTTGAAGGGACCTCTGGAGATTGTCTAGTTAAACCCTCTGGCACAAAGCAGAGGCAACTAGAGCAGGTTACTCAGTATGGTGTCCAGCCAGGCTTTGACTATCTCCAAGGAGGGAGACCTCATGACCTCTCTAGGCAGCCTGTTCCAGTGTTTGGACACCCTCGCATTAAAAAAAGGTGTTTCCATTTTTAAATGGAATTTCCGGTATATCTATTTCAAGATGCCCACTACCTTCTGTCTTTACGCTGGGCATCACTGAGTCTAGCTCCGTGTTCTTTACTCCCTCTCCCCAATTACGTATTTGTACCTACTGATAAGATCCCCCTGAGCTTTCTCTTCTCCAGGCTGAACCACCCCAGCTCTCTCAGCCTCTCCTTGTACGATAACATTCTCGAAGCCTTTAATCATCATTGTGTCCCTTCACTAAACTCACTCCAATATGTCCATGTCTCTTGCACTGGGGAGGCCAGAACTGGACAGGGCACCCTAGATGTGGTGTAACCAGTGCTGAGAAGAGGAGAATAATCACTTCTCTTGATCCTTCCTTGATCTATCTGTGCGTACTGTATCATGCCTTTCTCAGTTAACAACAGCTAGGCTGAGACTAATTTACCAGTTTTTAATTTTAGTATACTGGCAGTAAGTTTATTCAACTTACACTTCCAAAAACCTCATGTAATCAATTTACACTTGTAAACTGTAAATGAGTTTTTTGTAAAAGTAAACAAATTCTTATACTAACAGTTTTAAAATTAAGTTCTATTATTTCTGGCCAATCTGTAAAGTATATTCTCTTCTGTTAAACTGAAAGGAAATAACTTGAAATTTTTTCATAATAGTTAAAGAGCAGAAAATATCTTAGCAAGAAGCATAAAGCTAAATGGTTATTTGCAAATTCTTCAGAATAAATAGCGAGAGTACTCTTTCTTCTGACCTTCTACACATAGTGAAATATTAGAGTGCTTATCACAGCAATCTATTATATACATGCATGTTCAAGTTGTTAATGTTTCTCCACCAAATCCCATGGGCAAAGGTTAGGCAGACTCACTATTCCTTATTTAAGCCATTATTCTCAGATTGTGTATGCAAAGAAATAACAACCGGCAAAGATACAAAGGCTAAGCATGATCCACGCATGGGTAGGCCTGAACAAAACTCAAGAGATATGGCTTACGGTCTTCACCAAAATCAAGAGGTCCAAGTATATTGTGCAAGTTCATAATCAAACCTGAGTTTCAAGTCACTAATTTTGGTTCTGGTACCCAGAATTCCAATTTATGTGTATTTTAAATTATGATAGAAAAAGGAATAAGGCTGACAGGCCTTCTACACAGGCATTGTTGAAGATTATTTCTCAGAATTTTTATCAGTTAGCTTTACAGTTAATGTTTATCTATTCTCTAATTTACAGATGGATAACTTAAAAAAAGCTTTTATATTACCCTCCAACATTTGTGTCAAGAGAGAACACGTTCAATAGATACTTCTCATAAACATCATTAATCTGATTGCGTTAGCATCTCTTTGAACGTCACTGCTATTTATTTCCTTGAATTTTAGCTATTATATAGCATCATAAATAGAACAAAATAGTATAATATACCAGATTTGACATATCTAAAATAAGACAGCATAAATCTGATACAAATTACTGCAAAAAAATACACTGCTTTAGTTTAATTCTTTTCCCACTTTTTTCAGAGTATAAACTTACCCTATATTCGGTCTTACCAAAGTTCATAAGGGCCATTTTTCCATTTCACAACATAAATCTTAGATTTCCTGGTTATTTTTTTTTAACTTGCAACAGAACCTTAGCTCTGAATTTAGACCAGTTTAAATGTGTGTAGGTTTTTTAATTCTGGGGTGAATTTTTTGCTCAAATTGATTTTCAAAGTTAGTGCTACATATTTCAAAAGCATCAAGTGACTTGTCTAAAAAATATTGCCAAAAGTAACTGAAACAACAAGGATATACAGAGATACCTAGGTTAATAACAACTGTCATTCCTTTGAAGCTGGGTCATGTATCAGAAGTCAGGTACAATCTATAGTCTTTGCAGAAAAACGTTAAGACATTGCACTGTAAATGCCAGGTTTTAGAAAAAAAATAAATCACAAGAAATAATTGAGGAGAACGTTTGAATCTTAGTGGCAGAGCAGAGGCATGCACTTCAGATTTCTAGGTGCCTTTTGCTCTTGCAAATGGCATTTTGAGGTTTTTGAAAGCATTGACCTATGTCTTTTAAAGATAGAAACAGGATGGACAATTTACTAGGAGTCAAATTAAGAAAGTATACATGTTTCATTTTGTGATGTAAAGAGACTTGAAAAGGGCAAATCCATAGATCAAAGACAAATCTTTCATAAAATTTTTAATCCCTTTTTAATACACTTATTTTCACAATAAAATGATTACATAAGGAGGAACAGGCTTTTCTTGCTTCAAACAGTGGTATTTTAGCTACAATCTCAGGTGATAAGAGGCTACCTGTTTTCAAAGTAAACATTCCCTTATTTAGAAATAAGTACATTTCTCATCACAACTAATACGGCCTACCCACATACAGCAAACTGACAACTCCACTGAATTTTATCTAGATTCTCCCTCTCTAATTATAGCTGCGACCTGAAAGCATTGCTGTTAGAGAGTTTGTAAAAACACATTAAAGTAACTGTTCCACATATAGTTTTATCTATTAAGACTCTCCTATTACAATTGTCTAGATCTTAATACATAACTGATTATCAACACATATTTAAACTTTTTATAAAGCAAACTACACAACCACGTGTAAGAATTATGTGACTGTACCATACAGTGCTGCAGTAACAAAGTCCTTCTCACTTGATGCAATACCACTTAATTCTATTAAATAAATTATTGAGGGCTTGGGTCTTTGGCAGGGTGTGGGTTTCTTTGTTTATAAAAAGTCAGTAAGATGTATACAGTCACTTTGTGGTTTAACAAGACTTTAATTCCTCAGTAAACAGGAATTGAGCCCTCGGGACTTTGGCTTTTGAAATGAGGGTGTGTTTAGGTTTGGAGACTGCCCAAATTTCATTCACGTTTAAGAAGGGAAATTACCATGCCAGACATATGCAATCAGAAAAAATGATTACATTCTGAGGGAAGACTGTAAAACAAATGCTCCCATATGTTCCATAGAGATAAAATAGAAGGGCTGAGAACTAGTACAGAGGTATTTAAATATCCAGCAAAAAATCCCAATCCAATACCTAAACCCTAAGAACTGAATATTAAGTTAATGGCTACAAAGTAGCTGAATGAGGCAAAGCCATCCCCACTTACAACACAGGATGAGGCTGAGAAATAAGGGAGGAGTCAAACATGCCAGGCTCTCTGGTACCACCCCTTGCTTACACTTTTTATTGAACAATATTTTTATGATTAGTGCAGGTACCAAGGGAAGCAAATGCAAGGTCTGATGTGTTTTGACTAAAGATTGAAAGTAAAAACAGACAATAAAATTCAATTAAAAAAAATGTTTCTTTCAAGACACAGCTTTATCAAACAGAGGATCCAGGATTAAAATTCAGATCCCCTTATGAAGCTTTCTCCAACTAATTGGGGTTTTTTTGTTCTTTCTTTGTTTTTTTGGTTGGATTTGGTTTTGGTTTTGTTTTCTGTCTTGTACCCAAGCAAAAATAATGATAAAGTTAGGCTGCTCTGTCTTCTATTCAAAGCAAAGAAATATATTATAGTCATTCCAACTTTTTGAGTCTTGCCTGAGATTAAAATATTATATTTTCCTCAATCAGGACAATATTTCATAGACATTTTCTGTAATTAGTGAAAGTAATGACAAAAGGAAAGCAATGGCATTTGGTTATTTCAACAACCTGCAAATTTTCAGGTAATCCATTATACTGGAACTCTGAGGTATATTAGAGATGACATTAAGAAAACATTTGAAAAGTATCTTATTAGTACATTAGCCACATAAGATGACTACTTTTAAAAACCAAAATAAAAAAGTCTTATACAATATGAAAGAAGCAAGTATGCAAAAGCTGGTGAGGGCAGTATCTATTCCGTACTTCCCACAACACAATCTCTCACAATCACGCATATATAATAATAAAATTGCTTCAATTTTTTACATGCTAAAGAATGTATGGAATGGGATATAGCTTTGCTGTGTAAGGGAGCAGATTAAAAATACTATAAAATAAAAATAACATAAAATAAAAATAACACAGGCCAAACCAGAAATGCTGTGGCATAAGGATGAGAAGTGTTTAAAGTATAAAGATTTGGGGGTAGTTAGAATAGGTTTCCCATTTGACCATTATCTTCCTGAGCAGTGTTGAGTGAGTTAATTCTTCAGGAATGAAATAAGAGTAGAAGTGCTTCCTAGTTCTTGTCAGATTTTTGGTTTTCATTTTGTTTAGCTTTTTGTTTTTTTCTATAAAGTGGACTAGAGCTTACTATCTCTCTCTTCAGGCCCCAGAGTGAATTATTTATGAGAAATTTCATAACTCAACAAATCATTCCAAAGTAGGCCATAAAAAGCTACAGTCTAAAAACCAAAAATCTGAAAGGTGTAAAAGTAATTAACATATTATCAAAACTATAACATAAGGAAATAATAAATCCAATACAATAGCATACATTGGCCTTCAATGCCATTCTGTGGCTCACAGCTTTACGTTTCATATTTTCAGGTTCTTTGGAGGGTAAATAGGAAGCCTCTTCGCTCTTTCCAGAGATGACTAGCTAGACCTCCATGTATTCAGGCAATGTGCTGAGAGAAGGTGGTAATGCTCAATTGCCTCAGCTGAAGGCAGAAACATGCTTCTGAGATCCACTTTTTTGAATTTTGCATGACTGGCTTTGTAAAGCTTTAGAACACACCCGAGTATATTCTGAATCCCTGATTCTGCATATCTAGTGGTCAAACACACTCTCTAACAATTAGTACCAGACTTTTATGAAGCCCCTGGCAGTTTATACTGCTTTTTATTACATTAACTTAGAGCAATCCTTTTCCTTTCAAAGAGTTAAAATTATTTTGGAGGACTCTCCGAAATAATAATTATTAAAAGCTACAGTTCCACAAATGGAATGATTGCTATTATTACAACTGTTTTTTTTTTTTAATTGAACAGCATTGTTATATTAGTGAAGTTATGAAGTGAAGCCAAAGACCTGGAGCGCAAGGTCTGATACCTATTGACCAAAGAGTGCCCCACCCAAGAAGAAAAAAAAGGAGCAAAACCAATTTCTGTTTAGTCATTTAGAAGTTGATTATGTTACTTATAAAAAAAATGTATGCACTATATAAAACACACAGTGGCAATTAATACAATTTAAACACTTATTAGTTTCATTGTTTTGGGGAAAATAAAGTCACTTCAAAATAGGACATGTTCTACAAGTGTTCTGAGTATTACTGATGCAACCCAAAAATACCTTCACATGGACCTACAGTATTCCTACGTTATAGGAACTTCCTCTGATTACTCACATTCTCATACAGGGCTTGAAGGGTCTCTAGGTCAACCACAGAGTTGTCCAAGTTCACAACAGCTATAAAAAAAAAAACAAAATTAAAAAGAATTAGTTGTCAGGATGATAACCCAGCTGTGAAAGAATGACCGAGCACAATATCCAGCAATAGTTTTTATGACCTACTGGTCATACAGCTTAAGGGGTTTAACTTTATTAATGCTTTGAATAGTGCCGTTCCTAAGACTATGGGCTAGAAACCTGGTAGAGCCAGGTGTCAAGTGTTAAAGAATTCATCTCCCTCCCCCCAAACACACAAACACGATCCCACGAGTATGGCCATAGCCAGAGATCAGAGATAAGCTTTACAACAGACTTTCACGGTCCGACTGAAAGCATTATAAAAATTTGTAAATCTGCACCACAGCCACACACACACACTCACACAACAAAGCTCATTCCTGTCACTGGTTGGCTTCAGTCTTAAACTGATTAATCCATAAGTCAGCCAGTTATCTTCAAAACACCTGACAAGGGTCAAGTCTTCTATGCACTAAGCTGACACGTTTAGTACAGATACAAAATAGGCCTTTCCTGTTCCCAACCAGTTCTGGCGCCACACACATACTGTATTTTTTTCAGCGTCAGAAAGCCAGTTCAACAGCACAGAGTGATTTCCATCTACCTAACGTGGACAAAAAAAAATAATCATTAAGAGGGGCACACTTTTAAAAACACAAACCTGAGTCCCCACTTGCAGTAGGAACATTTCATGAGGCATAGGAAATGTTTGTGCAAACTAGTGAAGAATTATTCTCAGCCAATACAAAGAATTATTTTAAAAATAGTACTTTTCAGTCATCCTTTTACATATTTTTTGCAAGCACACTGACCATTCATTTCAAAGCCAGATAAATCCAACTTTCTTCATCCAGATTTTAAATCTTGAAAGAAATTTAGAATGTTGCATTAGAACGTATGTGATGGTAATGAATAATTTTTATCATACTATACCAGTCTTTCTCCTGTTTTGCACTTCAGTAATTTGTACCCTTTTTTTGTAATGGGCTCTGCGTGTGCATGCACTTGTACAATAAGTAGAATAATCCCCTAGGCAAGATTAATCTAGAAATTGCAACATTGATCAATGATAGAAACCCAGCACTAGGTTACTTTATGTCCTATAAATCCATGTCCTTAACTATCACAGTGAAATTCTGTGTATACACCTGAAGACTACAGGCAATATAATTCAAGCTCATGTGTTTCCGATTGCTCTAAAGCATTTAGAGATACCACTCTGAGTCTGGGACTCAGCATGTTTCCCATTTCCAGGTCTGAGACATAGTTTTAGTTACAGTATAAGAAAATTACAAACAAAGAATTGTTGATCTTGATTAAACTAAGCAGGCTACACTGTATCTCGAAGCATGGCACAAAGCTAACCTTTATGACTAAAACAAAAAATAATTAAGAAATTCTTTAATTTTCAGAAATAATATTTTAATTTTTTTTTTTTCCATTTTTCCCTTACCAGAAAGCAACAGAATCTGAAAGATAATGGCAATGTAACAGTTAACAGTTCAGGAAGCAATATGGTTTTTGTTTTGTTTTGGGGGAGGGGGCACATGCAAAAATCTGCTACTAATTATTTGGTATATTTTAAAACTCTTTCCCCCCCAAGTGTAGTAATTGTTGCAACACAGACTTAAAGATGCCCTCATAACAAGGTACTATAGTATATGTTGTATTTAATAATCCCTGTTGCTCAGTAGGACTATCTGCATGCTTAAAAACATGCCAAATTTGCCTTGTAGAACTGGAGACTAAAATTAACATGCAAATAGAAACTGGGTTTAGCTTGGTTTGAGAGCTCTACTTTATGTCAAAGCTTGTATACAAACAGCTTTATTAAAACCAGGATATATTATGAAACTCAGTTTCTATTATCCCTACATTTCAGCATTCTTACGCTTACGCAATGTTTTCATATATGAACACACTCACAACCCTTCAACTATTTACTTTGAGTTGTGTCTGTCTTCTCCCTGCTCCACCCCCCTTCCCTTCCTTCCAGAGCCTGTCTGCTCCTGCACTAAGAAATATGACATAAGTTCCTGCTCTGACTTTTGCTCAGTGTTAAGATCACCCATGGATTACTCAGGGAGCAACAGAACACTTTTGTTTGAATGCTTGCAGGAGATAAGAGAACGCCTGGCAAACACAATGGTGCCAGGTCTGTGTACTTTCAACAAAACAGCTACGCAGAAGAGTGTACATACTTCAGGGAGCTGCTTAAAACAAATCAGTCTGAGACAAGGACTTGGAGAAATTAGATCCTAGCATATATGTTTCAGATCCCCTCCCCCAAGACAAGTTTATTTCTATATATTTCATCTAAAGATGTGTATGTTCATAAATAGTACTCTAGCATAGCACTAGGGTTTTTCAATGTTCACCATAGGTTTGCTCTCCCCACTGTGAGGAATCAGGAGATGAGCTTCTGTTCCTTGGTGGTACTGCAGCACTGTCATGCAGAACATGACAGTTGGCAAAATAAATAATGACTGTTGCATATTTAATTCCATTATCTAACACAATTTGAACTGATGAAAACAATGATGTTTCATTATGCAGACAAGCTTACTAGCTAAACATGCCCCCTCCCTACAATCAGCATTGTAGGCTACACAAATATCTAACTGAAGGATTCTGTATGTGGTGGCAAAATAATGATAAAAATATAGACAGACATTAATTTCCTTGTATGAAAATATTCTGAGCTGTGTTACAATTCCAGTATACTTTGATGCAAACATCTGGAGAAGGGTCTTGCAGTGGCTGGATATTTTCACCCCTGTCACTATTTCAGAAAGTGATTTTTTTGTTTCAAAGTTGAGATTGCCATTTCCTGGTCTTGACTACTATGAAACAATCTTCAATAGCCAGCACATCATCCAGCCTTTCCGATTCATTCATAAGACAGCAGTGAAGAATATCTGTTGGCTTTTACTCTAATAGAAACAACTTTCTTTTAATCACAGACTCAGGCATTTAGTTCTTACCTTTAAGATTTCATATTTCTGCTATTTTCTTGCATTCCTATTGCCACTGCTGTCAATAAAACCAGCAAGCCAGCAGCAGTTTCAAACCCTAATACTGTAAAGTTACTCGATGTACATATATATAATTGTGTGATATACACACTTATATAGATATGATTAAATCAAATTTGATCCAAGTATGTCCAGATACATACACAAATATGCACAGATAAAAATAAAAGGAACTACAAACCAATGTTCTGGTTTGGTTTTTTGGTTTTTTTTGTTTTTTTTTTTTTTTTTAAAGCAAGCACTGGTCAACAGATGATTATAGAAAATCCACGCAGTAAAAAACAGGGGTTGAAGAGCAATCGTAAAGGGTTGCTCAACACTATAAAGGACAGAGGGACAGAGGAGGAGAAAGATTTCAAAGGATCTGTAGCCAAAATAGAGGCCTCAGGAACCTTTTGTCTGTCTTAAACTTTCCTGATATACTCATTGTTTTTGTCACAATCTACATGGAAATTTAAAGTGGTATCATTTGGACAGAAATGATATCTTTCTTATGCACCTGCAGAATATAGAAGTTTTAGCAGAATGGAAGAGTTTCCATTCCACTCCATTCCGTATTTCTGCAACATAAATTGAATCAAAAAATAAATTATTCAAACTCACAATAACAAAGCCAGCTTAGATACTAGTTTCAAACTGGAAGAACAATAAAATATATGCAGAGAGACAAAGACTTACTATTCTTAGTAATATCAATTAGTTTGCAAGCCTAGCTAGGCACCTTAGATGATACTTCACCTGACAGGAGGATAATAATCCTGCTAAAAAAAAAGTGAGATTAGTGTAAAGCACACAACTATATTCAGTGGCATACTTGAACTCTGAGAACAGATGGACCTTCTCCCATATACACAGAAGTCAATTTAGAACACAGGCACAATTAAAAAAAAAAAAAACCACCACAAAAAAATAAATCTAACACAATGAATAATCACCACCCACATGTCTTCAGGGGAACACAGTATGTAACCAAACCACCAACAAGATCAAAGTTTTTGCCAGAAAATGTAGTCCTGAAGAAGAAATGCATGAGAAGACACCAGCAGGAAGTTGGAGGATGCACAGTGTATTCTCCGGAAGACTATAAAAGGAAGTAGCTGTATTTTTTTTTTTACTTTTTTTTTTAAGGCAGATCATTACCGTTGATTATTCATATACCTAGGAGTATGTGAGCTACCAGCTACCACTAAAACAAAATTGGTAGGCCACACAGACATAGCAAACCTACACTTGCCTGAGGCTATGAATTTAAGTCCACCAATAGTACCACTTACATAAACTGTTAGAGAAAAGACAACTTCTTACAGCTACCCAGTGCTTGGAAACCTATTCTATTTGCAAGTCCAAAACTCTGGAACTTCCTTTTAAAATGAAAAGGCCAAAATTCAAAATTTTCCACTGAGTAGAATTTCAGGAAGAAGACAAAGAATTATCAACCCGGTTCTTTGGATCCAACTTTTATGTCATAAAACTCTCATTAACACAACCTCACTTATGGATGACTTTCAGAAGACTAGTATTCTGTCTAAATAGCCTCAAGTCTTCCCTTTTCTCAAGGCAGGTTTCAAATCACTCTCCATTTCTCTGGCCTTTCCCAGTACACTTCCTAAGCTTTTCTGTCTCTGGACTCCATCTAAAAGTGACTGTCATCTTCTTGAGGCCTCCTAGAAGCACTGCTGCCTCCCCAAAACCTGACTGAGCAATTTCCAAATCCTACTTGACTGGTAACAGATTACAGTTTAACTCCTTAGAAAGAAGCAGTAGCTGAAGCAAAACCACCTCAAATTTGCAAAAGGAATTCTGAACCAATCCTGCTATACTCAGATCCATGCTTCAGGGAGACGAACAAGCAAACCATCCATCCAAAGTTCTTCATGCTGATTTCCACCACAATTGACTTCTCTAGGACTCTCCCAAAACCAAGCAGTATCACTCCAACAGGCTGCTCCTTTTTTCCTCCTGCACATCTTGGCCTCCTTGCTTACATGTCTGCTCTCTTTCTCCAGAAGAGCACCAAGAATCTTTGCAAGACTTCACATCTCTTCTGTCAAATGGCAGCAATAGAAAGTCACTTCAGCAAATTACAAAGGCAGACTGATCCTTCTTCAATGAATGAAGGACCGCCTACTTCTACAGCAGATAATCACAGTACTCTTATCACGCAGTTCTGTGTGGGGCACAGATTTGGGAGTTTCACAGCTCTTCTGCCCATCATGTGAGTCTAACATGCATGATTACAGGATACTGAGAGGTTACAACTTCCATGGTACTTTTTCCTAACTTCCATCCCCAGATAATTCAGCTCCATGTTAACAATTAAACCATCTATACCCCAGAAATATTACTCCAAGCTGAAGAGTGAAAGAAACAGAAAAGGCATCAACCAGAATGACAACAAAAATGGACTTTGTTGTTATTAAGAAACTGTATATATATTATATAGAAATCATAAGCTATACATAGATAGAGTCTCAAAATTACTATATAATTTTGAGGTGGCACTGTAGCATTAAACGTCATTCAACCTTCTAAAATGTTTCAAGTAATTGTACTGAAAAATTTGATAAGACTTATATTATTTTCAAACATCTAAAATGGATATTTGGAAGAAAAAACAGGCATGACAGGATGAGTAGGTCAAATGTGTCACATTGTATGATCTTCCTTGAACGATTATTTCTGAGTTAATTAAAAAATTAGCTGCTCCAAGAATAACGTATGGGTAGTAAGCTTCAAATGGTCAAAACCCAACATCATTAGAAAACTAACATACTGGCAAAGCCTTAAGCAATGGAAAATTCTGATACAAGAAACACAAATCAGTATATAGCCTGATCAACTTACGAAATGTTTCTGACAACAAATTAGAGAAAAAGAACAAATAAACTTGTTTGTTTGTTCACTGAATACAGAATGGAAGCCTTCACTGACAGATGTCCCTGGAAGAAAATGTAAGAACACCACACATGCAAATACAAGAATGACTGACAGCTGAGCTGCTCAATTCAGAAGTAGAAGAAAAAACATCTGCCTCTGCCTCAACATTCTCATCAACAAGAGCCAAGAGAACCTCAGAAGATCATCAAAGTGCAATGGCTTCCTTTGCTGCTATAAAGATTATGGTATGATGCAGTATCAAGCTACTTGCAAAGTAAACCCAGCTTTTAATCAAGCTTAATATTTATATTTAAAAATCAACTAAAATGCAAAATTTGCAGGCTTTTATTGCAGGCTTTTCTTGGTTCCATAGTAAACCCACAACTTCAAAAATTGCTATCCTTTGCTCTTCCCCCACGCGCCCCCCCTCCATGTGAGCTCATTGGCATCATTCATCTAACACAGGCCTACTGCACAAGGTCATGTTTTTGTCTGTGATACTTCCAACAACTTGACAGCTACTATATAGTATGAGCTGTATGTCATATAATGGAAATGTGAATCTCCTAATGCAGCAAGTTAAATCCCAAGTGGGCCTCTCTGAAATAAATGTTATATTTACACAAATATGGAAAATACAGTGGTAAAACCAAAGGTCTCTAATGTTCTAATGGGAGCTGCAGCAAAATACACAAGGATCACAACTGTATAATTTTTAAAGATTCTCAGAAAATCAGTGAAATAAGAGAATTTTTAAGCAGGAGTATCTGGACTTGCACAACTGGCAGGAAAAAAAACCTGTTGATAATGGGTAGGTAGGGGATGGCTGCACTGGGTAGAGTTAGCATAAATGAAAACAATTTCGGATTATTACCTACCTGCTTGCCCTCAGTACCTCTGTGATATGTTTGTCTATTAGCAAATACTCTAGCCTTCTCAGGATGAAAACTTTAAGTGCACAAAGCACAATGGAGATTGGATCTTCAACACAAGGACATACAGCATGGATCAGAGGCAAGAAACAGCACTTAGAACTGCTTGCACACAGTTTTATTGTGGCAGTAACTCACCTTGATCTAAAGCTTGTGTAAGAAACCAGAACAGTATATAAAATTTCCAAGCAGAAGCCATGGATCAGTCTTAGCTGTTGCTTCAGATTGTTCTTAAAGGACTTAACATTTTTAAATACCTTCAAGAACATGCACTCTTATTTCTGGGAAGCAATAAAATAAGAATCAATTAAGCAAGAATATGCATTTGCAAAATTGGAAGTAACTGAAGTAGGAGACTTCATCAAAAAGAGTGAATCTTTAGTATCATCTTTTGTACTGATTCTTCTCTTATAAACACAATTCAATTTTTTAGACATTTGTCCTTAGCATTCCTATTCCCTAATGTTGTACCCCTGATATATAGCAATAAAATTGTATTGCTAGAGCTTTTTTACATATATAAATATATACACACATACAACAAAATATATAACTAGATTTTATATATAGCTATACATAGTTAATATAAACAGTTACATTACATACATTTCAAACAATTGCCTACTATGTCAAGGACAGCAGTTACTGATTACGTGAAGTCTAACTTCATACACCTATACAGTTTGTTTATAAAAAAGTGTGCAAGTTCAGTTCTTAGAGAACAAATATATTTTGTTTGACTCAGTATGTCGCCTTCTTGTCTAGGCAGGAAAAAAAAAATGGAGACCAATGCTGTAATCCTTTCAGAATAAAATGTTTAAATACAAACATGATTGCCATTGTAGACTGTTTAATTTAGAGAGATTGTATTTCAGTTCTGGTTTTGAGAGGTTTGCTGATTTGACTATAGAGAGTACTTCAATGCTTATCTTAATTGTTTAGATAAGATTTGTTTGAATTTGGCAGGTGAAAAAAACATGGGTGTGGGATATAGGAAGGTTGAGAAAAGACTGGCATTTTACCAGATTATGCTTATTTTAAACTATAGTGTGCAGAGGAGCAAACAGTCTCAATGAACCTGCCAGGGGCTGGTCTTTGGGGAGTGAATTTGAAGCGCAAGATTGACTGGCAGGATTCAAGATTTTCAACAAACTGGAAAGGATTACCATGCTAACTCCCAAAATGCTACTTAAGGCTTAGCATAGTACACAAATGCAAATGTTATAAGACATATTTAAATAAGTTTAAAAAAAAAAAAAGTGCTTTATGCTTATAGCAGAGGTTTGTTGCTCTCTAGGCAAACTTCCTGACCCTTAAATGTATTTTTAAAAGTGTTTCAAGAACAAGATTTTAATATAAAATTAATCATTGGCATATGGATATATTTTACATGTAAGAAATTCTGTTACAGAAAATAAAATTACTGCTATTAAAAAAACAATGCTATTGTTCTTTACTTCAGTATCAGCTTGTACTAAGCTTTTTCACTTTATGGTTAAGTTAGTATAGCATGCCACAGGCATTCCATTTAGAGGTTCTCAAAAGGAAACTTGTCATACCTATCAACTATATCACTTTTGGTGGGGAGACTACTAGAATAGGATATCTGAGGAATATATTTTGGGGATGTTTATGTGACTATGTATTTGTAATGCATGTTATAAAAACAAACTACGCAAACACATTAGCTGCAAGGCACATATGCAGTAGATGTGACATTGTGTATCAATCTGTCTGCAGACAGATATGATATATAGCTTTGTATCCATAAGTTAAGTGAAACAAAATTTGGGTTTCCTGAGTGTTAGTGTTTGACTTTTCTTTTAGATCCACATAGGCTCTAACACTTTCCAATCTCTATTTCAATGACATTATGTCTGGGAGTTCCACAGGCTAATTGTGGTACCAGTGACGGCGTAACCGTGACAGTCAAAAGATGTATGCAAGTCAAACTTTGCAGAACAAGGTAGCATCTCTTACTGAGTGCAGCTTGAAGAAATTAGCAAGACTTGTTTGGAATACAAACAAGCCTTCAGGCTTCAAACTAACTGAGACTTTTAATTACGTGTGGATTTTTTCAGAATTCAAATTTGCTGGCTTTTGGTTTAATTCCACCTGACCTATTTTCATTAGAGTACCTCAAAGTAAACAAAGCCATGGCTAACTCTGAGAAGTCCAGCCCATAAGTAGAGACAAGCTTTTTCTTCCATGCTTTAGGGAGCTCATTCTAAATGATAAACAAAGTGCAGGAGGAGGAGGAAGAGGTTTATTTGGAATCATCTAGTAGTTCACTAGCAAAGACGAAACCTAGGTTTAAAGTAGTGCAAAACAAGAGTAAATTTAGGTTACAATTATTCCAACTATTGGAAGACTCATTGATGGCTTATTCTAACATCATAATCACTAGAAGGACAGTAGTTTTTTCATATGGGATCTCTGAACTATTTTCATTACTCTGTGACCCCAAACAGCTTTGAACAGTTCCCAATCTTTCCATGTTCCCTATACACATTCCACTCTTTAATCATTCTAATCTACCACTGAACCTCTTGATTTTTTTGCTATTATATTTGTTTGAGATGAAATGACCACAATTCATCCCTCATAATAATGGCAAGGACATACCAGTTTTATAGAGTTGCATAGCACTCTGCATATTTATTTGATAAAGTTAGCAGGGCAGATACCAAACATATT
Organism: Haliaeetus albicilla; assembly: GCF_947461875.1. Taxonomy (NCBI): domain Eukaryota; kingdom Metazoa; phylum Chordata; class Aves; order Accipitriformes; family Accipitridae; genus Haliaeetus; species Haliaeetus albicilla. The sequence continues at coordinate 29,788,853 of NC_091495.1, forward strand.
TTTTTTCCAAAAAATATATTCTCTACATCAAGCAGCTAACTTAGGATCTTAGCTTTTGTGCTCTCAATTTACCCACAGTTAATTTATAGTTAATGGAGCTCCAGGTGTGTCCAGTTGGCAATTTAGAATACTTACATTAAATTACTTAAGTGTCAACACTAAATGAGTTAACAACTGCCTAACTCATAGATCTGAAAATTTAACGGCTCATGAAACACTACCAGAAAGGAGAGTATCTTAGGCTTCCATAGGAATCTGTTCTCAGCTTACTGCAACTAAATATATCTTTACCAAGAGCAAAAAAAAGATATTAAAAATGGTTATTAATCCTCAGTGAAATCCATGTGGCAATGCTAATGGGAGAGCTGTTCTATCCTGAGCAGACTCAAACTCCCCCAAAGAACTGTCTTCATTACAGTCTTAGTAATCATGATCAATGACTCACATAAGACTCCTTGTCTCTCAAGAAGTGACTAGAAGTCAAAACAATCTTTGGACTAGAGCTATAGCTGGTGGAATATCAAAGAGACCAACAAAGGAAACAGCAGAATAACCCTCAAGAACTTGTGTTTCTGTTGAATCGCTTGATGTATTTAGCTTATACAGAAGAAAGTTAAGACGCAACCTGATTACAGTTCTTACGCATACCCGCATGAGAAGATATCTGAAAGTAGATGGCTCCGTAATTTTGCAGACCAAAAGTGGGAAAGAATGAAGGATGTCTGTAAATTAATCTGACAAATTCACTATGGAAAGAATATTTTAAGTGCTAAAAGTGAGGGAAATTAACCTTTTGAACAATGTTTAATGGGATACATTGACTTCTCTATCACTTAAAGTATTTGTATGAAATCCTAGACTCACCAAAGTCTATGGCAAAACTATCAATGACTTCAAAGAAAGCAAAAGGTTGAAGGGTCAGAATTTCAGCTGGAACTCAAGATCATTTATACTGCTAAAATGTTTGCATTTATACAGACTAATAGCTTGAGGCAGAAATTATCAGGCAATATTACATGACTTATTTAGCAGCCAGACTGAATGTTTAGAATGCTTTTTCTAAAAATCTAGAGTTGAGCTGCATGTTTGTCATTTACTAGGTCCCTCTGAAGTTCTGTACTAGTCTTCTCTAACATCAACACCCTAAATAATTTTAAAAAGACTACACAGAATGTTGTTACCTTTTGATGATTTACAACAGAAAGCACTGCAAGTTCTTTTAGCCATGAAGACATGCATGCTCATTCAGAAACAAGCTTTCCTCGCTTATGGTTCAAACTAGCCAGTTGTATATGACGATATCAGTATCCATAGTAGTAGAGCTAGTTAGAAAACACTACATGTTAACTTACAGGATTCAGAAATCAGGCAAAGCAAGTCCCCATTTATCTATAATTGCTGTACAGTCAACTGTTGCAGTCACAAGTCAAAATACAAATTTTCTTGCTCAAGAATTACAAACACAAAACACTTGAAAGGTTTCCTTTCCCCTCTAATGGTCTAATAGTAGTATCTCACTGAAATAAAATTTTATATTCTCAATTTATTCTCAAAATATAATTAAAATTTTGTTTTCAGCACAGCAGAGAGCAGTTTAGACATAGCCTGGTATTCTACATGTCTGCCCAGTCTGATGTCTCGATAAACACCAGGGATTTCATCGTACTAACGCACGTTAAGCCTTTCACCAAATATTCTAAAGTTGCAGTATTAAAGAGCTACAGATGCTAAGAAAATGATGTAATGATCTTGTGATATTTAGTCCATGTTCTAAGTGGGGTGGGATTATGAAAATAATGCAAAAAGATTTTTGGCTAGGTAGATGACAGATGACATGGCTTTACTAATTCAAATCACAATACTGTGATAACTGGGGGCAGAAGGATGTGTGTTTATGGCTTAATTTCCATCTTTTTTCATGCTCCAAAGTGTTTCTCAAAAGCTGGTATTAATAACTCAAGAAAATAAGGGCTGGGATTGCAACAGAACCAAATGCCTGGATACATGTAAAACCAAACTATATACATTCTAAGGAAAAAAAAAAAAAAAAATCACATTATTTGGAATCACCTATGTGTATTTATTTCACAGCTAGTTTTGGCCTACTGAGAACTCTTAAGATTACAAGAGGCACTCTATATTGCTTCAGTTCAATGCCATTCAGCTGTATGTTGTGTCCAGGTAGGTAAAGCAATCATGGCTTCACTGAAACCAGAAAACACATTACGCTGAAATAGAATCTAACACATATTGCTTGGGGAGGTTTCCCGTGGAACGGCAGAACTCCAGAAGTAACCTTGATCTTTCATTGTCTAGGGATCACGACAGAACAAGAGAAAGGAGAGGAAAAAAGTAGGAGAAACCCAGGTACCTCACAAGGCGACCAGGTACAGGAACACCAACACAACGGCTCCAGCTGAGAAACAGCGGGCTCTCAGACTAAATGTTTCACATTTTTTGCAGCAGGAAACCATCACTTCGCCTGCGCTGTTTCTTGCCCTCCCTACCGTGGATGATGGAGAGAGGCAGCGAACAAACCGCGCTCCCATCTTTGCGTCATCCCTTCCCTTCCTTATCCTCAGCACTACGTTCTAAAAGAGGATGGATCTTCGCCGGGTGAGAAGCGTGCCGAGAAGCTCCGCCTCAGCCAAAGCTGGCAACGCGGGGCGAAGCCCCGAAGGCCGAGCGCCCTGCCCGACCCAGGCGGCCGGGCCCCGCTCGGCCGCCCGCCGGGCCGGCGTCTCCCGGGCAGGGGGCGCGGAGCTCCCGCCGCCGGCGCCGGCAGCGCGGGCCGCTGTTGCCACCTGCTGCTGGAAGCGGGGACCCGGGGCCGGCCGGCCGGGGCCGCCGGAGGCTCGGCCGGCCGCGGCGGGGGGCGGAGGGGGGGGGCCGGGCCCGCCGCGGGGAGGCGGCCGCGGAGGCAAGTCTGAGGGGAGAGGTGTGCGGGAGAGGCTGAGAGGGAAGTGCTGCGGCGGGAGGAGGGAAGCCCGGCTATAAAGCGAGGGCCACGGGTCAGGAAAAGGAGCCACATCAGCAGCGCTCGACGGAGGAAGTCCGGGCCCTGTATGCGATGTGCTTCCGCGTAGTCTCCAGGCGCCTGAGATTTGCCGTGGGCAGATTTCTGTTTATTTACCGGTGGATTCAACGGCTGTTCCAAATGTAACAGAAGGAAGATGATCAGTGCGACACGAGGGGTTTAGGTCGTATGTGGTGCCATAACTGGTTACTGCAGAAGAGCGGCAACCAACACTGAAGGAAGCGTGAGTCAGCTAAGAAAAAGCCACCGACTCTAAGAGAGCTACCGCATTCCCTACTGAGGGAGTTCATGCCTAAATAGAAAAAACACAGTTAGTACCCTATTACAAATCACTCAACAAGCATGTTAATAATGACTTCTAAATGGTAAAAGCTGCAAGATTAATATGCAACATAGAAAACATAATAGCAGAAGGTTTAATCTGTTAAGTATATTTTTGAGACATCACGCAGAGTCTAAATTTTAGGATATTACAATTATTACTCAAAGCAACTAGGCAGAAATACCAAAAGAGGAGACGCAACACTTGATTTACTTCTGAATAGCGTACAGAACAGTTGGAGACACCCTAACAGTCTTAAATGGAATTTCTTTATAGGACAGGGGAAAAAGATTTTTTAAAAGCACCATAAAATTAGACTTTACAAGGAGGAATTACATTAAAATGAGAAGCCACTTAAAAGGGTAAAAAACTTGGAGGTCAGAAGGAAGCTTACAGATGCTACATTAGAGGTTCAGAGAAAAAAAAAAAATCATAACCGAAAAATTCGAAAGCACCCTTTTTTCCCCTACTTGTTTCACATCCCCAGTACTCCTACTCCTCAAAACCACATATATGATTAAACATAAGAGCACAGCGGACACCTGTAAATAAGAGATACTCTTCAAAAGGTACAAATCAGCCAACAGAAAAGCAAAAAGTCTCATAAGTTCAATGTAAATTGGACAAGAACAAAAAGGTCTAAACTCAACTTGCCAAATGCATAAAGCTAGTAATAAAACTGCTTTCAAATACATCAGATGTATGAAGCCTGACAGGAAACAGTTGGCCATGCAGATAATCTGGCTGTAAAAAGAGCACAAAAGAAAGAGAATCAGAAAAGGTTAAACAAAGTATTTGTGTTAGGATTCACAACCACAGAAAAGGCCAGAGAGGTTCTCAGACAAGTTCTGTACTTCAAGTGATACATTTTGGGCACTGTCTCAAATTGAACAAGTTTCAGAACATACAAATGCAAATTTTAAGAGGATTCCCAAGGTGACGCTGGAAACTACAAACCAGTTGGTCTGACTTCTGTGCCTGGAAAACGTCTACGTATTATACGGAAGAACAGCTGTTTTTTTAAAGTACAGATAAACCAATGTAATGAGAAAGAGAGGCAGCATGTCATTTTGTAGTAGACACTCATGAGCAACAAATTAAATGGTAGTGCTTTAATGGAGTCAACAAAGGCACAGGTAAGAGTGAACAGACTGATAATGGATTTGCAAAAGGCTCCTCACAATCTTTGCCTAAGGCTTCAGAAAAAAATTAGGCTGTTGTGGGATAAGAAGAAAGGTCTTCTCTGATTAAAAATAAAACCTGCACAAAAAAATAGGAAATCAATTACAAAAATGAATGATCAGTTTTCAAAGTACAGAGTTGTAGCAGTGGAGCCTTACTAGGATCTTTGCAGGTTCCTGTGCTGTTTAATGAACATGAGGTGGTAATGTTGGCAGATAATAAAAGCTAGCCACTTTAAAGCCAACCACAAACATGTACAAAATGTCTCAGATATTCAGTGTTAATACATGCAAAGTAGATGGAAAAGAAAAAAAGAGCCCAAACTGTAAAAACACTGTGGTGGATACAAAATTAGCAGCTACTGTGCCCCAAAAGACATTCAGTTTTTTTTTCATAGTTCTCTGAAAACATAAGCTGAATAATTAGCAACAGTTAAAGGGCAAACAGAATGTCAGTAACAATACAGAAAAAAATGGAGCCTGAAATAGAAGATGATGCGATACCATGGCATAGGCATATGGTGCACATAAATCTTGAAAATGGCATACAGAGCTAGTCACCTCATTTGCAAGGAGAAGAAAGAGAACTATGGATTGTAGACTGGTCACGAGGAAAAATCAAAAGAATAGACAACGTGTATGAGAAGTGTTCCAATCAAACTTTACAATTCAGAGAAAGACAATTACTGCAAAAAGATAACATAGATATCTATAAAAATTACATAATGAGCAGTCAGTACACTCATCTTCCCCCCCCCATCTAGTTATCCACACAGGAGATCAGGTACTAAGCTAGATAGATCTCCATTTGATCAAATATAGCATATAGTTTTGCTTCCTTAAAAGAGGAATGGTAAGAAAAATACAGTAAAAATAGGTACATTGACTGTAAAAGAAAGGGGGAAGGGGGGAATTCACCTTGCAAGTTTTACTAAAACCTCATTTTAACTACCTTGTATTTAAATTAGATTTTAATGGCTATATACATGTAAGCAGCACTAATTTTTTTATACAAATATTTTGTGTGTAAAAGTGTATTAAAATCTAACAAACTCATGAACAAATCACAAATGGATTGTTGTGGCAAACATCCTTTTCTTCTAAACTTTTCGACTTCATGAAAAAAATGTGTGACTTATTAGATGGTCTTAGTCAATTAATAAGCATTTCTTAATTTTCATAATGCTAAAATCTCTGTGTAGTTCAGCAATGTATGAAAGTACGACCACTGGAAAATATTTCTGTTATGGAAAGACCAGGTGCTGCTCTTCTTTCTCCCTCCTTCCCCCCAGTTTTTGCATGGTACTAATGCTAATAGCATACATTTTGTTGCTTTATGCTTAGAGTTCTGTAATCATCCCCCTTATGAGTGACTACACAGTACACAAATGAGAAATAACAGTACTGCTTTTTTTTCTTTTGGGAGAACAGAACTTTCCTGAAACTTTTCTCTCAAAGTTTCAAAGTTAATCAGACTTCCAAGAAAAAAAATAAACTGTTTCAACTGAAACAACAGACAAACAATGCAGTTACAGTTTCTTACAAAACTTCTCTATTAAATTACATTCATATGTTCTTAACAACAACAAAAATCTTTAATTATCCAAACTATCCAATGTGGCAGTAATTAGTCTCTGCTGATTCAAATATTGTGACAAAACTCAATATGATTTTCCTCATTTAAAACCACTAAATTCTTTAAAATGTATTTTGCATTATAGAAAACTAGTTTAATTCTATAAATTTTTTTTAATTGTAAATTCCAAAAGGATGTATTGCATAAAACATTCAGTTCCTTTCTTAGTGATATGAATATTTCTGTCCTTCATTATCTTGACGTGTTGCATGCATACTTCAAGAAAATGATAACTGGGGTTGTATTTTTTTCCTTAACAACTGCTGCTATTGCTTTATTGGCCTCTGGTCACTGTGAACTAAGCTTCAGAAAATCTCAGAGGATGGAAAGAGGACCTGAGGCATGCTTTCAATACTCAGGACTGGCTTTCAGGGCCTTCACCCACAGCTCAGGGGTTTATGCCACATCCATTAGAAACCCCACCTGCCTCCAAGGACCTTCGTTGTCCTTCCTCACTAGCTGCCTCTGGCAGGAGTGGCCAGACAAAGGCTCCAGAATTGCTTTCAGCTGCTCAGGACAGAACACTGTGGGCATACTAACAGCATCAAAGCAATAGAAACATTTGCAGCAATACATATGTGTGGCACTCTAATTTAACTCCAGTCTGTCTTTTATAAAAGTCATTTTGTGTATTCCATTGTTTTCCTTACCAATAATTTCACAATAGGAGCTTGTAAAGTAATTGTAAGCAAATAAAATGTGTAAGCTTGCAATCTAACAGCAGGCATAATGTAATGAACATGGTAGCATAAAGCTAAGAAGAAATAGAGGAATAAGACTGAGGATTACGGTGTGAAGTTTTGAGGAAGTGCTAGTTCACAGGACAGAAAAATGCTGAACCAACCAATCTTTCCTTAGTGGTGTCTCAGAAGAATCTAAACGCATGTTGGAAAGGCTATCAGAGGGGAAGCTTAAGCCATAATCTTTTAAGTTTTTAGGTGTCTGAATGCACAATATTTGATTCAGAAAAAAATGTTAAAGAATTGCAATTCTCAATTAATAAGCCAGAACTAATAGGTAAAGCTTCGAACTTCATAATCAACCTGCACTGACTGCAATCACTTTATGGATTATTCCTTTACTAAAGAAATACAGACTTGCCACCTGACAGAAAAAGTGTTCTATATATCTTCTTACATGCAGGATTTTTTATCATAACTTAAATGGACAGAAATAACAATTTTGGGCAGCTGGTTTACCTTCCAGTATAACAATGTCCAAAGAACTTGATCAAATCATGTACAGTTTTGTCCTCATAACTTGTTTAAACAATAAAATATCTTTTGGGAAGATACCCATTCTTGACAAATATTTCAGTGTTAAGAGTTTCAAATGATTATGCTTATACATATACATTATTATTAGGATAAATAATGCTCAGATCACCTCTGGACCTTCCATAAGATAAACTAATAATGAGTCTTATATTCCAGATGTTGAGCCATTCTTTCCTGATTGCTTTCCATTTAGAGCATCTCTTGGACCTATTACCGCTAAGACTACATGATACTTCAGTCCGTGAAGAATTCCTGCACAGAACATTTAAGTAATGCAAGAGACTTTTTATCCTCCTCCTCCTCCAGTGAAATCATTCAGTTAACCTTTGACAGTCTCTCCTAGCTCATCATTTCTAAGTGTCAGTGTGAGCAGTCAAGTAAGAAAACAAAACCAAGATTTTCTCATGTTCCTTTGCCACTAATAGCCAAATACGAAAGGATAAACATTTATTTTGCCCACTAACATTTAAAGTACATTCAATTCCCGCACATCTGTCTTGAATTCAGGGCAGAAGATATGTCTGTTGTTCGAAGTTATACTTCTGTTAGCAGAGCAAGCTCTGCTGCAAATAAAACTTTTAGTAAAATAATCTTAAATCCAGATGAAAAGGTTGGGCTTTACCAGCTGTTAGGTGAATCTGCCTGCCCTTCGCATAACTATTTTTCCTATTACATTACTTTATATAACTTCCTTCCCTAGTATCACTGACCAACAATGAGCTGAGGGCTGTAATAAAAAGAGCCTTGGTTTTCCATACATATTTTTGTTATTATTATCAGAGTGGGACAGGTAGCTCCATCAAATTCTGTAGATTACCAGTGTCTCAGAGCGGGGGGGGGGGGGGGGGGGGGGGAATGACTTATTAAATGAGGATATGAGAAAGGTGGTCCAAAATTTGGCGGCAGAATTCTCCAAACTACTTCTAACAGAGCCAGGACAACCACAAGGTGCTATGCAAAACCTTACAGAAATACAGTTAGAGTATTGCAGCCATGCCAGAGGTAGCACAGTGCCTGAAATGGTAAACCCTGTTAAGAGAAACTTACTGAATTGGAAAAGATTACAGACAACTTCAAAAGACAGAGCATTGCATATGCTGGTTTTGCCAGACTTGTACCTTCAACATTTATAAGGCATGCTCAGACTAAGACGATTTTTGTGAACAAAAGATTAATTTCCATTTTGGAAATAAATACTAGATATAAATCTGACTGCGTAGTAAATGTAATATTTATCTGCATGAAATATAAAATTTGCTTTTCTTCTGGCTGACATCTTCAGATTATTTTTTCCCTTATATTTTTCCACACCCAGAGAAGTTTTTGCTTTTCTTACCCCACTTGTTAGCAGCCATAAAAGCCTAAACACAGAAGAGGATACATTGTATCTTTACAGGCAAGCGAATCAGGATGGCACTGACAAGCCTATTCTCTGCAACATCGTTACAATTTCAAACAGTTGTTACATTTCATGTGATGACAGACAACTTTATTAAAAAGAGCTCTCTTACATAAGAGACATGGTCCCTAAACGCAGACACAGGCTTAACATGAAATTATATATCAATGTATGGGGTATTCATCGTAGATTACTATATGCAGTTAACCAGAATCTTGTTGGATCTCTAATTTAAGCACATGTTACATCTCTGAAATGTTAAGAAAAAACCCCAAAGACTAATGTTAAAACCAAACTCTTTTCTCTAGGAAGAAAATCTGAGCTATAAAGGAAAAATATGTAAGAAGTGCTTGTTTGGCGTTTTTCAAGCTTTGGCTCTATCATGCAGCCAAATACAGCTATATTTCCAGTGGGAACATAATACTGGATAAAGGATATTTGCGGTATAGCGAAAATAAAAAAGCAAGCAAAATGCCTGGATAAAGTGTTTTGCATAGTTGATAGATGATTGTAAAAAACAGGCGTCAGTAAAACCTTGTGTGAAACCAGAGAAACCATGAGAAGACGACTCATTTTTGTACTAATAACATAAAGAAATGGCACTGCAACTAAAGAGACCAACATTTCTTGCAGTTCTAGCCTAGACTGTGTAAAATAGCTGGGAGTTCTGTTAGCAATTAGAGTCTACTAAAAAAAAAAACCCATAACAACAACAAAAATCAACCTACCCTACTTTAAAACACTACTAGAAAGACGTACTAAAGTTCAGTACAAATATGCTCTGAGTATTGCAACTACTCCTTCCACACTGTAAAAATATTTTAAAAGCAGCCAGGGGTTGGGAGTTTGTCTTACTAAACCTATTTCAAAGCTTGGAGCAGACAAATGCAATTCTACAAGCAGACATTTAATGAGGATATCATAATCATCAACAAAAGCTATTTAGCATATATTACAATATTCTTCCATTAAATGCTGTCTGATCACACATGCATGAAAAAGTAGCTAAGTGTTCAAGATAAGTTAATATCATAAATGATTCAAATTTTCAAGTGTCTAAAACAAAAATACACCAAAAAACCCCAACCAATCAACCAAAAAAAAGTTACAAGACATTAAATACATTTGCCCACGTTTCAAGTTATTTTAAGCTCTTCAGTTAAACACAATAGGAATTAAAACTTGAAATCCTACATTTATTAGGCGAATTAAAACCCAGCAAAATTGTTTTCCCTTCTGTTCTTGTAACACTTTGAAATTTGTCTAAACCATTAGAAAAATAAAACACAATGGCACACAAACCAAGGAATGACTGAATACCACACTTCACTGAAAATTTCTCTCTCTTTCTGGGTGCTTTTCTATGGCTGGGGGTGGGGAAGGGGCAGGAAATTACAATTCTTCTGCAATTTGCATGAACACTGCATCCCAAAGATATGCTTTGTATGTAATATAGGCAATATTTACAAGAAAGCCATAAAGAAAGTTGCCCAGTACCATAAATTGGCGGGGGTGGGGGGGGGGCTGTTCATCTGACTGCCTCTCAAATTTATAAAAAAAAATTGCTTGGGTTGTACTGAGAGAGATATGGGTAAACGTAAATGTCACTGTACGTTAAACATGGCAAAAACTCAAGATCACCACTAAAACCCTGGGCCAGGGGACAAAAAACACTTATAACACTTTTTGCTGTAGTTATTGTCATACATCTTAAATCTTAATGTATTGTCCCAGCTGAAACCAGGACATGTATAAAGGTGCAAATATATCAACTGCCTATTTTGCTAATGCAGGCACTTTTAAACATTATTTTAATTTTTGATAGTGCCTTCTCATTATTATATTCAAATTGCAGCAGATAAACCAGTAAGCTATAAAACTCAAAAATATGTTAAACCCTTACTTTTTAACAAGCAAGTAAAAAATATTGCATACACAAAGGTGAAGCTAAATACTTGGGCTTGTGATTCCTCCGTGGGCTCTTTGGTTAGATCACTCGGAGAGCTCTGCATGGAGTGACTGATACCAGAAATACTTCTTGGTGAGATCTCCCCTCTATTTTCCTTGCCCTCACCATGCAAATTTCTTTCCTCCTCCTCACCACTTTTCCTCCATGCCTATTTTATGTTCTTAAAAAAAACCCAACACATTTTTAACACCAGGATCTTCCAACCATTTCCACAAATTCCCCCATCAGACAAAAGTTCTCTCATATTTGTTCAATCACGTCTGCACAGCAAAGGAATAAGAGCACTACTAAATTCCGCTTCACAAAGACTTTTGGTTTTAGAAAACAGCTATTGAAAGAGGAATATACAAAATCTGCACACAGCTCTTAGATGGTCATGTGTGCTTAATATTGTAATAGGATAAAGGTTAAGCATAATATTGTTTGACCCCTTCAACTACTGACATTCATCCATGTTATTGTTAGTGTTGCATGTTAAGCAAGCAAATTTTCAATGAACTTGTGTTGGCTTTACCACAGACACAGATGTTAGGCGGACTCCTTTGTTCATAAGGTTCTCATTATTAACTGAAACCAAGTTGAATATTTGACTGAAGGAAAGGACCATATCATTGTTTTCAGATTTTGCTCTATGACTTAACTGAACTACATCTGCCAGCTTTGGAAATACCAAGTACTGCTTGGCGCCAGTACTGGCGCCTTGCTCTATGACTACCATCTTAAGTGCTTCAGCTTGAGGAAGTCTAGTAACCATCAAAACAGTTCAATAAAAACTTAAAACTGTGATTAAGAGTTACTTGCCAGCTGACAGAATGCTCTGAAATTTGTTCTATTTATGAATAATTTCACAAGATAAGCAAATCATAGTAAACAGAATGCATAGCTGTAAATATGTAGCCTAGAAAGTTCACAAGATGTTTTTGTGATTTATGAAGTCTGTGTTATACTTGAAACCACATTTGCTTAATAGATAGGCTGGCACTTCACAGGATAATTCAATCTGCTTCAAATCTATCCAAAGCCCTTGGGAAACATAAGGGATGCTCTGAATATGAATGCAATTCTACTTTTCACCTTTCTGCACTACTGTCTCTTAGCATAAATGTGAAAAGTATTACACTCCCCCAAAATATCTCCCTTTACAAAAAATGCTGTTGAAGATGAAAGAACTCTGCAGTTTGTACTAACCCAAATATAGGACCTATTTTATACAGCAAATCAATTAAATGTTATAATTCACTTTTCTGAATTTGTCCTAAGGCTATGTGAATTAAAATAAACAACACATCACACACTTCCTTAGAAAGACCAAAATCAAAGTGTCTATATTTTATACCACTTAGATAACTGATGCCAAAAAACTATAGATGGCAATTCTGCAAATAAACAGTTTTATTTTATGTTACTAGACAGGGGAAAATAAGTGCCAGAACAAGCTATTTTATCAGAAAAATAGAGTGTAAAAAAAGCCTCTTATTAGTTTATTTTACTTATCAAAAGATAGAAATAATTAGCATTTCCAAATTATTAATGATGTGATCTAAGCTAGAATCAACAATACTTATTTCACTTACCATGCTGAATGTCCCTCATGTCTAAATGAAGGCTAGACATTAATATTCCAACAGCTTGAGATCTTTTGTTACTTAACAACTTGACAACCTGCCAAAAGAAACCCAACTATTAGTATTAATCTGCAGGAAAATCTACAAGATATTTCACATTACTAATGACAAATTCAAGAAATAGTACCTTGTAGTCTATATATACGTCTAAAAATGAGTAATTTTATTAAAGTTTACTTCTGCTGCATAAATCCATCACAAGTGTAACTGTGTCACCTAGTTGAATCTTAATCCTAAAAGAGTCATTATAAAAGTTCCCTTAGACTTCCTCCTTCATTAGGATGCACACTTTCAACTTCACACTGATGTTACTAAGTGTATGAAACAGGCTGTCATATAAAAAAAAATTCCAACTGTGTCTATCTTGGAATTGCTTTGGTTTCCAAAACCACACAATGATTTCCATCTTTGATGTAAGCTAAAACTGTGAGAATTTGTATTTTATTTGAATGTTTGACGTAGTAGGCGCCAATATGAATTTTATTTAAAAAGCAAAATAACCACGTACATATTGGGATTTTCTTTGATCACTTTTAGGGAATATAAAAGGTCTCAAAGCTTTTTTGTTTTTAAAATAAACAAAAAAATAAAAATCAAGCCATCAAAACATCTTGCTGTAGGGGGTTAAAATTAGCCACTAAAACACTTTTGTACATATTTGCTTTGCAAGCATAAAAGCAACAAGTAATTCACAGACTGTGTTCCACAGGGCTCTAAGCTGTTTGAATTCAACTTACTGTAAATTTTATACCATTGGTATGAGAAGCAAGTAATGCCAGGAAAAGACCCTTATCTGTAAAACGACGTGAATCTAGATGAAGTACTTTTCAATGCAGGGCTACAATCATTATGTAGATGGAAGAGGTTAATATTTAATCTACTCAGGTTGCTGAGTTTTACACTGTACTAAACACACTGAAGAAAACCTTTGTGAATCACTTGGAGGAAAGTAGAAAAGCCAGATAATTAGAACTGTAAATTCAAGTTCTTTTTACATTGCAGTCAGGAAGCATATACATATTTTTTCAAGTTACACAGCTCCTATATTAGCACCAAGGTGCTGTATCATCTACAGGCCCACTAGCAAAATTATTTAGAAATTAATTAGTAGAAACAAGATTATAAAAAGTAGAAATAATTTAGCCAGAGTAAAGAAAGTTATGATTCAATTCACATCTTAAAAAAGCATAAAAGTACCCACAAGATGTTTGCCCTGTGGCCAACTTCGAATCATTTAAGTTTTCAGACACAGGTTTGTACGTTGATGTTTGAACAACAGTCGAAGATAAGAAGTAAAAGCCTGAGCCAGATCTCTGTCACTGGGACTGCTTAGGAAAGGGAACTCTACAAACAAATGGTGCTTGCAGTATAGGCTTTCTGAGGATGAGACTGGCTGGCCAATTGGTTTGGTTCTCCCCCCCCCCCCGCCCTTAAACCTTCATAACTATCAATTATGAAGGTATTTCATCCTCCTTTCCTTATAGATTCCTAACTAGTTACAGTGAAGTGAAACTACAGCATTCTGCTCATGAACTGAAAATTTTAACATTAGAAACCAAGTATGTCATAACTACCATTCACAAGGTTAAAGACCTAAATTCAAGGCATAGCTATTGATGTCATCTGTCAGAAATTAGAAGGAAATTCATATGCAATTGTCTAATCCATGTAATATATTATTAGGAATTTAAAACTGAAGTCAAATGGACTGAAATAGGATATGATAGTCAGATTTTCTGAATTCAAAGGGAAAACGTAATTCAGAAAAATATAATTAGGATATCCACACTATCCTTCTAATAGTCTATAATCACTCTAAATGTTTTTTAAATGGAACATAAATCTCATTTAAGCCTTGAACTGAGATAAAGCTGGGACAAATAATATGAGATTTTCTTGTTGTAAAAAGAAGCTATTATCTATTTACTTCTTTGCAGCTACAAAAGTTTTACAAAATAAAATAGATCTTGGGTAGCAAGGTATGGATTGAGTCTAACAACTACATTACAATAGACATCTCTTATAACAACCAAACATGTATTTTGCGTTCTATCAGAAAAAAAAAAGTGGGTACAAAATTTCAAAAAAACCCAGAAACTCTTTAACTGGTGTTGCTACCAAACCATATTTCCAGAAAAGGCTGAGCAACACAAAGAAACAATGTGGTATGTTACACAATAAAAGTTCAAAACCTTCTCCTTAAATCTGTCCATTCCAACAACACTGACAAGACTGAATTTGATATGGAAGATATTGGAGAAACTGTTGATTCCAGCCCCTACCAGTATTGCATTTGCTCAAGTCTGAAACACCTTCCAGTAATAGAATAACTTAAGCTTGTCGCTGTCATCAACATATAGAGGGAGTCCTTTGTTGCCTTTGTTTTGAACAGGAACACTATCCAAAAGCTGGCAAAAAACATGAAGTAAAAAAGGAATGCAAACCCATTCCAAAAGTCCTATAAGGAAATAACAATATAGTCGCACAAAGTGGCAAGAGCTCATCTGGAGTTAAGTGTGTACATTTCTTGTCACTCATAATCTGCAAAAATGAAATAAGAACTGGAACTGATACAGGCTACTACGTTGGCCAGAAGTAAAACAAAACAAAAGAAGAAAACAGAGTAAAATAGCTTTGTTAAGTGGTCTTCCTCAAAACAATGTTACAGCTGTGTTCAGGTGTGAACATACCCAGGTCCAAGGAAGGGTCGACAACTTGACCTTTCCAAAGGAAGTGGAACTACACTGCTCTCTCTTGGAGGCCCAAAGAGCAAGGATGAGCTGGAGTCTGTTCCTGGGACTCTCCCATTTCTAACGATGTCAGCACCCATATACTACTAGATTCACTTCAAATGGTGAAATCGCAGTTTCTACCATCGACCAGCAATGTAAAGCTCAGAGAGCTACCAAGATCAGGTCTACAAATACAGCAAGGGGACCAACACTAGAGGAAAAAAGAACCAAATAAATTAACTATGTTGTTATGATGCAGGCTAGAACATGATTTCTTAGGGGGTATGATTCCCATCAATGCTATATGACCAGATTTAGGGGCCTAGTAAATCCCTTCAAAGTCCTGTGCTCTAAAAGGAATCTGGCCTAAAAGTTAGCAGGAAAAAGAAGCTGCTTTTTCTGAAAGTGAGCTGATCGGCAGGAGAATAATTATGTACTGAGTGCCACATTCGGCCAGTGATCAGAAGAGAGGGGGGAAAAAAAAAAAGCAAAAAAAAAAAAGCATTGTCCCTGTGAAGAATAGGTTGCCTTTGCTGCCAAAATTCTGAACCACAACGACATTGAAAGAGTACAGAAGAGCATGACTGCCAGGTGAATAGGTGCAGAACAGCAACAGATAAAGCATTTTTATGTAGCAGCTACCAGTTTTGTCTGGCTTTATTTAAAATGTAGGTTTTATGTCAACTTTTATACTAATCTCTACTACGCATTTCATTCCCATTTCAGTCAATTGCATGAATACTATAGTTTCCTCCAATAGAATGGCTGTAACAATACAACACTAATTCAGAAAATATGAATATTAGCATAAATGCCTAAAGCAATTCCCACATTTAAAAATGAAACAATAAAATAAATCAGCTGCATAGTCTGGGCCTACAGGCTACAGACAAATGACGCCATTTAAAGGCGGAACAACAAAAGTTTGATAAATCCAATCTCTACAAGATCTAAAGCCTCAGACACAATACACAGCTCCTTTTTAGTTTGGATTCTGGAACTCTGCTTTAAACAAATTTTTAAAAAAATAAATAAAAAGGAAGCTAGAGATATTATCTGCAGCCTGAAGTCTAGGACAAACTTTCTAATTGTTGAGTGGTCCTCATTGTTAAGCAGTAAACAAACTACATGCCAAATTTGATCCTGATTGTTTAACACAAGCAAACAGAGTCTAAGAGGTATTTAGTGAAAGGTAATGCAAGACACATGTTTGATGAGAACCCCTAAGCAAAAATATGAAGATTCCCTTTCCCCAGAATAATATTTAGTTAATGCATGGAATTTTGCAATGATTCTTGCTCTCTGGTTCTGATTTTGACTGCCAGCATTAAGGAAAATTTTCCCAAGGCCCTCACTGGTTAAGAAAAACTACTGTACATTACAAAAAGTCACATGCAGGAAACTCCACTGTACAAAGGCCTATAGCTTGTAACTCTTGCAGAGAGGATGCAGAAACTCTAAAGTTCCAAACAAGATGTTAAGAAACAGGATCAAGGTAGTAATGCAGTCACCTTCTCACTAGGCATTGTGAAAACAAATCTTCTCTGCAGATTGAAGTGTATTCCAAATGTAAAACTGGCAATCACAGAACTGGACTCATCATATCTTTCACGTGTATAACCTTGTCTTCTTACAGATATAACATAAAAATATTATGCTCTTATGAGTGAATGGGTTTATGCGTGTGGTTTGGGTTGGGGCGTTTTTTGTTTGTTGGGTTTTTTTGTTTGGTTGTTTGTTTTTTTTTTAAAAAGGTAAATCCAGAAGTGACTTCTGGCTAGTAATGGCACTTGTGAGAACAGAAACAGGGACTACTTCAACTAGTGAGGTCATTTTGGTACATTCTACTTAATACTTACAAAAAGAAAACCAAACCCCTAAACCCAACATCCAGTCCTGGCTGTCTAACAGCGTATTTTTGCTGATGGCACATAATGATTTAATTGAACACAACTTTTACCACAGAACATCAATCATAAAGTGTAATTTTGAGCACCTCTCCGTCTCCTACCCTAATCAAATCTGAAATCCCCTCCGCAAACTAACTGGTTACTTTCCCTACTGAAGGTTCTCATAATCTATAAGGAGATACCTAAGGTTTCAAAATTCTCTTTGTCATATACTTCTAGATGCAAGTTGTTGACATGTTATGCAAAGTAGTGCAGCCAAGAAGCTGTGTCTGCCAGGTTGTGGATGCTGTAACTTTATGCTTGAGGCTAAAGATTAAACTTAATATTTACTTTTCATTCATTTTATCTATTACCCTACTGTGCTTTCATAAATAAGGCTTTTAATGATATGCATGAGAAACAGTTCATGCCCTTTTATGCCCTTTTATCACTAAAATAGTATTGTTTGAAATGAGCAACATAAAATTATTAATGTAGAAGTAATCTTTTATTAAAATATTGCTACCTCAGTTAATATTCCTCACTTCTGACAGTAGATGTAAGCATTAGATTGCTTATATTCAGATATACAGTAGTAAGTTAGATAAGCATTGTGTTCCTCAACAGGAGGCTGAAAAATAGTAAGATGTCTCTTAATAAAAAATAACAACAACATTCTAACTTTAAGGACTGGAGTAGGGGATGGAGATAAATGCAAAGTTTAAATTCTTTAGCTTAAAAATAGGTACCTAAAGCTCCTCTTTGAGAGTTGAGCTCATTGTTATGTACCACAATTACAGTTTCTCCTTCTTTCATCAGCTAAAGGACCAGGGTACCTGAAGTTTAGTTTCTATGTTTTTAGATCTTATGTTTGTAACTGTCAAAATGCCTTTGTGGGTTAGTAATGGAAACGCATGTTCAGATGCTACATTATAAACTCTTTAACAAAAATATAACCCCCCTCACACCCCCCCCCCCAGCTAAAATTTCCTTAGAAATTCTGTATAAAAGCCAGAATTTTCATGCATTGTCTGCAATGCACTCAGCAGGTGATCAGCCCAACTACTATGAGCAATCTTGTCACTGGGTACTCAAATTAGGCATGTAATTACACACATTTTTTGTAAACTCTTGCAAAACATATTGCATGCCCAAATACATTTGAAATTAACAGTCTCAATTACTTTATAAAGAGTTAGCACATCAAACCAGGGAGACAGACATGGAAGAAGCAGGGGGCTTCGGAAAGGTTAAAGAATGGGAAGAAAAAAAAAAAAATCCCCAAACCAAAAAACTCCCAAAGAAAGGTGAGAACCCACTATGATATCTAGTAGAAGATATCAACAACTAACAAAAACCCCAACCAACCAAAAAAAAAAACCCCCACAAAAAACCCACCCAAAAAACAACCAACCATGCTGTAAAAGCTTTAGTGTTCCCAATTTTAAAGAGGAACATACTATTACAGTCAAAAGTATGACATTATTCACTGTACCTACTCCAAATGAATATAACAACTTTTTTGTTCTTGCTGTTTGTACTGAAATCAGCACTAAGTAACAAAATACAGCCATAAGGAAAAATCTGCAAAATCAATACTTCTCTACAAATAAAAAAATAACTTAATCTTAAAATCTTGATTTTCATGCTGACAGTAAAAATCTGTTTAACTTGTAAGTCACTTAGGATCTGATATAGTAGTACAGACAAGTACATTCACACTTAAGTTAGACAGTGATTTTTTTACTAAATCATCATGACCACTGTCCCAAACTCTAATTTCTAGGTGAAACAAATTCAATCCATATGCACATCTAATTCTGAAGCAATTTGAGTTTTCTTAATCAGATTTAAAAACTACTGTACTAAAAAGCATTGCTTGCCTCTTTAGCAAACTCAGTGTGGACAGAGAGATGGGAGAAGAAATGCATATTGCTATCTCCATATTTTCTTCCTTTCTTCTTCCCTTGATGTCATTCAATGCTACAG
Source organism: Haliaeetus albicilla (assembly GCF_947461875.1). Lineage (NCBI taxonomy): Eukaryota > Metazoa > Chordata > Aves > Accipitriformes > Accipitridae > Haliaeetus > Haliaeetus albicilla. The sequence goes on from NC_091495.1 coordinate 29,807,909, forward strand.
TATCCACTGCACTGAGCCCTCTCACTGAGAGAGTCAGAAGCACCATGGAGAAATAGAGAAGAAAGTATTTGAAAGGTGTAAAACTACTGGCTATGGAAATGTGATATCGCCAACCTCCCTGGAAAGATGGCTGTAACTAAGATGCCTCTACTCGACAGAGTCAAGTACTCCAAGAGTTGTACACAGTCCAGGGTGGCAGTTATATCTCTGCTGGGATTCAAGATCTGGGTTATGCTTTTTAGATATGCAGCTTTAAGTCTCAGAACAGCTGCAGCTCAACTCACTCGCTCCAACCCAAAGCCTATTTTTCTTTTTATTTGAACAAACTTTCAGTAAGACCTTTCCCTGCAGAGATCTTCTAGAGCACAGAGAACCACAATGAGGCCATTGTCAGACACTCTACAGGCTCCTCTGGTTAAGAAATGAACATAACCTTTCTTGCCCATACAGAACCTGTAAGCAGTAGCAACATCATTTAAAACAGGCTGTTACATCAGCAGAACCTCTCAGTGCTAGTGAGGATACATGAACAAAACAGAGAAACCCAGAGAGCTCTTAGGTCACAAGATGAGTTTGCAAGATTGTCAGATGCCAAGCTCATGTGTTTGTTTTTAAACTTGCAAATACATGATCTGAAGAAAAGGAAGCAGGAAGAAAACAAGAATGAGAAATGCATGTGGTTAACAGAGAACATCAACCTGGAAAGCCTGAACAGGTAGAGATATTTGATACATAGATGCAATGAGGTAAAACTGTATTTGCAACAGAGAACTTTGTAGATAGTTACAAAACAAATAATATAATAACAACACATGCAATAAGCCATATAAAGAAGAGAATCACAGGTAAAAACAGAGATCACATTCATACAGCATCTCAGAAAAGAAATTATTCTTAGAACCCAAATAAGTGAGATATAATTTAATTTCATAAATAACTTCACAACATTATTAATTATTTGCTTGTATAAATAAAAACAATGCATCAGTCAAGTCCTCTAAAATTCCTGTCTGTGGGGGCAGCAGAACCCCAACTGTATCTCTGGAGAGTACATAAACTCGTAGCAAATGGTTGTGCCATTGATACCGGTAATAATAGAGCAGTAAGTGTGGACACAGAAAGTTCCTTATGACAGCGCCTCCAGTGTTTGCAGAGGGTATAAACCCTCCTTTTCAGACAATTATTCTTCCCTTTGTCATTCCTTATTAGTGAATAAACTTTTATCTGTTAACTCAATATGGCATTTACCTTATTTACCAATTTATACTTATTTTATGTGGCATTTTATTTCTAGGGGTATTCTATTACCAGAGCTTCAACTTAAAAATTCAAAAATGCTGAAATCATTAACTAAGCAGTTTTATTGATACATCTTGTTTGCATCTAAGACTTTTGAAACAGAATGAAACTTTAGTAACCTATTATTTATTTTCTGGGGTGGAAGGGGGAGATTAAAATCTTAATGTCGATAGATTAATAGTGGACTTTCCATATGAGAATATCTTTAACATTTTTATTTCGTTTACATGATAGATTATAAACACATGGTCTGCTCTTGAAAAGTTCATTGTAGTTACATGTATATTATTTGCCAAAAACACAGTCAGAGGATTATCAGTAAGGCTTGTAAGATGACTGTTCAAAAGTTAGGAAAGCAATCTATGCAAGTCAGCTCAGCCCCTTCTGTACACTTATGCTGACAGTGATATCAAGATTTTCTGATTATGTACCACTTTTCCACTGAACCCATTCAGTGCACACTGGCCAGTGTTCGCCATGTAAGTACATTTTTAATATTGCATTTACCGTCATTCTTCAGTATGTGGCCTTAGTCATGAGACTATCTTTTTTCTTTCTGCTTCACTAATTACATTTTTTTTTTTTAAGTGCTGCAACAACTGGTAAAAGTGCTTTTTACTTCATTTCCTAAGTAATCATTATGAACTATGCTCATCCCACACAGTCCATGATAGCTATGGAAAGGGTCTTATGAAAAATACTACCCAGCCACATAACAAAAACTAGTATTGTAACTACATGGCATGGCTGAACAAGACACTCCAAGAGTGAGTTTCAGCCTCTGCTTGGGTCAAACACCATAGGTTTGATGAGATCCACTATTTGCTGAAAGGAACATCCCAGTCAAGAATACCCCAGGCTCACAAGTTTCTAAGAGAAATTACTTTGGACAGAATAAGAGGTGACACAGAATTAGACCTATTATGCTCTATATTTCCACCTGTCAGATCTCCTCAGTTCTTCAGTCCCTCCCCAGTTACTCATCTTAATCTTCTTTGCCTCTCTCCTCTTCCCACAAGGAAGGGCCCAGCCCTGAAAGCTCTTGCTGCTCTTCACCGTCCCTTGGCGCCCTATCTACAGGCACAACAGCACTGGGGATCTGTGCTTTCCCAGAGACGGAACATCTCATGGCGCTCGGCCTCGGCAGAGCCTCTTTCCGAAAAGGCAAACGTCCGGCTCCTTCTCCCACCAGGAAGGGCCTGTTTTCCAACCTGCCAGTACAAGGTTAGGAAAAAATCTTCAGAATTACACCCAAAGTCTCTCCTGAGCAATAGGAACTGAGATATAGCCCGTAGAGTGGCAAATTTAAGAAACCCCCTACACAACTAGCAAGGCATGCATCTGATAACATTTTTCTATATTTCAAGTCTATGAAACTATGTGGACATGAGCAAAACCAGACTTTGTTTTCTTTCTTAACATTGGCAAAATGAAGGAGACACCCAAGGCGGGTGGGGGGGGGGGGGGACGGGGGGGACGACACGGACGGGACAACCCAACAAAACTTGCAGCCTAAAGAGCTAAATTTTGGCAGTTATAACAGGGACTTATAATGAAAGCCAGACCACTTTAATAGGTAGCAATGGCAGCCCCACCTATAATATAGCCCATAAAGGACTTTCTTTGAAGATTTAGTAGGCATTCTCATTGAGTGAGCCTGCACACATTTACAGCAGCTGAGAATTTGACATATACATATTAACAGAGCAAAATAAATCACAGCTTTTGCTTTAGCACCAAATGAGAGACAGTAAGAATAAAATCAGTTGCATTCACAAATACATATTAACACTTCATTTTTTTTTCTTTCTTTAAAGTTCTGGAATGGAGTTTAATGTGGCCTTCATTCAGGGCTAGGTGTAATATTGGTTTGTTTAAAACATTATAGATTTATATTGTATTAAGTTATTTGCAGATGATCATGCCAAGGAAAAAATTATCAGAACCAATACCTGGGTAAGGGGAAATTAACTCAATCGTTAACTCAAAAAAAACCCAAACCAGCCTACAACAATATAGATAATTTTACCATTTAAAAAGGGGTCACCATTTAGAAATAATTATATCATGCATAGCTATATACATACACAAGCAAACATATGCATATACTCTATGGCATATAGCATAAATAGCTCTGTGTGCAGAACAGCAGCATACTCCAAAATAATTAATCTTTCACCGAGACTAAAACATCCCCAGACTATCAAATCTTTCTTCAGATTAGCTAGAATCTCCCCTGCCATGTGGCCTCCTCTGTAAATACATTTTTATTTCAGCTGACAATAAAAACATTGTTTTATTAAAATCAGATGTTTACAGAGTACCAAATATTTTACGCATTTGAAAGTTATCGGGGCAATTTTCCTGACTACCATTTCCAGCGTAGCTAGTATTTTACATCCAATCCATCTAAGCAATACCTCCGCTCAGCACACCCGCACATCAATGCAAAGAGGAAACCCAATTGCCAGACTAGAGTGTTTCTGGAAAGCAGCAGAGTGAGCTTTGTGGGTCCTGGTTCTGTTCTGTACAACACTCCTCTGTAGCTCAACAGGTGACAGAATACATCTGCTTTGCATAACACGTCCCTGTAAAAATCACTACAGAAACACCATTTGTAAGATCTTTACAACACCCGTAACTATCATAGAAGCCATGTAAGTTAGTAACCACTTAAACAGCACTTGGTGATTCCTATAAAAACATACTTGTGGAATTACAGCCATGCCTTCCCCAAATAACTGTTTCTTCTGCTAAACATGGATGAACTTCATTATCCAAGTGTTTACTGCGGTATAAATGAAGAGAATTTAAAAAATGAAGGCCTGCATTCCAAACTGCTAAGAAGGCATATGTAGAATGTATTTGTGAAGCTGTTCTACTTCAGTTGTCTCATGTCAATACTGTGAAAAGCCCAAACTGGACTTGCACACATGAACATTTAACTTTGACATCTGCAATAAATGATACCTCTAATTGTAGTTCTAATGAAGGCCTGTGATTACCTGTTTGGTTGATCTTTCCCCCCAGATACTACAATTCAACAAATCAGACTTCTCCATCAGGCATTTTCTCTCTCTTTTGGAGAGAAGTAAATTTGTTTGATCACCAAAGGAAACACACAGGGGATTCTCTTCTGTCAATTTAGGTGGCCCACAGGAATGGTCGTTCTAGATGACAGCACCTACTTAGAATGATTTAAACTTCTGTGTGGAAATTTGTCATAAACTACTTGTTCTTTTCAAAGAAGTTAAGAACAATTAGTCATTTTCATTTAGTTTTATCTACATTTTATTTATTTATTGACGATGTATCTAAATTTTTGGCATTGCAAGAAAAATAAATACTCAGTATTAAAATCCACATCTAATGTTTCTTCATAATCGCTGTCTGTCTTGAACCACTGTTTGTGTTACAGAATTAAACAGTCATGATTTCTACTCTGTTTAGAGATTTGTATCACCAAACCTCATGAAACGTGAATGGACCAACAGTTCATAGGCAAAGCATCAGGTATACCTTTGCACTCCTTTTTTTACTTAAAGAGCTACTAGCTTTACTTAAAGAGCTACTAGCTTAAAGAACATACTAATTTAGTTAAGAATAACCATTAAAAGAGGCTTTTTCTAGAAGGAGGGAAGAAGAGCTAAGGTCTTGCACTTTCGAGATTTATTGCAGGACAGCAAGGTAGCAGCAGCACTGTTACCTTTCCTCCCATCCCAGTTCAAACAGCCTAGTGCAGCACACACGTACATGATGAACAGCCACGAGTGTGGCTGCACTATCCTTCCAATCTGTCCAGATAAAAATTTTATCCAACACCTTGGGATAATCATCCTAACTTCACTACCAGTTCTGTTGCCTGCAGCAGGTTGCCAGCACCGTAAAGAGCACCTGCACATTTATATTGCTGACCAAAATGTGTCTGTGGGGGCAAGATCTCCAGAACTACTAGATGGAAAGGTCATATTCAAACATAAGATCTACTGCATGGAGATTTTGAAGACTCCCACTGTATACCCAGCATGGAAAAAACTCTTGTATAGCATTAACTTGTATGTTAAAAGATGATGGAAAGAACAGCCTAGTCTGGAATTGAGTACAGGAACGTGAAGGTGAGATAAAACAAGAACTTTAACTGCTGTTTAGGATTCTACGTAAGAATATTCTCCTCTGTAGCCTGAAAGTTTAATTGCAAATTACTTATCATACCACCACAATATGATTTTCACACAGATAACAAGATTACAGCTCTCTAGTCACCTAAACATTCAGATTCAATTCTCTTATCCCAGGGTTTAAACTTCTACATTTAAAATATGCTTCCTATTTTTATTTTATTGTACACCATTCCATTTCAACAAACCAGTTTGATTAATGCTGGATTTTCCCGACTGTGCTTGTCATTTATTGTATGCATAAACTTCATATTCACTATATATATATATATATGAACACAGCACAAACTTAGAACTGTTATGATTGGTATAACATTAGGACTTAGGTTCTTAAAACATAATTTTTCTCTGAAGTCATGGTAATTCATATGCAACTGTATTTAATTTATAAAAATAATCAGAATAATTTATATACTATTTATTGCACATGTGCAGTCAATTTCAAAGCATCATATATGCACCTAATTATTTTAGTTTAATTTTTGTTAATTTTAAAGCAGATAAAGCAAAGATATTTTTAAGAAAACATATACTTGAAAAGTCATTTATAAAAAAGAAATCTTCAGTCCTTAACACATATAGCTTTGAAACCCATCCTACATTCTCTCCTTTTCTTATATTTCTACATAGTGTACATATATATGGTAACAATTTCACATCAGGCAAAATTCATCTCAGCTGCATGCAAAAATCTGTCTTTGTGTAAAAAACCAGCCCAGAAAAGATCTGAAATTAAATGCGTACTCACTTGTTTAGTCTTTGTTTTTGTAATGGTGTCCGAAATGGGTTTCTTCCTCTCTTTAACAGCTGTTTTAGAAAACAGTTCTTCAAACTCATGATAATCTATGGAAGGCTCTTCAATTTTTTCCCACACAAGTGAAGCACTAGAATCTCTAAAGTTAAGCAAAAGACCTATGTAGGGCAATGTCAAACTAAATAAGGTCATAAATGGAGGAATGAAGAAAAGAAAATAGCAGCAATTTAAAAGTTGTTGCCTAACTTCTACTAGCAGCATTTTGATAAGATATACTGTTGATTCTCCCCCATACATCTTTGCTTCTTTGTTTACACAGGATAATTCACCCACTTTACATACACAGGAATATAAATAGGCTGTACATGTGCTATAAAACATACAGACATGGACACAAAGAGAAGTAGAAATAGACAGTTATCTGCATACCACCTGTGTGACAGTGGCAAGAACTTGAAAAGAAAGAAGAAACTCATCATTAAATGACAGCAGAAGGGTTTTACAATCAGTACTCAGAGACGTAAAGAAAAGATTAATAAGGAAACTTCTTTTCATGACCAAGAACAATATTTTACAAACAAAGAAAAAGCATCAACAACCAAAAACAAGTATATCAAAGTCATATCAAAGTAAGGGCTATCAGAATAACTTTATGCTGCCATGCAAATAAATTGCAGTTTGAATCTGCCTGCTGAGTGTACAAGGTGGAAGAAAAACAGGATTTCTAGGTCACTGGAGAAAGGAAAGAGGAGGATAAAACGCATTCAGCATACATTCATCTAGAGGGAAGACACTACCAAAACTTGCAGGCTGCTCCAGAGAAAGACCAACGTTATTTGAAAGTTGAGGGGAATCACAAATACGACATTTTAAAAAACATCTCACGGAATGCTTAGTGGCATACAGTCACCCCCAGATCTCCGATCAACACGTGGTATGTATCCCAAAGGACAGCTGAAAACACTACCTTCAAAAAGCTTTCGTGTACAAATAATGCTACTCAGAGTTTGTGCTTTAAAGAAAATGGGCAGCTCATTTACATATCCAACTACAAATAAAATCCTGTTTGCACTGAGGTTTTCTCAAAGACCTGCCTAGCAGTAAATAAAGACTTTTGCTCATAACACACAACACTATCAGGACAGCCATAAAGTGAAAACACCACTCTTCACAACTGTACAACTTACCTTTTACTGTGGAGCTGAATTCTTGTCCAGTAAAGAGGCTTCATTGGCCGAGAAGGCTCTATCACATGTTTCCTGCTCCCTTTCTCCTGATTTATCCCCATTGCAAATAAACCAGATGGTAACGGAGGAGGAAGAAACCCATAGCCCTGTGGGACTGCTGGGTAGGTGCTGCCCTGGGCTGGCGCTGGAAGGGGTGGTGCTTCTCCAGGCAAAGGTGGTGGGGCTGGAGGTGGCATCCCCAACCCAGGCAAAGGAGGGGGTGGCGGAGGGACACCTGTACCAGGCAAAGGTGGTGGAGGGGGGGCACCTGCACCAGGCAGAGGAGGTGGAGGAGGCGGAGGGGGGACACCTGTACCAGGCAGAGGTGGTGGAGGAGGAGGAGGGGGAACAGCTGTACCAGGCAGAGGTGGTGGAGGAGGCGGAGGGGGGACACCTGTACCAGGCAGAGGTGGTGGAGGAGGCGGAGGGGGGACACCTGTACCAGGCAGAGGTGGTGGAGGAGGCGGAGGGGGGACACCTGTACCAGGCAGAGGTGGTGGAGGAGGAGGAGGGGGAACAGCTGTACCAGGCAGAGGTGGTGGAGGAGGCGGAGGGGGGACACCTGCACCAGGCAGAGGAGGTGGAGGGGGCGGAGGGGGGACACCTGCACCAGGCAGAGGAGGTGGAGGGGGCGGAGGGGGGACACCTGCACCAGGCAGAGGTGGAAGTGGTGGTGGCAGCCCTGCTCCAGGCAGAGGTGGTGCTGGGGGTGGGGGTGGCATTCCCAGTCCAGGCAGAGGAGGAGGTGGGGGAGGGACACCAGCCCCAGGTAAAGGTGGTGGTGGTGGAGGGGGAGGCAGGATGCCCCAACTGGGCAGATGGGGTGGGACTCCTGCTCCGGGCAAAGGTGGTGGTAGAGGTGGTGGTGGGACTCCAGCACAAGGGAGAGGAGCAGCTGGAGCCAGTATTGGTATCTCTCCACTCAGCAAAGGTGGAAGGGGAGGAGGAGGGGGGAGTGGTGACATCATGACGCCCGGCAAAGAGTGGTCCAGGTGTGGCACTGCTGAGCCAGCAGAAGGAGGGAGTCCTGAGCTGGGCAGGGCTGGTGGGGGTGGTACTCCTGCTATGGATGTGGGAGTCACAAGGGAAGGGCCCTGTTCTCCAGACAGGGGAGCAGCTTGTTCGGTGGCTGACAGTGATGGGGGAATGCTACATGTGGGCTCCGGGGGCAAAGAAGGGGGATGTTCACTACAAGTCACATCTACAGTACTTAAAGGCTGATGGGAAGCTGGAATTTCAGTCTCTCCTTCAAATGCAAGGGACAAATTAACTTTGGCTCCTGGAAGAGGTGACTTCAGCGTACTCTGTTCTGATTGGCTTGCATCCAGTGGCACTGAGATTAGCTTCGGCGACAGAATTAAGGAGATTTCAGAACAAAACGTGGGCTGTAGTTCTAGAGCTGGCAATTTCTGAGTTGGCTCTTCACTTTTGCCCCCTTCTAAGTGCGGTGGTGGGGGTGGCTGTGGCAGTGCATTGGCTGAAGGCATTGTGTGTGTTAAATAATCCTCCGTTGGTGACGTTTGTACAGATCTTGCTTGTGACACAGTCCTGGGTATGGTTTCCTCTTTGTTCGTTTGAAGAGTCACACAGCTGAGTTCCCCGCAGATTGCATGCGTGTGCTCATTTTCCTGCTCCCTCCCAGAAGTCTGTACCTCTGCAGCAGGGAACTGTTTCTCTAGTTCTGCAATTTTGGTCCTCAGATCCTCAATAGTTTGCTCAAGTTGTTGGATGACACTGGCACGCTCCTCAGATTTCACCTCAAGATCGTCCTTTGAAAGAAAATAAATAATAAGCATAAAACAGATAACATTCATCACCATATAAAAAAATTAAATTTAGATCAAGAATATTGGTATTCCAGAGGTTCAGAAATAAGCCAGCTACAACAAGCCTTTAAAAACAGAGGTATCATTTTGGCTAGCTGCATCTTACAGTGGAAGAAGATAGTTTAGGAAAATTACTTGCTTCAGTATGAAACTACCTTCATCAATATGAGCGTGTTTTAGACAGTGATTATATTTGGCAAAAGCAAAAAATCAGCAGCAACGCCTCCCTCCCTCCCCCCACATACCCTGACCAAGAAAACAACCAACCACTGAGCACAAGTACTGAAAGCGTTTGTATACACATGGATACGCAGACAAGGAGGTGGGAAGGGCACTGCATTACTTTAATTATGTTAACTGAAAATATGTTAAGTGTTTCTTCAAAAGGGATGCACTGTGCATAACAGACTCAACATACTACTGACCACTGGGTTTCAATATACACCTGCATGATACAATACAGATTAGGAATGCAGAACATAACGAATGTTCACTTTATGAAAACAACTAATCTCAGAACAGAGTAATTATGCTTCTCTCCAGTCAGCATGCTTGGGAAGGAAAAGAAGTAAGACAAAACTAAGGGAAAACTTTCCTCCCACCCCAAATTTGAAACTCCTCTGCCAAGTGACAGACCGTGTGCAATGTTAGAAAAGCTTCCTGTCTGGAATGGTTATTCTGTATTTGACAGTTTCCACATTTTTTTATATCTTTCTCTGAAGCATCTGATCCTGTCTGCTGTAGGCTGAGTAGAGGAACCATTAACCTTAAATAGCACAGTAATTCCTACATTTTTAAATAAATGCCAGTAACAAACTCTACTAAATTTAGTAGGTATGTGCTTTTATCAAAAGGTACCAAAAGAAGCAACCTAGTCCAAAAATAGCCATTTGTGCTTATTCAGGAAAGTTGAACATGAGATAGAACAGACATGACTTTACAACCCAAAATCTTTTAATAAAGAACTTACTATTGTCTAGCTGCGTGCATTTACTTCTTAGTACTTCCCCCCCCCCCCCCCCCCCCCATTTGGAATATTGGTCAGCACTTCAAGCATTCAGTTGAATTAAGTTTGTCATGCAACAGGTTTCCCAAGTGGTTACAGCAAAGTAGTTATTTAGTGCCTTTTTGTTCCCTTTTACAAAATCATAAGCTTAATGGATGAGACTGTAGGCTTACTTCATAGGAAATCTTTCAAATATTCAGATTTTACAGGTCTTGTAAAGAAGCCTACAAATAAACATACAATACCTGATATACTAATTGCCTTGATTTGTTTCAGGAAGATGTTTTTCATCTCATCCTTTGACACATGAAATATTTAAAAGTCATTTTTCTTTCTGGAAAATGAAGTTGTAACTTCCAGCTGGGGACTATTAATAAAATATATGTTTATTAATACTTAAAAAATAGTTTCTGCACAAAATTGGTTTTCAAACATAAAATTTCAATTTTATGTTTATCTTGGAGTTTCCCAGCTTTCCTAAAGCAATCCCAGAAGTAAAACAGCAACTACTACAGTTAAACCAAATACTGTTTGATTTTGAAGCTCCTTCATCAAAACTTACAATCCCCTACATAGTTTGAACTTTCTGGAACAGCAGTTTGAACTAAAAGTTATGGATTACAACTAGGTCTCCCTATCAAACTGAAGAAAAATGTAAAACAGAGAACGGAACATTAAAAAAGTTTTTCAATGAATGGTGAAGGAATGAACACAGCTGACATATTAACAAACAGTATTATAACAAGGAAAAAGGCTGGAAAAGACATTTCTATTACAGACTACTCATGGTGCTTCAATCCACTCAGTTTCCAGAATAACTCAATACTTTGTAGCAGCAACAGTTTTGTTGAAGAACTTCATTATAAAGGAGAAAGAGAATATTTATTATCCCTTTGTTTCATCTGCTCTTACCCCCCTACCAGTCACCTGCAAATACAGTAAGGCTTATCAATTCTTCAAAAGGCAACATTATCAAAGGAAATGCATTCCTAGGATTATTAAGGCCACACACCAGTTTTCAGTTATTTGAGAACAATTCCAGTTTCCCCAGACTGTAACTCTCCTAAGCTCCCATTTTACACTGTAAGTACACTCCACCAAGGGTTTTATGACAGATACAGTTTCCCAATTCTATGAATGAATTTTCCAATTCAGATAAACTGAAGTGAACAGGATTAGACACAATATTAACTGGTTCTGAATAGATTTGCCTTAATGATGGCTGATCTCAGAACAGTTCAGTTTTTAAAACTCATTTACCCAGGAGATTGGATTCAACTTTTCACAAGAAAAAGAAGTAAACCTTGAATCCTGAAATTCTACCTGAACTACAGGAAGAACCTAGAATTCACTGTTTTACAAGAGAATTTACCCTGCAGACCATGAAATTTCTTTCAAGAGAAGAAGTATTTTTTAAAGTTTAAAAAAATGGGCAATCAAGTGAGACGATTAAGTAATTCAGACAAGAAACAAAAATGCATTGATGAATTAAAGGGACATTTTAACCCATGCCCTATGACAACAATTTTTCTGCTGTCCTTGAGACATGGCATTTCAAACAAACTGCTGATTTGCTATTGTGTTGTTACCTGACAATCACCAATATATCCAGGTTTTCACAGAAACAGCATGTTATGAACAAACAAGACTTTGCTGTGAATGCAGAGATATTTATCCAGAGGAAATTACATATTTAAAATTTATTTAGTTTGAAAACCAAATAAAACAAAGCCCCAGTATTTACATGTTTCAGTAATTATTTTAGAGAAATAGAGATATTTTTCATTTTGACTTTTAAGATGCCTTCAGACTAGTTTCATTAGATTTCTACCTTTCCCCTAGCAAGAAGTTTAAAATCTTCCCCTAGATCAGAAAGGTCTGTATCAAACAAACATAAGTCATAGCATGTTTCCACTATCCTCAACAAGGAAGGAAATCTAAAATATATGTAAGTCCAATCAGAAATTAAAATTATACAGTTTTCTTAGAAGAATAAGAAAGGTAAGACTTAATTTTTCATACATGTAAAAGATGGTCAAAAGCTGTTGACAAGAACCAGAAGACCCAGATAAAAAAACCCCCATACATAATGGAGAGAAGGTTCATTTTTAATCCAAAAGACAATTCCACAGCAGAAACCTACGGGGTTTAAAAGAGATATGAGGGAACTCTGTCTTGCCTAGAGTTCTTACCCAGGACCCAGGTACTGTGGAACAGTCTTCTTTCTGTAAAGAAAGAAAGAAAGGTGGAAGCTTAAGCCTTGCTTTATCCAGGTGACTTGAGCGTGAAAGATGTGAGCAGGAAAAAAATTTCCAGAGGTGATGGCTATAGAATGGTGCCCAGCAATTCTCAAACAGGTTGTACATGTTCCATGTTCAATGAGTTGGATGCTCAATTGGGGACTGCTGGCCTGACTGTGTTCGTGTTGCACTGATAGGTTTGTGTGTGTACAGTATCCAACTGATCTAGGAATACTGGCTTTACTACGTAAAGGTTGTACACTTGGATAGGCACATGTACCAAAAGCCCATACATTACATCCAATTCATTCCAATTTTGTCATGTTTTCCACATGTGCACATCAGATGTCCCACATAGAGCTGATCTATACAGACAGAACACTCCCTGGATCTTCAAACATGTAAAAGCTCAGATTGCAGCTACCTCCTCTATGGAGTCTGGCATCCTAGTTTCTTGGATGAGTGACTGAAACCTACAGACCCTTCTATAACTAAATTTCCAGGCAGAAAAGCCCCTGCACATCTGTGGAAGTTAGCCCTAGTCTATATGTATACATATACACACAACCCCCCTACATGTGTGTCTATATTCTGTATTTATCTATATCTATCTCTACTTGCATTCACTCATACACTTTATGAGCAGCCATGATGTGCCTTTTTTCTTATGAAATAAATAGAATGGCAGTTCTTAATAGTAATTTTGGAATATTTGAAAAATAGACATATTACAATTTAGTTTTAGAAGATAATGCCTTATACTATTACAAACCAACAAGTTGCATCAGCAGTTTGATCGTTTTAAGCAATTTGTCACTTAGTGTCATGAAATTTCCTCTCTGGGTGGAATTCATATTTAGATGATAGGATTATACTTCTCAGCTTTTTTTGAAAACCTTAACCTTTCAGTTTCTCTACATCAGAATTCATGAATCAGAGTCTATGCTGCTATCTGATTGCAAGAATGCACAGGGAATAGAAGCATACAATTAAACAGGATTAATATGGCAAAATAAGACCCCTCAGGTCTTCCAACAAGTCAACACCTGGTGGTCGTAGCAGCATCCGGTTACTTGGAAGGATGCTCTTTCCAACTGCTGTTAATAAATGCCTCTTTTCTATGCAAAGTGGAAAATTTTTGAATGCACACGCTCACCGAATGGCACAAAGTAGTGCCACAGTAAGAATTTAATTCAGTCAGAGAAATATGATCTCTATTCAGGTTTCTCTCTTTAAAGCTGTCTCATTTTCAAAGCTACTTCTTGCAGCTGTAGATCAACCCTAAGAAAAGAAGACACAATATTTTAACAGACATTTTTAGCGCTACAGCGACTGTCAAATGAGAAGTGCTGATGGACACTTGATTTACATTCAAACAAAAGAGCATCCATCTAATTAATTCTCACATTTCACTTAATCCTCAAAGCCCATTGTGGCATTTTAGTTTTACAGTAGTAGACGTTGAGTCAAAAGCTGGCAGACTTGCCAACAGCATCAGGGAGAACTGCTGAAGGAGTAGAATTAGTAGTATTGGATACTTGTTTCTTCCTCAGACTACGAGATCAAATCTTTTTTGAGAAACTTTTATTATACTGAAGGTGCATGTATGGGGACGAAGGATATATGTTTTCACTATAGTCTATGTTTTCTTCCTACAGCCACAAGGAAACATGATGCACAGCTCCCCAAGATAGCATTGAACAAGCAAGCCCTGAAATAGAAACACTGTAGTGCACTGCCCTGCCTGAAGTGATGAACTTATTTGGTGGATGTGAGCTACTCTCCCACTCAGTGACACGCTGCAACAGATGGATTACACCAGCCTGCACTGTGCTGGCACTGGGACTATTTAGCTCTTCCTAAACTAAAGAGCTAGGACATGTCTAACCAACCAAGAGATTTTGCCATAAACTATCATGGGTGACAAAAAGAAAAAAAGATTACATGCAGAAATCAATAATTATTGCGATTCAAATAGTTCAAAAAACCAAACATAGGATCAGCAGGGAGCATGGACCTTTGGAGAAAGATGCACACATTATAAATGCCAACTTGTAAAGCTGGAAGTCAGAAGAAAACAGTGTTGTTCAGATTCAGTCTCTTGAAGCTTCTGTTCCTGAACAGTTTGAATTCCTTATCTCTGGGCTAAGTGCATTTCAGAGGATAAGATCCCAGTTCTTTACAGTTCCCATTTTAGTAAATCATAAAAAACAAAAAACCAAAAACCAACTTAAGATACATCGAAGATTCAAAGAGTTTTCTCTCTGTAAGTTGTAAGACTCTTAACTGAGCTGAAATACAACCTTAGGTTATCCCTCAAGTTCTGCTACAATAAGAACCTCAAAAGAATTTTTGTAGACTACAGACAAGAAAAGATAAAATAAAATCTTACAGAACCACTGACCACCCTAGGAGCTACAGAGCAGTTAAGTATAATTACTGTCATCTTACATAATATTACTTTTAGCCTGCACAATTAGCATTTTTTTTAGCCTGATTGCCCAGAAGTTTTAGACCTGCTTTATTTAAAAAAAAAAAAAACCAAACAACAAAAAACAACCAAACAAAAACCAAGCAAAAAACCTGCCTCAAGTTTGAGGGTTTCTCTCCTAGCATATATGAAATATCATTATTAGAGAAGCATGAAACAGTACAGCAGTAAACAATAAAGACTTCAAAAAAGGCTTACCCCTACACATAGCTTCATTTAGCCCAGAAACTGGTTCAACTGTTCTGTCGCTCACCCAGTGTAAAACAAGTATGTAAATGAGAAAGGGCGGGGAAGGGGGGGGGGGAGAGGTTCAACTTTATTAATTTTAAAATAACCTTATTTTTCCTATTTCTGCTGTCTTCTTAGATGTTCTGCTGTTGATCACAGAGACTGCTACAGTAGAATTAGCAGTGCTTGGGTCTTTCGGTAGATGAAGAGACAACTAAAACCTGGGCACCTATGCCAGCACTCCAATAGGGAACGGGTACCTTAAGAGTCCCAGATTTCCTTTAAAGTTGGGAGAAAAACTGTTCTGGATTTATTTTCTGCTCAATATTTAGACTGTTTAGTGAAATGACTATCACATGATGAATCAACTTCCTTTCTTCTATCACCTGTGTTTGTCCTACAGTATTTTAACTGTGAGTCTAAAAGGTTTGGGTATTTTTCCTGTGTATCCAGGCCAAAGAAACTACCCATCTTATTCTGTTAAAACACAAAATAAAATCTGGCATACCTCAAACATTACTACATTGGCATACTAGAGAAAGGAGTTGAACTTTTTCACACCAGGCCTTTTCTTGATTTTCGATTCAACTTGAGATTGACCGGCAGCCTGGGAAGTAGTCACCATGCAAACTACCTCATTCTATTATTATTTCTCTGTTCTTTATGTGCAGAAACTATACTAGTTTTTATGCTAGAAATGACAGTAGGGATTCTATTGCCCAAAATGTGAATATTAATAATCTAAATTTGAAGGACTCAGAATGCCTTTAATCACCAGTACTGGAGATCAAAAAAGCTAATGATTTTCCAGGTGAACTTTGCCACATCCTGATAAGCAACTGTCCAGAGTATGATACTTCTACACAGTACTTGCCCTTTTTATTCAAGAGTTCAGCCAGACCACAAAATGGGAGGTTCACATGTTGCTTTTGTTTCAGGCTTCCAGCAGGGAATAAGCAGAAAAAATATCCACAGTAAGAATAAATCTTTGTAGAAAGGGATGAATAGTCTTCACTACCCTGAAATATGAGCCTACGACTCACGACAGAAAAAGTTTGGAGAAATGGAATCAGAGCCTTCACAAATGTATTCACGAATATTCTGAAGGCAGGGGACTGGAGGTCAGTCAGCTTCTCTAACTCTTTGAAAGTGTGATGGCTATATTAAAAGCAAAGCTGTATCATTTTGGGTGAAAGAACATTAAATAAAATCAATCACAATCAAATCATCAAAAGCTGAGCTTTAGGTTTTGAGATGTTAAGAAAAAAGTTTTTGGTATCATGGACATTAGAAAAAATCTTTTATCTCTTCAATATTCAACTTTTCCTGAAAACAAAAAAGTAATTAAACATTCAGGAATATGCGAGTTCATTTTTAGCATTTTGGGCTTATTCTCTGAAGAACAAATAAAACCAAAAAATATGTATTTAAAAACACAGAGAAGAAAAAAAGTGATCCTACTGGTTTTACTTATACCAACTTAAAATGGACAACACAATGATAACTATCTTTTGATCTGACTGTAAGTAGAATTTAAACTGGTTAGTCTGTTTTGTATCCAAAGGGTAGAAATCCTTCTCAGCTTTACTTATAAGTTCTCATTCAGGTATGGCAACATACTATGGTTATGGTTATTGGGGGGGGGGGGGGGGGGGGGGGGGGTTGTTTCTTTTTAAACTTTGGATATTTCTAAGTTAAAGAAATATTCATTTTTACTAAGAAAAGCATTACTGATCTCTCCTACACATAGAGTCCTGTGGAAATTCTCAGGATCTACACCACTGTAAAGTAGCACCTGATCTTAAATGCTGAGAGAAATAAAAGAAGAATTTAATCTTTAGAACATGGCTCACTTTTGACTGGATGAGGTCTCTCAAACAGGTTAAAGCCAACTTGACAAATGAGATCAGTCTGTCCTGCTAGAAAAGTCACAAGAAGAAATTTTATTTCTGTGACCAGATATTCTTTGAAGACACATTTTACGGAGTGGGCATCTGTATGTGTGTTTATACACATATGCACACCAACTTGTATACACACACTTTTTCATGCTGCTCTCTTGTATTTAATACGATTTCTTCATCTGTTCTTTTCAATTTCTGTGGAGTTCTTTTAAAAAAAGTTTGGAATAGTAAATACTATAGTACCTAAAATAGTCTATGTAATCCAGATATAGTATCGTATCATTGAATATACAAACCCTCTTTGTTTTACTTCTCTCCAAAAGGTGAGAGGAATTTCATATGTAAATAATCAAACTTCCAATTTAAACCATATTTTGGGAAAGGAGGATTTTATAGATTTTAATCTGAAATAGGATTTCCATTTTAGAGAGAGGAGTTTAAGAAAATAAATTGTATTTTAACAATTAATAAATACAGCTTTGCTATATATTTTGCTCTTACCAGGAATGCATAGATAGAATGAACACTATCTCAATTTACTTATCTTCGTGAGTAAAAAGACTGAGAATTCAGAGGAGAAAATAGAAAACAGTTCAAAACTGCATTTTCAATAAGTGTATGCCTATCATGCATTTCTATTCACTGCTCCCTCAGAGCAGTGACAGTACTCTGCTAACATTTTACAAGAAGCTCGCTGTAGAAGGCAAGAGAAGAAACATGCTAGCGCTCAGAATTACAGACACACAGACAGAAAACAAGTAATTCTTCCTATCCAAGCCCCATCCCATACAATAATTCATCTCTTCAGAAAGAAGGAGAAAGTCTTTCACATTATAGCAAAGGATTTTAAGTACCACCAAGTAATTCTGGTTAAAATAAGTTTCTCAGTTTTACTCTCATTTTTCCTTGTTTTCCCATCAATGACAGAAGAAAGGGAAGTCTGTAAATCCTAACTTCCATTGGATAGAATTTGCAAGCACGCTGTTCAGACATTATTCTTGCCTGAACCTTAAGGTTGGTGCTATTTTCAAAGAAGTTGTGCCTAAAATGACAAAAAAAGTCTGTCTTGTTTTGTCTGAGTATAAAGCATAGTCAAAATGGAAAATGCAGAATGCCCATTATGATTACAAGATGCAAAATTTGTATTATGATCTGCCATATGCTCATAAAAGTTTGTGATGTAGGAGTTGTGAAACTAGATGAATCATTTGAACTTGACCAGCAGTTTCTTGAGAATTTTAATCAAAGCCTGTAAGTACACAGTATTTGAATTAGGAGTAACTCACAGGAAATATATGTGCTTTTAGAGCACACATTTTCATCTCCTTAAGCTGTTGTCAAAACAACACATCAGAAATGTAGCAAGACTTATTTTACCACCAACTAGGCAAAGCAGGAAGTACAGATTAGCACTACCACATACCCATCCTCAGAGATGGGCGAAGTCCTGAGAAAAACAACCAAACATCTAAGCTAGCCTTGCTTGGAGGAGAGTGTTGGAGGGAAAGTGATTGGACAGCATGACCTCCTAATGTCTATTCAGCCCTAAATTATACTACGATTTTTATGTTATTTCAGAGCTGTAATTGAGGGAGCATGCCACATGTCAAAGTGGAAAAACAGAATAAAGGGCCCTTCAAATTGAAAAGAGCATGTAAGTAAAACTTCATCTTGACATTAACATCAAGAACACAGATTAGAACAAAACAAATTTTAGTCTCACCATGGCCAAGAGGAAGAGTGCAAAAATGTGCTATTGTCACTCCACTGAAAATTATACCAACGTATTGTTCCTTTTAAAGAAGCAAACACTGCCTTCAAGCAAAACAACGGAAGTCAATCCAAGTATTGTGAAGTCTGGATATAATACAAAATACTAACATTTGTCCTGAGAATTAACTCCTTTTATTTTTCTACCACACAGGCTTGACATACTATACTAATTTATTTTTATTTAAATATGAAGTCTATGATTTATATTCTATGTATGTCAATTAATTGATAAAATTATGTCTGATGAACTTTTATCCTTTTTTGTTTGTTTCTTTTTAAATCTCTTCCTCATCAGAACTAAATGGAAAAGATTCAGGATTACCGTTGAAGAAATGAATTTCATATCCAACAGAAAACTGACCTCTTTATTTAAATGATGGTAATTCAGCAGTAAAACTTTTAAATTATCACTACAAAGACAGTCATCCAGAAGACTTGTAGACCAAATCAAATGTCTTCCCTCCACTGGTTTAAAAAAACAAAACAAAACAAAACCCCAAAACCCCAACTTAACAGTGACAGAACAGAACTTTCTAAACATTTAATGTTTCAGGATTTTTGTTATTATTTTTAGGACACGTTTTTACTACCTTCGAGAGATGCTCCAATTACTAAACCTTGGTCAGATTAAGCACAGCAAGTGTGCATACTTTTTACAGGCTAACTTATTAACTACCAGAAAGCTACCACTTTCTGACTTCAAAAAATTAAAATATTAATATTCTCACTATAGGGTATCTGCAGGACCCCCCGGGAATGACACACAAGTGCTTTGCACAGTTCATTAAAAAATACTTAACTGCCATCTAGTGGCTGAATAGGCTGACTTCTTTATGATGTCTTTCAGGCTCTCTAATGACCTCATTTTTAATATTTCTACTTGCGTCCTCATGCTTCCTTCAGGGCCTAAGAAATCCTGACATTATCAGAAGACAGTGTTTTAATCACAAAGTTCAGCTACTATTCATATAGGAAGAACAACAGACTGGAACAGACAATCTCTGTTTAAATTATATTGAAGTCTCAACTCAGAGAACCTCGCTTCATATTTTAAAAAGTATAATTAATTAATCTGCTACAGTTGTAGAGCATGAAAAATCTATTAGTGCTTATTAGGCTTTCTAAAAACAAAAAGAAACCTGAAAATTTCAGCAGGTTTAAAGTGAAAAGTAAGTTCTAATATTAAGAATCAAAGACAGATTTCCATCAATAAAATTGGAAACTTCTGCGTAAAAACTATATTTCATGAACATGAAAGACAGTATACCTGATTTGCACTTATGTCCTGGAGTGAAGTTTGACAAAGGTTAGACTCCTTTTTACTGCCTGAGCAAAACACTCTGTACTTAAGCAGTTCCTATGACCCCAGCAGTAGTATCTTCTGCCAGGTTTCTATCATCTTCTTTCACACAACTTGGTTTCCTTTCTGTGCATTTTTGATAAAGCATAATTTATCCTCAAGGCTAACAAGAAAACACTATCTGCCTACATATGCTTCCTGATATTCATGCACTTTAACCTAAGATATCTCAATTCTAACGTTAAACATTGGACCTACAATTAGAACATAAGTTCCTGTGCACCACATATTGCAAGCCCGGCTTTATTTTTTGCAAGATAAGAACAAGAGAGATTTATACCTCTGAATTTTTTTAGCTTTTTGTTTTTTGAGATTGGGGTATACCAGCATGCTGATGCAGGAAGTTTACATTGATACAGTTCTCCTTAAAACAATATATCCAATTCTATTTGTCAGGACAGAGATCATCAGTTAGCTATAGTATTTACTTCGAAAAATGCAATAGGTACAGACTTCACTATCATTCAATTCATATGGAAAACTTCTAGAAAAGTTTGCTTTTTTCATACTCCTTTCTTTCCTCATTGAGACAACCGAATATAGCAGATCCTTGTGAGTACAACATACATTTTTGTTGTTTTTTTTTACCCAAGTGTGTACCTTTTTTCCCCAGCTGAAATCCGATTTCAGCAGTCATACTTTTGTAGGAAAAGAATTGGTTTAGAAGAACTACTGATTGCCTCCCCAAGCCTTCTCTTCCCCCTTACAAAAAGTAACCTAGCAAGTAGTGAAGGGGCAGAAGAGAAGTGACGTGTTCCCAGGATCACTGGGTCCTTCTGAATGAATATCTCAAGAAGACACATATAAAATGAAGCAGTGTAAAAAGAGCCACAGCCATAGAATGGTTTGGGAGCTCATAAAGGAAGAGTTCCTAATTTTCCTCCAGTTTCTGTTGAACACAGTTATTAACCAGTCTTGTATACAGTTTGCCTCTACCCTGATGGAAGCCATATAATACCAAAATAAAACAGGTTTTATTTCACCATTTCAGACAACTGTTATATTTACCTTCTTTATCTTACCTTCACCTGTAAAGAATAATCTTTCTGAACTTTCGTTTAAGAGAGTTTTGAGCAGCATGCATGTTTCAGAGACTAAGTCTAGCTGCGACATTTTATAATAATGAAAAGTAAATCCCAATCCTGCCAATGTTTTATATTTTCTAAATAGACTGATCATGTATTTATCTTAAAGGATTTCACAACCTTTCTTCTTGTATTATTAAATGTCAGAATTGGAACATTTCAAATGTCACTAAGTTATTACCCTAAGGAGTTATAATAATTTGTATTTAAAGACTAGAGTAAGAAAAAAGGTCCCTGCTGAAAGGCTGAGAGAGGGGTTACCTGTAAAGCGTGGTAGTTAAGAATACCCTAAAGAGACACTCCGAGAGTCAGACTTATAATATTATGTTTTCAAAGTAGAAAGTATACTCAACATGGCAAACCATGTCCTGGAATTTAAGAGTTTTAAGGCTAGCTCTGTTTCCCTATGACATTGTTGGGAAGCACACCAATAGATCATGTATTAGAAATCTGTCTTCTGTGCTTGAGAACTGCCAAAATTTTGACTGGTTGTTACTATCAGTTGAAGTACGTGGCATTCCAAGAAGACACATAATTTTGGTTCAGGGTTTATTTGTTGGTTTAAATGGGTTAAACCAAATCAAAGTGAACAACTGAGCTGGAAACATTACAGGCATAAGAATTTTTTGATGGCAAGCTTTTTTGCTGTAAATATAGTTTAAATACTCAATGCAGCCTATCTCATGACCAAACTGCTAGAAATTGGAACAGTCTGGCAAAACCTCATCTCCTGAGACAGGGTTACAGAGACCAGGCATCGTCAGTGGCATGAAGAATAATTCATTACATCCGGATGCTGACCTTTAAATAAATGTAATGAGGACTTTATTTTTAAATTTGTGTGATACTCAGAATAGACACTCATCACAAACGATCAAAAAAAGAAGAAATTTTAAATATTTTGATAATAAGGCATATAAGAAAACAAGGAATTTAGGTGACTTCCAGACATCTTCAGATTTTTGGTTCTGTGATGTCCCACTACTAACCAAAGCCTACTTTTCGTGTACTCACAACTATAAGATGCCTTTTTTTTTCTTTTTTTTTTTTTTCATTCTGCTAAGAATCTTTTTTTACCTACCATGTAAACAAAATCAAGCAAACCTGAAAACTGAGTTAGAATGTAGGGGGAATTGCAAGGATACCACAAAAGATTGGTGCACAAAACAGAAAGGAAATTGGCTCTTGCACAAAAGTACAGTTGTCAAATCTAAAAATCAGGTTTGAAGCTGGAGATTCTAAATCTGAACATTCAATTTTTCTCTTCTTCCTTCACTAAAGGAGTTAGGCCTAACAAAGCTTTCTCTGTTTGTACTGGGAAGACTAAGCAGAAATTGTTGCTCCTCTGGCATTTCAAAACCAGGACTTGAAATGGCTGCCAATTTTAAGTATTTTTCCTCTGCTTACCAATTCCTGCACTAGAAGCAAGCACATCCTCAGGCCCTCATTTTTTTTATTTGTAATTTTTGAAAATTAGCTATCTTGGACTCCAAAGATAAGTCTTAAAAACTTTAGGAAATTACTCTGCAAAATATGAAAGTTATGTCTAACATTGTAAAGGTAAGGAAATGGAGAAGATATATAAAAAAGCCCCTTCCAGTGGCAAGACAGCATAGAATCCAGGCTCAGCGTGTGTGTTATTTGTGCTTTTAATTTAGAATTATTCTGAATCTTTTAGTTAACTGTTTATCATAAGTGAGATAAATTATCAGCGTCATGTTACATTTGCAGTTGTTTCTATGTCAGTATCAGCTATCTCCAATTATTTTAATAGCATGTGGAAAATGTCTTTTCCGAGGGAGGGGAGAGGGGAAAAGCTTGTAAGTAGACTTAGTTGATCCATTTCAAATATTACACTAGGGCTCTCTTTGTCATGTATCGAAAGAAAAGAGAAAAATCACCTACTTGGCTCACTTCAGCCAATGCTTGCATTCTTCAGAAAGAAAAACTATGGACAAGCTAGACAAAGAATAGAAGAGGCTAGATCTCCGATAGAAACATTTCATAGTATTTCACCACTTAAAAAAAGTACAAATAACACCAAGAATGATTTGATTGCAGTAAAGGATTTATCTACAAACATGACAAAAAAGTTAGTGTGACTATTCTACTTTCCAGATGTTTTTATAAATTGATATAGATAGATATTGATAGATAGGTAGAATACACTCAACTGTTTGGGACTGTACAGAAATAATTTGAACACATGAAAACATTTTATCCTCATACAGCTCCTCAAATTAAATAATTTCCATTCTAATTTTAAAAATAAACCAGAATGATGATGACATAATATAGCAAAAACTTGAGATGATTTTGTGCAAATGAGGTGATCATGCATTCATAAGTTATTTCTGCTCTTCTTTGATGAATAATAGTACAGAATGGAAGAAGTTCACATTACTGTCATAAGAGATCAACACTGAGCAAGAGGGATGGGGAATCTCTAACATCACCAGCAAATGCAATTCAGTAATTGGACAACATAATAGGCTAGTTTTAAAAATAACAAAAAAAACCCAACCTGAAGTAAACATTATTTCTTCAAGCAATCAAACAGTACTCTAGTGCTGCTGGTTAAACTTAATTCTCAATAGCAAAAGAATCAGGGGTTTTTTTAGGTAAAGTACCTAAGCATTCATGAACCTATTTCCATTAATTACATCTCCAATTTTAAAAAGTCTTTTATATAAGTTGTTTCTTGTAATGTATTAAAGTCCTAGAGACAGATTAAATAGGCTCCTTATGTGCAATACTGTTATGGTAGTATAGGAAAAAGTTCTTTTTCACAAGAAATACTAGAAAGTATTGCTACTGAAACCTGGGTGACTGAAATATAAAAATAGCATGGGACAAATATATTTTAGATGAAACTTAAAATATTGCAACGTAGAATAATTTTGTGATGTTATCAATGGGCTCTAGTCTTAAATGTTCGTAATTATGGAGGTAGAAGAATTTATGTAACTGACTAGAACTCCTTTAATGTTGTTTGGCAAGACAAAAGCCATAAAGGTAATATACCTACTGTGCCCACCCATGGTTATAAAATACTTGATCGAACGTGGATTAAATTTGCAAGTCTAAAGATCAGTAGCACGCATTTCACTAAGCATTCCTTATTTTCTCCCTTATAAGCAAACTACTGATCATTTTCACAAATGCTGCTCAATGCAGTGATGCTTGAGCCATCCAGACATTAACAACAAAAAAAAAACCAACCCCAAAACAACAACAAAAGCCCCCCACAAAAAACAAACCCCACCAAGGAAATAAAAAAAGAAAAAAAAAAAAAGAAAAAAGAAATAGATATCAAGAGCTTTTGGCCACTCTTTGTTGCAAACTAAGATTCAAAGACACCAGAACTTTACCTTCCTCTTCCTGACCTCCAGAACAATTGAATAGTCTTATTCTCTAGTAAGATAAGTCTGGTACCTGTGATCGGAGAGCTTTCACAAAAAAAAAAAAAAAAAGCTAGTCTTCTGAGGAAACACAATTTGAATTTCCTCAACTCCATCAAACTGCACCATGTTTAATGAATAACATAACATGAGTGGTGACATGTTAAAAAAGATAAAATAAAATAGGTTGTGTTTACATTGAACAAGTCCAACCCAGACTAAGTCTCCACTATCCCAGTATTACATTATCTCCTTTTGAAGTCCAGCATGGCACCCTAAGTCTGTTCACCTACTACCACCACTATAAACTTCAGTGGAGAAACAGAAAAAAATCTCTGCCACTATTATGGACATGAACTTTTGTAGATTAGCTAATATAACCAGATCTTCTATTACTATTCCTTAGTAATGGCATCCGACCTCCAGAACCAACTGTTAACTTACTTCTGAGTGAAATGAACAATAACATTTTACAAGAATGACCTTAGACAGGCAGGAACCTTCAGTCTCTGTACCTAGATACACTATGGAGCATGTAAGCACTTTGAAATAAAAATTTAGAATCAAATCCACACTTCCGAATGTTTGCAGACAGAACATTCAGTACACTAAACTACTGCAAAAATGTCTGAAGTAATGTTTTTCTGGTCTTTTTACAAAATGATAGATAAAACACTTCTGTTAGAATCTTACCTGTACCTGCTGAACATCTTCTATGCACTGTTTCTCTGTTTCTAGGACAGTAGATTTCAACTCTGAATTTGAAAAGAAGACACAGATTTTAAAAGTTCTATATAAAAAAAAATCATTGATCTTTTGAAATACACATTAAGAATTTCATTAAAAGAGGGTAGAGTTAAAAAGAAAACAATGTTAACTGTCCCACTTTCCAAATTATCCACCTAAAATTAACTGAACAGATTATATGTGTAAATAAAGCCAGCCTGATCTCACTTTGCAATGTATGTATTATGACTCAACATTAAATGCCATCATCTTAAACTTGAAAGAAGTGCATTTTGATTGTCAAAATTTCTGATTCAAAGAAAAATAGTTACTTATGACTCTATTATACACATTCTGTTATACACACAGTGATACAGATCTAAACTCATTTTAAAAGTGTGCTTGAATGCAATTGGCCTTACTATTGCAAATACATTTTTGAGAAATCTCAATTTCATCCTAGCTTTATAATTCACTGTATACAACATCTCGGCCTTACAAAGGGATGGTTTGGGACAGTACACTTACTGTGTAAGTGTACAGTCAGAGCTTCCCAGTACTGGGGACATTCAAACTGATTCTTCAAAACTAATTCTTCACCTTTGTACTAAATTCCACACTCTCTCTTTTGGGCAAAGAAACAACATTAATCTGACTTTTGGAATTTTGACCACGTTACTCATTTCCATTGAAAAATAAAACAGCAGTACTTTGTTCTATTTGTATCTTGTTCAATTATTTTCTACTTTAGAATAACTAATAAGAATCCTAATGAATATCTATGCATTCCTTCACTTCATTACTGTCTTTAAATGGAGAAAAAAATTGTTTGTCCCAGCATGGTGGTTTTAAATGGAACTACTGATCTCCAACTATCGCTGTGATGATGAAAAATAAAACAGTGGTGGGACTAAGAACTTTTATCTGTGTATTTTAGCTGGAAAATGGGCATCAAAACATAAGACACACACCCCCAACTAGATTCCCTTTCCTATTTTAAAACCTGGATAACTATTATTCTCTCTACAAATACCAGTCTTTGAGAACTCTGTTTTCATAAAAACATTTCTATTTAAACCAAACCTAAGCACAAGAGAAATTACATTAAAACCTCAATTGCACTAATATTTACTTCAGTGAGAGACACATACTGCACAGTCCTGCATTGTTTTTACAGTTCAGTATTTTGATTGGCTGCTGGATAAGAAATAACAGATTTTGTGCTGGAAATGACACAAGCATGTAACAACCCAATACACGGACCCTCAAGTCTTTTGGTAAGCCATTGCAGAGAACAACAAAGACTTAATTTTAATTTATTTATGGAAGAGAGAGGGTCTTGTAGTTAAAGCACAGAGCCTGAATTAAAAGCTTTGCTCTCCATTCTGACCTTTCTACAGATTTTTTTTCTCTGACCTTAAAGAACCTCTGTGTGCCTCAGTCTCCTTGTCTGATAGGAGATAACTAGAAAAAAGAAAAACAGGGAAAAAAACCCCAACCACAAAAAAAAACCCAAAAAACCAAAAAACCAAACCAGCAGCTACACAGTGTAAAGATCTGTCACCAGCTTAGTAGCTACTGCTAATGATGCCTCCTTAACTGGTCATAGCCTAGTTTTGTACACAGGACAAGAATAGAAATATTTTTTCTTATACCTGCCCAGAGAACATGTGCATCTCACACCCTTCTTACATCTTTAAAGGGTACCACTATACAGCAGGCAAATCTGTTGACTGTTTGCAGGAAGAGTGAATCAGTTGTGGTCCAGTACCTCTGGATTGATAATTCCTCAGCCTTTGGCCTCCTCACAGCTTTTTGACAATCCCAGCTGTTGGGAGGCGAGACATACAAGGGGGAAGTTTCATTGCCAGTGGCTGCAAGGCCACCCCTTGAAAATTAACAGACCTCAACCTTTTTTACTGAAGAAAATTCAGGATGCTACTAATGAATTGGACACTCACTCCTCATTGCAATCAAAAGAACCTCACCAAAAATAGTGAATTATTATTTTCTGGTAAAAGCAATTAATGTCTCTTCTGAAAGAAGGGAAGAGTATTAACGTTTTTAAACTAAGCAATTGTGAGATACTTGTTTTACAAATTATCTGGAAGAGAACATTTTTGGCTAACCCTACCTCAATTGATTTGCAGAACAAGGAAAACTTCACTGGTATTTGGGCATTGGTGATCTCCCTGAGGCCTGTGTACGTGATTTTAATTTTCTGTATGGTTGAGAGAAACTTTAAGATTAATTTGATCTTTGCTTACACCAGGCTTTATTCTTTCCTAACGTTTTAGTACTAGACAAGACATGTACACGCACAACTTAGAAAGTAATGTTTCCTGTTATGCAAATTGGCACAAACTACCTCCCTTACTCAAAAGTTCTTAAAAAAATAAAGTAGGATAAGGCTGTTCCTATATATTTGTCAATATTTAACAATTTGACAGAATTGTCTAGCTTATTTTTACCTTACACAGATTTTTGTTCTAAAAAGGGTTCTAAATATAAGCCGAGTTCAGGGTGATATGAGCAGATAATTTTAAGGTTAGTTTGCCAAAATTCATCAAATACAATCTATTCGCAGCAAACTAACAGGGTTTTATCTTCGTTAAGCAAAACTAAAAAACAAACAAACAACCCCCCCATCAAAAAAAAAAAAAAAAAGAAAAGAAAAGAAAAGGAAAAGAGTGCTATATGATGAATGAAACCTTCCCTTTAACCCAAACCAAACTTTTTTTTTTTTTTTCCATTTTTCATAAAACAAAGGAAAGGAATGTCTGGGCAAGCCTAGTTTTGTTACAGACTAACTTAGTTTTCAGGGTGTAAACCCACACAGAGGTTAGTGTGTTGGGACTGTTTCATTTTGCAGGAGAAGTTGTATAATCTTTGAGTCTCTGCCCAGGTGGTTAGGACAGTCCCACAAGAGCAGGATAATTGGGCTCCAGTGCCTGCATATTTGTCTTTCCCTATATGTTAAGTGGAATAGTGTAATCAGCAAAGCATTAAACTAATTGCATTTCAAATACTGTGTTGTGTTTAGATTCAAACAATGTACTGGGGTCTGACAGTGGTAGAATCAAATACCATAAGAAGTGACAGAAACAGCTTTTGCGTATTCAGATGGAAAATTGGTGGCATACAATTGATCTTACTGGTGATATTGACTCATTTCATCCACAACCTTTTATTAATCCAGAACTGAAAAATATTTTTGGCATAAGCATTTGCTGACTTGAACTCAAATTCATATTAGGTATTTCCAAACATAATTTTTTTAATAAACAGCCAACCTAAAAAAAAACCCAAACAAAAAACAAACCAAAACAAACTAGAAACCCCCCCCAACCAACCAGACCAAAAAAGCCCCAAATAATACTGACCACTCTAATAGCCCTTTCCTCACACCCAGCAATGCTCCACATGACAGAGAGCACACAGCAAAACTATTTAATATGTACTACATTAAACAGATTATTTACTACTATGTTAATTTTGGAACAGATTACCTAAAACCTTATGGAATTTCCTCTTGCCTTACTTAAAACTTGAAGGCCAAGTATTGTCCTCATGCTAACGTGTATAATAAAAGTAAAGAATTTACATATAAAAATATCCTGCTACTTTCCTCTCCCGATCAATACCTTTGTATAAAATGGATGGGTTTGTTTATAAACCATTATCTCCAATGTTAATATTGTGTGTGTTTAATCCATACAACAATAATTATATGTAATGCAAAAAAACCCTAGTCTGCACACAGTAATTTAAACCTTTAAAAAAAATGCTTGTCGCCTCCACCTTTCAAAGGCATATATACATCAAATAATTTAATTACAAATCTTGGGGAAGGTGTTTATCCTTCAGGCTTCACATGAAACATCACTCACCTCCAGGTTCTTCCACATGGCAAGCATGTGAACAATCAAACAAAAAGTTAAATTATTTATCTACCTGAATTGTATTCAGAACAAGTATAATTTTTCCATTTCCCTCCATGCCCTACACTGCAAATTCACACCAAACCCCAAAATTTCAATAGTATTTCTGTCAGCACCTCAAGTAAACTTTGAGAACTATTTGTTTCATTTAGAAATAATCACAATACACAATTTTCCATTTTACTTCTGTTTTCTTAATATTTTTGCAGTTTTTGAGAGGGCAGTGGCTGAGATAAGGAACAGACAAGTACTGTACACATTACATCCATATAGCAGGTATAATATTAAATAGAACAACATAGAATGTAAACAAACCATGTATAAAATGAATAAATTTAAAAATTATTCGTATTATCCTTTTGGTAGAAATACGCTTCCAAATTGGTAAAAAAGGTAAAAATCTTTACATTTCAAAATCTTTTACGAAATCAATGTTCTCCTAGATTTTAGGGCAACAGAACTGTTGTTAACTTGCACCAGCCTCTGTCAGCCTAAAGCCTCAAAGTGAAATAATAAAATATTCACTCTTTTGTTTTTCCAGTGCAGAGTATGTTCATAAATACTCTCATCACACGTCCATTAGCTAAGTCTCCAAGTTGAGAAATGCAACCTGTCCTCTCAGAGTACACGGCAATGAGTTCTACTATCACAAATGACAGTACTTTCATTGAATACAGCATAAAATAATAGATCATTAGTCAAAAACTGAACTAGCCCAACACTCTCATACTGCAGTGTTCCACACTCTGAATTGCATCAATGAGATGGATGCTGAAATGTTTCCTCGACCTCTAATAGAGCTGCTTTCATACATAGAGCATACACAGAATAGCAGTATTGCATTTTTGTTGGCATCACTTATTTTGCTTGTGAACACTGGAATAAGTGATACCAGTAAAAGTGGAGTGCTGCCATGATAAATGGTGTCCATACAAGGAATACTTTATGTTCCAGAGGAAGTGGTAGAGAAGTCCCAAAGAGAAGCAAATCTGAAATTAACTCCACCCAAAGCCTACAAGTAATACAAAGAGATCTGTTGAAATAATGACTTAATTCTTCAAATCTGAGCAATGCAAAAAAAAAAAAAAAAAGAGTGGTAGGAAATGGAAAATTTGAGAATACCCAGTGGCTCTCCATGAAGGTCATGGGGATGAATGCAGCCTAAAAGTGTTGAGAGCCACTGAATGCCACTAACGCAAAGCTAAGACTCCAAGAACCTGTGGTATTTGCCCATGAACACTACTAACGGAAAACAGGTTTGAAATTCTCTTCTAAATTTTTTTGTCAGCTATGAGGGTTTTTTTGTTTTGTTTTAATTCTCATCTTAAATAAAGCCTTTAATGAGTACGCAGAAGATTTCAGAAACTTGGCTGGTAGAGTGACCTCACAAATTTTAAGATAAACTGACTTTGTAAACAAGATCTCAATTTATTTTTCAGATACACTTTTCCTACCTCTCTGTCAGCAGGGAACTGCTGAATCCACAAAGGAATACCTTACACCACTCTAATAACTTTCAGTATACCACCAGTGGGCTTCTGAAGTTTTCCATATTTTTAAGAAAAAAGTACCCATATTTCATGGCTCTGAAGGTATGCAAACTGGAAAAGAACAAAGGTCACAACACCTGGTAAAATCCATTAGTCAGCAGATGCCAGGTGCACATCTTGGTTGTTAACAAAAAGCATGCATTTTTTCTGAATATTTTTTATTAGATTCATACTAGCTAACTTTATTTCTGATGCTAATCCAAGATCTTCAAAATCAGGTATTTGTTAGAAGTTAAGATATTAAGTTTATATCTTGGATTCTAAAAGACAGCAGCTCCCCCCCATGCCATATATATATCTTGTCTGTGTCCAAGAATGATACCTTCTTCCGTAATTTTGAGTCTTTGTTCTTCATCTGGAGGTTTGGGTGGGGGCCACACAGATGGAATTCTCCTTGGAAAGCTTCCTTCAATGTAATCTGATGAATGTGTGGGTTGGCTAACTGCAGCCCAAGTATAAAGCTGGTCTTGCTGTGGTTATTAAAAAAAAAAAAAAAAAAAAAAAGTTGAGAAGTTCATATAGAAAGACAAGCTCAAAATATCAAAGCTTTTGTTTCCAACACAAATAGCTCAATATCCACCTCTACATCAAGGCAGACTTGGTTTTGTGCTCTTCATCGCCTGATAAAGACTTAACACAAACCTATATTAAAAAAATCTAATGTTTCAATTTTGGAATTACTTCTATTAACAACAGAAAATCTAATCGTTTAGTTATCTACAGTACAATATGATGCTAGAATACAGTTCAGCACTTTTTTTCAGCATGAGGAACTCTTTGCCACTTTTTCCTTAGAGAGATAACAGGTTCTGTCCATCATGGCTGTACTACTTTACATATGGCTAGTTTATAGGTTAGAGAAAAATATTTCAGTCCACACTCTATGTAATCTTTTTATACCAAATGCACAACCAGGGAAAAGAAGCAGGATTATTTCAGCATAAATTAAACTGAGATATTTATTCTTTACAACCCTTTTTTTGTCATTTACATTTCCATATTCATAGAAAGGCAGCTAAAAATGTGCTTTGCTTTTAGAATTTAAAAAAAAAAAACCAATCCCAAACAACCAAACACAAAAACCTAAAAAACAGTTTAAAGTATCTCAATCCTGTGGGCTCAAATCAGATTATATCCTTATTACTCAGAGTTTGATTCACTTATTAGAAGCAGGAGATGTCCAGATTGTCTGATGAAAACTAGGGCAAACTTATGCTTTAAGCCAACAGAAAGATTTTAGATGACCACAATTCAAGTAGTTATTTTTGTGACTCCCAGTATGCATCAACATGCACACCTTGTGATTAAATCTTTATAATACTGTAAACTCTATAGAGATCAATCACAGCAACTGCATGAGTATCCTAGTAAGTGATCTGGAAATATGCAAATATTGTAGTACAAAACTGGAAAAAAAAAAATCAAGTCACAGGATGAAAATACAGTCATATCTTCTTACAATGATCATGTTTGTTACTGTTCATTCACGCTATTGCCCGAGTAAAACATTGGTAACATGTATTTGTCCTGTTGCATATTTCATTTTTAGATTGAAACTTTTTTTTTTTTAATTTTACACAGCTAGTAAACATTAAAGAGAGATGTAGGGGGAAGAACAAAATAATTTAACACTTTTTGGGGGCATAATTGCTATCCCATGTGACTAAGCTTCTATGTGCCTAAAAATAATTTGTGACAAGAGTGATACTATTCTATTGAGAGCAACTTAGAACACACAAATGCTGGTTATAAAGTAAAAAGTTTTGGTTTACAGAGGGTGCCTCAAACAGTCAGAGTCAAAGGAAGCTCATTAGATCTTTCTAGCATGAAAAACATGGCAAAAACCCAGCCACATACACAGACCTTAGATAAAGGTAAAGATAAATGGATAAAAAGCTTAATACAAAATCACATCAGGTTCTTTATATAGCCCTGCACTCTATGTTCCTTGAAAAGCCTATCCTTTTCCCATTACTATGCTACTGCATTTGAACATCCAAACAGGTCTGATTAATGCACTTATTTCAATAACTTAGTACTTTCCCTTTGTCTAATTCCAGCTTTTTAGAGGATATGTATTTTTGGGTTTCTGCCTAATTTCCAGTACTGTGGGAGTAAAAGGGAGAGGGAGAGTCATACCTGTACATACTGTGTAAAAAAAAAAAAAAAGAAAAGGGACTGGATTTTGCTATTTGTCTTCTTTCTGCACCATCCAAATCTCAAAAACACAGAGGAAAATAAGGTTCAAAAAAGTCAGAGGCAAACCAGAACAAATTTTTTTTTGCCCACTCTACTACTACCTCACACCGTCCCGGGAACACAGGGAAGAACAAGCT
Source organism: Haliaeetus albicilla (assembly GCF_947461875.1). Lineage (NCBI taxonomy): Eukaryota > Metazoa > Chordata > Aves > Accipitriformes > Accipitridae > Haliaeetus > Haliaeetus albicilla. The sequence continues at coordinate 29,841,233 of NC_091495.1, forward strand.
CTACAGAGATTTAGCTGGGTAAGCACAGTCGATTTTCAATGGGCTTACATGTAGGGTTACAGGGCAATAAAACAGAAGACAACAGACTGTAGATAATATTGGTATAGCATGAATGAGGAAGACAATTAAACTGTTCCTGAACATGATATTTCACCATGCCAGTTCTCAAAAGATGTAGTACAATCATTTAACTACAAATTTTTGAAGTATGATTAGTCCTCATGAATTAAGATATACTAAAAAAATCACGGTATGTCTCAGAATTATTGTACAGATGGGATACATTATGCGGGTAATAAAATATGAAGTACCTATGTTCTTGCTGATAGAATTTACAGCATATAAACTATGAACAGTTATAAATTAAGACATCACACAACTCCATAACTGGCTCCTAACCCATCATGGGAGCTTTGAGTATAAAAGACAGTATTTTTTGGTTTATGTTAGTTTTTGTTTTGGGATTCTTTTCATTCGCTGTTCAACATGGAGAAAGATGATGAAATAGACTCATCATGTAACAGAAATTACAGAGGTAAACGTCATCTTTCAAAAATGCCTTGAGGGGACTTGCACTACAACTAAAACATATCTGCGTTCAACATATAAACAAGGTATTTAACAACAGCTACATTCAGATTACTTGCAAGTTTATAAATGTAATTTAAAATATGAAACCCCTCATGACAGAAAGGTAGTCTGAAGGTCTGGACTTCAAGTTGATAGTCCATAAACTACACTTAGAATGGCAAAAGATTAACCCTGTCTCCACTTTCGTACCCTTCAAAAGGGGTGAATCATTTGAACGTCCTAATTCCTACTCATTCAAGATATTGCCCAAAATCTAATCCTCTTTACCTTTTGTCTTTAGCTCCTTGTCAGTTAATATACTAGCCCATCTCATTTTTCCTTTTCCAAATCTGATAATGCCATAGATGTGCATGATTATTAGAACATTTTGAAAAAAGATATATGCTGCCAATTCTATGATGTCTAAGTACTACTCAAGCAAAAGAAACAAAATAATCCAAATTAAAAAAATCCAAACAAACAGATTTGCTTTTATCATTAATAGTTGCAATACAAGCATCCACAAATGTGGATTTCCACATCCAACTCTTTCTCCTTTAATCTTTTCATTTCAGAGACAATTTTTTACTAGATATCATTGTAAGTACAGCCAGTGAATACTCTTACCGTGATCGAGCTTTGAATACATCTGGAATTTCCACTTCATCTTGCTCAGACTCCACTATTTAGTGTTTGAAGCACTTCTTTTGTGGGGGCGGCGGGGGGGGGGGTAATCCTTGTAATGAATGATCCCAGTCTTATTTATTCGGACTCATTTCTGAGCGGACATTGAAAGCTTAAAGCTGTCCGAGCCCAGTGCACTAAACACAATGTCAAGAAGAGCGCTCGTTTCCACACATCCTTACACAGCACTTTCCACTGGCTCTTAAAACTGCAGAGCATTCGCACATGGGCGAGGCAAACTGCCTGCAGGATCTGATGGTACCTAATCAATAGACATTTTACCACTTATAGATGCTAGCATTTAGAATAGAGTCACAGAGAGTCAGGTCTGTAGTTTAACTCACTCTCTTCCCAGCCAGCTCTCAGTAGGCGTAAAGAATGTCTTTTTGTAACAGATTTTCATTCTCAGGTACCACAGTGTTACATTTCAGATACCTAATATATTAAATATTAATTATGTTCCTTCACTGCTTGAGCTAAAGATATACTTTCCTGCTAATCTTTAAAGATGGAAGCGAATGCTGTAAGCTACTCAAAGTAAAGGCCTCTAGCAAATGACATATAGAAAGAGGCTGGTGGGCCCAGAACTAGGGCCATGAGCTAGACCTGCAGCAAACATGAGAAGGCATACTGGTAGACCCTGAGCTTTCAGAAAAGGGGTCGTACATTTTTTACACAGACAGACTAGGTTTGTTCCCTGGGCCACAGACTGAATTAAAGATTAGTATATCCCCCACTGTTGGAATATAACATGCAACCTTGAACCTATGCTTTTGGCAGCTGTATTGCTCCTGGAGATATGCAGGTAATATGACCTTCTGTTCAACACCACTTCAGTTTTTAATCAACTGTTTACTTGCTCCCAGTTCAAAGGACAAAGACAGCCATTGCGAAAAATGCTTAAAAGAGGTACAAGAGATGGAGTTGAAACAGCAATGAATGTATACACATCTGTCCAAACTGTTTGCAAAGGCATGAATTAGCAATGTGAGAATCAAGGGGGAAAAAATCTGACCAGAAGTATTTTGACAATTTTCAAGGCGGGGGGCAAGAAGCACAGTCAGATCATGCATAGTAAGGTGGAGAAAGTGGGGCAGTACAGAAGCACACTGCTATCAGGAGTAGCCTCTGCTCTTCAGGTCAGCAGAGAAGTAGATGGGGGGAGCCCATTAGCAGTACCTTTAAACTTTCTTATACTACAGTGAATTAGTACTAACTTCCTCAATGGCTCCAGTGTTACACCATGACGGAATCAGGCCCTATCTTGCAGGGCATTTATTTTCAAATAGTAAGCTTGAACAATTTTTCACTAGAACCCCAAACATTCAAAGTTATCCTGAAGAGAGGAGGACAGAAAGTTTGGCATGTCCACAGACAGGTATAAATGTTCTAGGAGTAAACACAGAGTGATAGTTACAAGAAGGTTCCTACTCATCAAATCAGTCTGGATGTGGACAGCCTTCCAATGGGAAGCACTAGAAGAGTGGGGAGAGGAAAAAGTATAACTGCATTTAAGACGGAACTAGATAAACTCATGGAGAAATTACATTTTATGGTACTTGGGATAAGCAGGGACCAGACTCCATGACTCAGAAGGTGTTTTCCAGGCTAAGAGCTCCAAAGAGCTTGTTCCACATTTGTATATAACTGCTTGTCATTTAGACTGTTTCAAGTGCATGGAAGGAATTATTTTTTTTTTTCCATTCAGGAAGTTTAATCATTCTAATATACTAAGTATACAACCTCTAAAATGAAAAAAAGCCAATTGCATGTTCCTACTGCATATAAATAGTTAATTGGACAAGCAAGGTTTTAGTTTGAGAAACTAGAGCTGGACTACCTCAAAATGTTCTTATCAGCAGGAGACTGCTTTATTTTAAGCAGCTTTTAAAATAAAGAAATCAATACCATCATCAACAGGGAAAGTGGTTTACTTTTTGAGCAGAGGTTCAGTAACAAAGCTCTGCCTGACCACTGACAGAACCAGAGCATTGATTAAACACGGCTTTCGGCTTGTACTACCTTTGGCTGTACTAGTGAGCGCAGATGCCTTCCAAGGCTGAAAAACAGCAAGTCAGTCATAATCCAGTAATATATGGCTGAAGTAGCACTTTATCCTCATGAACTAAATTTGATGCATGAGCATTCTACTTGAGTGATTTTTTTCTTTTCAGAAAACTGTTGTGCTTCAACAATTCCTTTATAAACACTTCAAGTGTCAAAAAACCACAAAACATTTGTTTCCTATGAAATTACTTCAACCTCCTCAACAAAACAGAACGAACTTGCTTGAGCCCATCAAACCTTGCTCAGGATTCAACATCATATCCTGGGGATATGAGGGGCCAACAGAACCAACAGCCCTGTAGTTAGGGCCTTTGTGGGCAAAGGAAATCAGGAAACCAAATTTCTGCATCTATTCTCATTCTGTTCCAGAGTTATTGCCTTGGTCTTCCTATTCCCCAATAACTTCTGCATTTAATATAGCTGAATAGGTTGAACTGGTGAGCTTACAAGAAACTTTCCTTGGAAGAGGGAACAGTGGCTAGCTTTCTATGAAACAGAAGAACCTCAAGATCTAGCCTCTTTACACATCCAACTTGAACTCCCACTTGGAAGGCCACATCCCAAGACCACTGGGTTATCAGCTGTTACTTAAACCACCTGACAGTGTCTCCTTTCTCATTCGCTCCAGAAATTCTAAGCTGAGGCCAGAAGCTTCTCCATCAGGAGTTGTTTTCACTTACACTGACACAGTTCTGCAATAAGTTTGGATTCTGACAAATTTGAATTTTCCAAAGAAATCTGTTCCATTACAAATTCCTTTCACCTCTATTCCATTTGAAAAGGTGATTACTACTGTAAAAACTTCCTCTTGAGAACAGAGACATGCAATATACACAAATTCAACTCTCACTGTATTCTCAATTCCAAGCTAGAAAAAAAAAGACATTGTTTTATGACTGTCATTCTTAAGAAAGTGAACTAATGTAGAGAAAGTCGTAAAATATAAAGATCTCTTGAGGTGACAGGGTGACCACCACCTTCGCCCTATGCACAATGATTTTGAAAATTTTAAACAGGTAGTGCAAACTTAACATCCAGTATGTGCCTCTTGAAGCAGTTCTTCAGAATAACAAGCAGGTAAGCAATGTTCTCTGCAAAAAGAAGCATTAAAACCCAGCAACATCCTACATATAAAATACCTCAGTTGAAAGCGTATACAGTAGCATCACCACAAGTAAGTGGAAGGGAGAAAGAAAAAGATAAGGCTAGAAGACTGCAGGGCTAGACGTAACAACTATAAAATAAATATGCAATTAAAATTAAAAATAAAGAAGCAGGGAAACAACATGACAGGAATGCTTCAGCCCAGTGATAATGCAACTGTTTCCATTTTACTACTCCCAGGAATATTCAGAGTTGTTCACCACAAAAGACAAAGTGTCACAAAGTGTGATTGGGCAATGGAAAAGAAGAGGAGACATGGGGGCTTTGATTTAGCCAAATTCAACTGCCATGGTAACCTACATGACAAACAAAGATTAAGACAGCAGATTAACAATCTGTTTTCTCTGCTCCATTCCACAATTTTCACTTGTTAACTTTTAAAGTCGTCTTCGCTACTGACCCCCAATATACAGCTGTGACAAATTTCGTAAGATGGGACTACATTCGGTCTTACACATTTTATTCCTGAGCATTGAAAGTATGCTTGAAGAACTGCTGCATTGTTGCCAGCTTTGTGCTGCAGTTTGGAAGAGTTCTCCCTAGCCGAAGTTAATTCTTGGAAAAGTTGCTCTTTGGAAACTGATCACTGGTATTTTGGCTCTCTGACTTCTGAGAAAGGACTCTGTCTGCAATCTGTTTAACTACTAATTTTCAGACTGGCATAAGCAGTGCAAATAAGTTAAAATTAAGTAAAGTCTTCATGTCACTAACTCCTCTTTCATCTGACCTGCAAAGTCTCACCATCTGCTACTACTCAGCAGAAAGCAAGCAGTGTCTTTATTTTCTTAAAAAGTATTTGCATCACCACAGGTGGCCAGGAGATAATAGGAAAACAGCCATTTTTATAGCATTTCCCATTTATGCTGTCTCTCTGCTTCCTTGTGGAAGCATTATTTCAGAAATGGCTGACAACTTAGGTATCATAACTACGAATCGCACAAGGGGCAGTCCCTATCCCAAACTGTCAAACATGCCTATGTATAAAATAATATCATAACACAGTAAAGACAGACACCTTACAGATGTCCATTTAGCTCTTTCATTATAGAAGATGCTGAAATAACTTATAAAACAAGAAGGCATTAACAGCAGTACTCAACACAGTAACAGCATTCAATAAAAGAATTGAAAAAGATGTAAAGAGAGCTAGCCCAATCAAAATGACACCAGAAATAAAGAAAGATGAAAGCTTAGCACACATTTCGGACGCATACAGAAGAAGCTATTGCTATTTAGTGCCACATGAAAAAAGTAGTTGTTGGACCCTTCAGTATGCAATAGAGAATAAGTTCCCCAAACAAGGAGTATAGTATGGCTACAAAGGTATGCTTAGTTTTCTTCTCAAAAGCACTTCCAAAATTATAATAGAAAGCCTCTATCACAAAATCATTTAAGTTTTCACTGAGAATTTAAGTGTTTTAAACCTAATGTTCAGAAACAACACACAAAACTACTTGGAAACCTTGTCAGAAAAAAAAGCAGAAAGCTGTTATGAAAGGGAAAAAACGCCCATAGCTTAAGACTGCACACTGTGAACTGGAAAATCTGGAATGGAAAGTCATAATTAGGGACTAGACATCCAAAACGTGTAGTAATTACTACACTACTGGATAAAATGCAAACACCAAATACAGTCAATATTTCTTAATAGCACAGTGTAAATAAAGTTGCTTTGCATTGATAGGAAAACGCCAGTTTCTTTTATTGGTGTATGAACCGTTTAAATTCTAATCCCAATGCATACAATTTACACACATTACTGATGGCTCTCCAAAGATAGCAATCTTCTAGCTTCTGTGATACATCATTAACAGGGGAGCTAACCAGGAGAGGAGATCTCTACTTGTTGAAAATTCTGATCCTCCAACAGGTGGCTGCAAAACTTGCCTGCGGTTACATTCTTGCCAAAGGTGCACTGTTTAGCCAGATGAGCCTTGTGTTTTACTGTAATAGGATAATATAATGAGGTAACATGCTAAAAAGCTTAGGACTACACCTACACTATAGAAATACGATTATGTAATAACATGACACAGTCATTTGGGACTGACAGAGTTTTTCACAAAGCATTAATTTCTTACATATCATTCAGTCAGAGCATATTTTATTTCAATTTGAAATTTTAGAAGCCCTCTTGAACAAGTCACAACTGCTAAAAAGGGAAAAATTTAAAAGACAAGCAGGCAATAGTTATTCAAAAGGCAAGCAATTTTTCAGAGAGCATTCTTTGAACAGTCTTTTACTAATCTATCTTTCCATAAGTTGCGCATTTACTTGCTTGGCCATTTAAAAAAAAAAAAAATTAAAACTTTTTTCCTTTTATAAAATAGCAGCAGAATAATGAAAGGCTGTAAAGATAGCCTGGCAAGTAAGAAGTCATGACATCCATGAGGCAACAATTAGCAGCCTCTCCAGGAGACAGGAAACTAAGAAAAAGGGCATCATATTTCTAGACAGCAAATCTGCCATTGTACATTTACTTACTCTTTAAGATACTCCTTACATTATAAGAGGAGTAGGTAGGAAGAGCTACAGAGGAAGTTTCCACTGCTTCTCAAAAAACATCTTAAAAATCCCAACCTTGTCCACTTCTGTTACTTTTAAAGCTTTATTCAACTTTTATTTTTCAGGCTAATCTTTTATTCTGGGAATCTGCCACAATCTGTTTCGAAAGAAATAATTGATAAAATGGGCCAAGATAGAGCATGAAAGTTTTGTCATAAGTTCTTTAAAACTGTTTTAGAGTTTTTATCCTTTGGACTATGACTTGAAATTTGACAAAAAAAGTCAAAGATACTTCATAAACATGCCATTTCCAATCATCATTAAAATCTACCCAAAATCTGACCAAACTATAAGCCTCTGAAAACATCATCCTCAGCATAAATGCGATGACAACTGGTAGTTCTCTGAAGGTTTATGCTTTCATTGGGTATTTGTTAGTCCTTCATGTTTGCCATATACTAACAAAGGAGTAAGCATCACACCCATAAAGCATAACCTACACCAGAAATAGAAGTACTAAGAATTTAATTTACACGGGGTTCCAGGAGCCATTATAATACTAGCCCAAGAAACTAAGAGCTGTGCAACTTGTCTTTACTCTTAATGCACTGCCTAATTGCAGTCAGACAGTGTGGAAGAGGAAGAAATAGGATCCAATGAGAAAAGTAAAAGAAGTTGTGTACAATTACTTAGTGGGGTGAGGCAGAGGCCCACACTGAAGCCTGGAATATCTTGGGAGAAAGAAAAAACCCCAGATCTCCGTGTGTTAGTGAGAAAACAGACACAGGAGTTGGATACACAGTTGTAAGACAGGGAGAACTAGAGGTGACCACTGGGCACGAGTAATAAAGAAGATGAGAATATAATCAGAGTGTGCAAATGCAAACATTTCAAGGCAGCAGAGAGTTCAGCATTAGCCATGTTAAATTAAATTCACTGGAGGACATCCAGAAAAGGAGATCAGAGTGAGAGAATAAGACTTTTAAATAATCTGTTTATATTCCTCTCAACCCATGAGCAATAGATCATAGAGTGAACAAAACTTACTGAATTATTTTCATAAACTGTAACCTAACATCTCCAAAAAACAAAGTCTGTGGGACCACACTTAAGCAAAAGGGGAATCATGGATTTTAGTCAACATAAAAAAAATAGTAAGTTAAAGCTCAGAAATACATGGGATCAGTCACAAAAGGAGAAAAGAAGGGATTTAAGGAAGGATTTCAGTGGAAAAAAGGTTGGCAATTCTGCAAAAAAACATGCTAAAGGAGTGACCTAACAGACTTTATAAGAACCAGACTAAGACAAAAATCAAAACAGCCAAATGAGTAACATTAAGGAACAAGCAAGCACCAGAGCTGGATGTAGCAGGGAGGAAGGACAATGAGGTGGCAGATGAACCTGGGTCTGACCAGGACAGGGTTACAGGACCTTTGTCGATGGCATTTTCAGTTGAGTGAAAAGGACGCCAGCCAAACTGGAGGCAATCCAAGATTGAACTGATGAACTCAGAGATGAAGGAAGAATATGGGACTGGCTGTGCTCCCAGTTTTGGAGTAAGGTCAAAGATGATGTATCTCCTAATTCTAGATGGGTGAAATTTAAGTATTACTTAAGGCTAGTCTAATTCCTCTGTCTTTGAAATCAATGGTTAGTTCAACATTAAAATCCTGTTCTAATGAAGGGAAAAAAAAAAAAGAAAAAAAAAGAAAACCTAAATAAGAAAAAAAGCAAAGTACAGACATGGAAAGAGATGCAAGAGGGGACACAAGTCATAGATCTTACATGTCCTTTTTTAAGTAATATACAGCATTACCGAAAGTTTTTGCATACTAATTGTTAATTGTTTTATTTCTTTACATAACTATTAGCATTTATTTTCTGTAAAATATTTTATTTACTCACTCTAAGAAACAAAATCAGCTAGGAGAAGCCCAGTTTTGAAGTTCTCAGCCACTAGAGTTTATACTGCAAGTTCTAAACATTTTCACCCTAGTAGGACATCTAATGAATAAACAGGTAGGTGTTCCTGTACTGTGGTCACCAAGGCTGAAACAGAAACATAGTCCCAAACTAAATAACAGCAGCTCTCACATTTGTGCCATGTGAAATTCAGTTGTTGAGATCCTAGTGTTCAAGACAGATGTAGGCTCCTTTGAAGTAGGATGCACTACTAGTTGCATACACATACTCAGGGGTTTACACTACTTCTGACATTGTTTTACAGAAGCATAATTTATATAGGGGACTTATACAGAAAAACAGTAAGGGAGCATTTGTGTCTTGCTGATAGTCCAATTCAAATTAAGATCACTGCTACGCCAGAAACATCTTAAATTGCTGACTGTTCACATGGCACTAGGCTAGGCTACTGTTTCTTTTCAGAAAGTCCATCCTGTTGGATATGGTCAATGAAAGATAACTAGAATAATTCTCTTACTTGGACAAAGCATGGTATACCAGTTAACAAAAGAGCCTCTTCTGCTTCTTTCCAAACTTTTAATATGATAACACCTTGTCCTGGTTTTGGCTGGGATAGAGTTAATTTTCTTTCTAGTTGCTGGTATAGTGTTATGCTTTGGGTTCAGTATGAGAAGAATGTTGATAACACACTGATGTTTTCAGTTAGTGTAAACACTACTTGGCAACAAGTCAAGGATTCTTCAGCTTCTCATGCCCAGCCAGCACGAAGGCTGGAGGGGCACAAGAAGTTGGAAGAGACACAGCCAAGACAGCTGACTCAAACTGGCCAAAGAGATATTCCATATCATGTGATATCATGTGTGGTATAAAAACTGAGGGGAGTTTGCCGAGGGGGAACCGTTGCTCAGGAACTAACTGGGCATTGGTCAGCAAGTGGTGAGCAACTGCATAGTGCATCACTTGTTTTCTATATTCCAATCCTTTTATTATTATTGTCATTTTATTATTGTTATTATTATTATTTTCTTCCTTTCTGTTCGATTAAACTGTTATTATCTCAACTCACAAGTTTTAGTCCCCCCCCGATTCTCTCCCCACCTCCCACTGCGGGGGAGGGGGGGGGGGAGTGAGTGAGCAGCTGTGTGGTGCTTAGTTACCGGCTGGGGTTAAACCATGACAAACCTGTTTATAAGTGAGGAGAAACTTTTTTATAAAGAATATTGTATTCAATACTATGAAGAAGAATAGATTAGCTGAATAAATGGTAAAACCAGGAGAACTCAAAACATTGCCAGACTGTTTTAAACAACCTGAAGAATAAGAAAAGTGTCTTTTCCAGTAACTTTCTTGAGCATATTTAGCCATAAACACTTTCAGATGGTGTTTGATTTTAAGTTGCCTGAATAACCACAGTTTTATAGTCACAATCCATTTTTCAATTAATTTCAAAAAGCAATTTGAAAATGTTTTAAACATTGTTTTTTAAAAAAAAACATGAAGGTTGAATATTGTTAGAGGCATCATGGAATGTAGATAAGCTAGGTTAATCTAGGAAAGCCGGGTTGGTTTTTTTTCAGAATTAATTGGACAAATTTATTTTACCCATTTTCCCTTCACCAGTTGTGTTAAACTATTCTTCAGGAAAGATGAGAAAGATAGACTTAAAAAGACTCATGTTCTCTCGTATCTATGTCAATCATTTTTTGAGTATTTCTAACCAAGCTTCAGCTTAATGTGTAGGATAGGGATGATCATAACTATACCAGTAAGGTATTTAATGGATTAGTTAATATTTGTACATTATTTTGAAGCTAATTAGTGAAGAGAAAAACCCTGATTATCTTCAGTCACATAAGCCAGCACAAAGAAGTGTCAAAGATAAAATTTAATTTAGGGATCATAAAAATAAGTTCACTGTAAAACTTCATGAGTTGTACAGTATCACACAATAGAAAGACATCCTAATGTTGAATTCATTATCCAAGAGGAAGGAAAAGTATGTTAGGCAACGTCTACACAGCAGTTTTGTAACAGTATGCAAACACCACCAATAACAGCACTCTGGCCAGACAGCCTAAAGACACAGATAACACTGTAGCTAGAATGCCAGCAAATTTGCACTGATCCACGCACTATTTTTTACCAAAAGTCTTTTCAGGAGGAAAAAATTATCTAGCATAGACATCCCATTTGGGTTCTGTAAAGTTTTGCGCAATGCTGTTTTCTATTGTTCCTTTAATTTGTATTTTTGGTGAAGCAGCTATGGGATTGAAGTGTCGGTAGTCTACAGAGTGCTTTGATTCAAAGAAAAAGACTTAATGAAAACAACAAATAAAGAAAAGTATAGCAGACTAAGATATGAGTTAAAAAGTTAAGAGAGCAAGTTACGGGAGAACCTTTTAAAACTTACGCTTACCTGGATACAAAAGCGTACACACCTGAGCTCAGAAAAATAGCTGGCCACTCTCATAAGGGCAATTTTCATTAAAAGGGCTAACAGAATTCTCTCAGGACTCATAAGCCATTGATAAATCATGTCCCGCTTGGTAAAACAGACAAAAGATAACTTTTTCAGTACTTACATCAAACGTGGGTGTGCTTTGCTGGGCACTCTGATTACAGGGTTCTCTGAAGCAGTCAGTGAATGGAAGCAAAAGACCCATTGCAATAATGCGAGAACATAGTTTTTCTGCTTCTTCTTGTGGTGCATTTTCCTGCTGGCTGAAGAGCTTTTCTAGCAGAGTTCGTCCTGCCAAGGTGATGACACAGATCAATAAGAATTTGTAGCTATCTACGGGACACAAAGATTAAGGCATTACAATGTGTATCGAAAATCTCAACTATTAGAAGTAAAAATATGAAATTAAAAAAGAATTCTTGAGAAAAGTATCTGATAATAAGTCTTTAATATTTTATATTTCTATACAATAATTCAAACTGATCTGTAGCCTGATTTATCAGTAAATTGAAGAAAATGTACATTGTGTTGGCTGCACTGTGGAGGAGGAACAGAAACCATGAGATGCCATTGTAGCATCAATTTCCTATTTATATTATACAATTGTTCGGATGGGAAAACCAAGATATTAACAAGAAATGAAGTAACTTTTCCAAGGGTGTCACACAAAGGTATTATAGAATCAAGTCTCCCAACTCTTGGAATGAGTCTTTGGTTTTTTGAATCATAAAATTATGACAGTCTTCAAGAAATTGTGCTCTGTTTCTTTGGAGAAATTCTCAATAAAGGAATAATAACAAAAAAAAAAACCCTGATAACTATTCTGTTTAAAATTGTATTTAATACAGCTCCAGAGCAGCAGAGTGCTCCAAAACAAAATGCAGTGCTACAAGCAGCAATTCAGAGAAGTAAAACTTCTGAAGAGTGGGGAGAGATTTATTCCTATTATAGCTCGAGATTTCATGATCAAAGTATTTTCTTTGTTATCTCACTAGAGCATGAAAGGAGGGCATATGTTATAAAGTATGTTACAGGAGACAATGCTAAAAGTTTGAAAGACTGTTATACTGTGTGCAGTTAACCAAAAAGAGACTACAAAAATTAGTTATACATGCATGCTGTAATAAATCTACATTGTAAGAATATTAAATTGCTTGATTAGGCTCTAAAATGTTAAAAGATGCCAAAGTTAAGATTTACAGGATATAAATAAAGAGATTAAATAGATCTACTGGAAAAGAAAAGGCAGACAAGGTAATAAATTTAATTTCATGTTTTAGCATGAACTAGCTGTGAATACAATTTGTACCTAAATCAGTTTCTATAGTCTGTTTTTTCCACCCACTCACTGGAAACGAAAGGTATTTTCGAGAAAAAATATATTGCATTAAGAAAGCACTTTAGTGTCATTTAAAGAAATAATAATAATAATAAAAATAATAATAAAGATGATGATGATAATGTTAATACTTCTGGTTTTTACATACAAATGCAAGATTTCTGGTTGAACGTTGATTCTATTCAAAATCTAAAATTTCCCAGGCTTTCTGAACATACTAAAAAGATTTTTCTTTTAAACATCTGGATGCAATTTAAAAAGGATATCATAAGTGACATTTAGCCCAAAGTTTCTGTATTATTTTCATTTCATGTGGCACTACAGCCTAAAATAAACAACGCATTAAAATGTTAGAGGTTATTGCTAAGATTTTCCTCTCTACATCTAAAAATCTGATAATTCTGAATTATAAACCCAAGTTTCCTAGCCTTTTGTTAGATGCAATACAGTACATTCAAGGGGATAAGCTTGTAAGATACACAAGTTTTGTTATGTTTGCTAATTAGTTTGCCTCTGTTCCTTGGTTTCACCACCTATAAGGTGATGCCAACAAAATTGCTTATTCAGCATATCCTTCTATTTAGCTAAAGATACAGTTCAGTTGTTAAATCTTCAAAATCGTTAATTAATTGAAGATAGGCTTTCTTACTGACTGATATGCACTGTGATTTTTAACAACAATTTACCCACAGTTGCAGCAATGTACAGCAATCCCCTACATGAAGAAAGGCAACAGTATGAAACCACGGAAGCGAAGTGCAAATAGGGAGCTATCTGCCAACAGATGTTTTTGTGATTTGTTGTAGTAATTTTTCTTTGGGGTTGTAGTTGCCAATGCTTAGTGGTGATGTAAAAGATCACTAAAAGAAAACCCTATCTACTGCCCTCTTACTGTGATAAATGGATTCTCCTAGCTATAAATATAGAGGTTAAGCTATGTAAGTTTTAGAAAAAATTAAGAGTACAAGACTGGCATCACACTGGCACCAGAGCACCAATAGGTAGCATTTCTGGGGCAAAGCACATCATATTACCATAGTATCACCTTATATCACTGAGTAAGTTCAACAACACGGAAAGTTGTTTAGTTAAATGAGAGACTGCAACTGATGAGGATGAATGGGGAAGTCAATGCTTTACACTTATCTAAAATGCACAGAAGAAAAAATAATAATAAAAAAATAACAGAGGAAAAGCACTTTGCGCACACACACAAAATAGAACTATGCAAGAAAACTATACATTTCTTCATGCTATATTAAACATTCAAATGTTATCCATGACTTTTGAATGTCAGACTTGATATATCTTTTTATTTTTTTGTCTGGATGTTCCAACGTTTAAATAATCCTATCAAGTTTAGAGTCTTCTCCTGCACATCCAGAAGCAGAACAGCCCCCTCCTTTCCTTCTGTCTCCCCCTCCCCCCACCCCGGCTTTTGCTTTAACCTAATTAACAGGGATAATATCTGTAAATGACAAAACAGGAAATGAGGCCTTTTATTCCCCCCTTAATCCACTCACTCATTTGCTAATTTTTTGTAGCACTTCTTAACAGTCTTGCTCAAGATCAAATACTTTATTCAGAATCTTGCCATTCAGTTGCAGTTTAATTCGTACAGTGGTTATTAACTATTGTTGCTTTTTGATTATTAACTATTGTCTAAACATACTTTAGCATTCAGACAATATAGAATAAGTATATATGTAAAAAAGTCATTAATGAACTTAATATATTTTACTGTACTTTGTATTACTTATGTCATTTTGTCCCTCTGAACCTGAAGCATTCTCTCCAGTGTATTAGTAGTCTCAGAATAAATAGGTTAGTAAAAATTGTTTAATTGTATTAGCTAGCACTTTTTTAACCTAAAAGAATCAATCATTTATCTCTAGTACTACTAAGCTGTTCTTTGCATCAAATATACGTTGAGTCAAAAAAATAAAGGTTCTCAACACAAAGGTAATAATGTTCGGATAAAGCTGCGCTCTAACACAGCTTGTGTGTTCCTTACAATTGCTATGGAAACCTGAGGACAGACACAGAAATTTGAATTACAGAAATACATTTTGCCAGTTCAGTTAACACATTTTACCAAATGCAAGCTGAAAAAAGTTCCATTTTCAATGCATAGAGAAATAGCTTCACTGCGAACAGCTGTGAAAAAAAAAATCTGTAAGAACAATAAATGGGTTATATGTTCAAAGCACTTACTGGGCAGTGTATTTAGAACAGACTGTTAAGCCACTAAAGTTTTGTACCTAACCAGCTAGGGCTTATCATCAAACTGAACAGTCATTACATGTGCCAGAACCATCCATCCCACATCAAACATAAAACCCAGCCAAAGTTATAAAAAAGACAACACATATTTTCCTTAAAGGGGACCAAGGAGGTAAACTCTACCAAAAGAAAGTGTGTCAATACTTGAGAGCGTTGCTCATTTCTGAGACAACACCACACCGTGCTGTACCACCTGACAGATGGAGTAGCCATGGCACTGTAGTTCCAGACAGGGCTGAAGTTATTCTACATGGGAGAACAACATTTGAAAGCCACCGCTTACCAAAAAGTAGTTCGATCCTTGTTAGAGGCATCTGATATTTCCCTTTCATGTACTTTCAGGTAAAAGCCAGTTGTCACTACAGTAGAAACGTTCCAGCTCCAAAGTCCTCTGTGGCCTGGGGAGGCTGGTGCTGAGTCCACCCCTGCCCCACTGCTCTCCGACCTTACCTGCGCCTGAACTGGTGTCAAAGCAAGAGATGTTTGTGAAACAGCAGGGGTCACTTTTATGATTTTGATTCAGGGCAAGATGAAATTTATATTTTTGTTTAGGTATAGCAAAAAAACTCTTTAACATTGGACTCCACAGGCTTTTAACTTTTTTTGTTTGGAACCAGAAATGGTTTTCCAGCACCCTGTCTATTTGCACTACACGTTAAATTAAAATGACTTTGTGTCTATATGCTTGAAATTGACTGTACAATGTTAATCCCTGAATCTATTCATTAAATGGCAAAACCAAAACCACAGCCATATTTAATGCATAGGCTAAATTCCAGTGAACTTCAACTGCAAGATTTTGAGCCACAATTTTTTATCTTTCGCTTATAAACAAAGTGCAGCAACAACCACCTTTTTCCTCAGACACCATTAATCACCTCATATTTGTAACTTACATGGGTAATACCTTCAACAGGTGAAGATGGTTGCAAATAACCTGGAATAATTAAATGATTAATGATTTCATAATTATTAAATGACCAGCTGATTTCTGTTACAGGGATTTAAATGCAATGGTAAAACAATTTATCTTGGTTGCCTTTACATGCTATGAAAATAGTAAAGAACAAAGAGCTCTCAGATCTTTTTCCCTAAAATAAAAAAAAATGGGAACTTAACATTTTAAACAACTTTTCTTCCCAGAAATCCCAGGTCATGAAGTTCCTGAAGCCCATTCTTACCTTTCCCCTAAGTATTAGTTTGGTGAGAGATGGGAGGCATACTAAGTTTTGAATTAGAGAAGAACTGCAGCTAAGTTTCAGCCTTAGATCAAATCAGTATTCTGAGGATCTTGCCAAAACCCTTCACCAAATAAGATGACCACAAACTCCTAAGTTATTTTTTAGGAGCTTAGAACGACTTATTAAATCCCAGTAAGGGTTTAAAAGACTTTTTTCTTTTCTTACAAAGGATTACACAATTAATTAACTAAAAGAATGGGAACATGAAATTAAGTTTGGAAGTAACAGGTAGTCTGGCCTTCTGTGGATATTTAGTGATACTTTTGCTCAGGCTCAGCCTGTGTCTTCTGGCTCAGCTTCCAAATTCCATGTTCTCCACCTCCATGCCATTTGCTGCTTCCTCCCATTCCCATGAAGATGAAGCACTATGATCTTGTCACCTCCTGTACAACATTACAGGTCTTCATCTCATCCCTATGACCAAGACTTGAGTAACACTCTTCATCAAAACCACCTCTGTAGAACCTGTAAGCTATTCACTGCAGAATGAAAATTCACAAGTCCCAGTATGGTTTCAATTCATACTGCCTCTGTTTTTGAAAAATGCAGGTAACTGTATTCTTGAATGACCATTTTCAACTTTAGATTTACTGCAACCGTATTTATTCAAGGGCAAGGTGAAGGGAGAAAGGAAGCCTACCCCCACCAAAAGTCATTCTACAAATATTATTTCATATAATAATGAAACATTGTAAAATATTAACTATTATATCTATTATATGCTATGCATATAATCATTTCATATAATAATCCCACTCAGTACTGGCCTAACACTGCCACAGATTCTCCCTTGGCCTGGAGAGATGTCTGTGTGTATGTATCACACCTCCTTCCATATGGCAGCAACTGCTACAGAGCTTGGCTGTCAGTACCGATAATCTGAACCACCTTGTCTGTCATGACCTGGACTATGAGTCACTTTTGATGGGAGAGGTTGCCTATTTTAGAAGGAAGCACGTCTGGTCTTTCCATTACAATTACTTTATACTCCAGGGCAACCTTTTTTCTCCTCAAGCAGACACTAAAAATAAGGATGTACACTTTTCCGAAGTGCAGGTTTGCCTTACACTTGATTGCCTATGGAATTACTGAATGTTGAAAGCACGTTCAGTACTGTCCACAGACAAATACAGGCAAAATTCACATTATAGCTCTTTTCCTGTTCAGCCTGCTTAGAAGACAAACCTTTTGAGGAACAACAGAGTAAGCAATAAAATCCTTAAGAACTACCAATACCATGAGCATATATTTGTGTTTGCTTAATTATTGAGGGGAGGGAGAGGGACAAATGGAAGAGAGAAACAGAAGAAAACTACTGTAGTCACAGACATACTGAAAAAAAATCACACATGCGTGCACTGAGGCACCACACTACAGCAGAGCTTGCAATAATGTTTCCCTGAGGATCATGCTGTTATAACCTCACATTTATCTTTAAAGATGTGTCTCCTATCGTTTCTCCTATCCTCCTTACGCTACATTTGCAAAAGCCTGGGAGCACAGCTGTCAGTGAGCACAAGTTGAGACAAATGATCAAAATGAGTTATACTCCAAAAGCTCCCCCTTCTGCCAGTCTCCTGCAAGTCTCTTTTCTAACAACCAGAGCGCTACACCACACTTTCACCATTAGCACAGCAGCTGCATCAGCAAATCTTAACCTATACAGACTAGAGGCAGACTTTCCATTTTAATTTTTCCTAATGCAGAGTGAGCAGCTTCAGTGTAATACCAGTTCTGAACACCCTAGCGAGAGTCACGTCAAGGGTTAACAGTGACTCATGCACGTACTGCTTAGGTCTTCAAAAGCTGAAATCGGCTTGCCTTCTTTTCCCCAGTTTACTCTTTTTTTTTTTTTTCCTTTCCACTTTAGTGAGATCAGAAATGCTCACACAGCAAAGATATTTCATGAGCTTTGAAGCCAGAAGTACCATAAGCTTTGCTCTATTTTTGGGAGACAGTACAGGAAAAAAAAGGAAAAGGAAAAAGAGATGGACAAAATAGTGAATTTCCATTTAGCATATGTTTTCTATTAGTTTTACAAAATATAAAAAGACAGTTGTAGTCTTCTTATGGTTTTTCATTTACAAAGGATTCCAACTGTGAACATAGTTCTATAAATTAAAAAAAAAAAAAAAAAACCAAAACAGAAAACAGGGAAAAAGAAAAGCTGATTTCTACAGCATTGAAAAGTTAGGAAATATGCAATTTGGCTATCTGCTGCCTCATATCTCTAAATCATTCCTTCCTTCCAAATATTTTCTGTCTCCTTTTCTGCATGTACTACCATCAAGGTCATGGCTAAATCAGGCCTAATTCATCTGGCAAGGCACCTGAACTGTGCAGCACCAAACGTTCCCCAGAATGCCAAAAGAGGACAAATGCGTCCGAGACACAGAAATACTGCAAAGATTTCCATATTTGTAGATGAGCTAGTAATTGCAACTACATGTAACTTCTTAAATACTTCACAAGTTTTACTCATTCATCATATTCCCCCAAACTACACAGCAAAAACTTGCTAAACTACTTCCTAGGGGCAAATCAATCACACTTCATTTTCACCTTTCTGCTGTTTAATGTACTTTCCTTAGTTTCAAATATACAAGGCACTGAGTGACTACTATTTCACATATAAAATCAATATTTCAAAGATCAAAAGTATTAAATTTCCTTAATATTTTCCTTTCATTGCATAATCTTATCAAATTTCAAGATAGTTTTTCTGCTAACCTGTACCAGTCAGCCTAGACATAATGTACGACACATGATTGCTGAGAAAGAAGAGGTTTTCAAAGTTGCATGTGGAACCTGGGGAATGAAACAGAACTGGAAGTTGGTACTCTAGCCAACTCCTCTTCAAAGAACAAGTCCAAGTCCTGCATAAATGCATAGCCAAGTCCTGCATTTATAAATGCATAATTATAGAATTGCACTAAAAAAATAACAGATTGATTTAGTCTCTTTCTTGCCTGAAGCCTGACCTGGGAGATTACACCCAATATTCCAGGATTAGAGACTTCATTTATTGTTCTTTTTCACTGCAGAGTTTCTAATCCTCTGCTGATTTATGTTGGGAAACTGTTCCAGATCTCTCATCCTGTGAGGTTGTTTTAGCTGTTTCACTTTTGGTTTTTTTTTTTCTTTTTTAAAGGGGATTGAATGTTCATTGACAGATACTTTCCAAAAACCACGTGACAGTTTTCTCACAGCCTGATTATATAAAACATGGAAAACCCACCAAACAACAGGCCTGCACACACAACATGGTTTCATAACAAAAAGAAGAAAAAAAAATTGAATCCTTCCATTATGAATAAACACAAAGTAAGTAGTAAGTCTAATTTCCAAGCAACATAAACCTTAAAAATGACAAAACTTGTCAAGGTCTAGGGTTATGGTACAAATTTCTATAATTCAGTCATAAAGATATTTCCTTTTCTTTTTATTAGCGTAATAGCTAATATCTGCATTCACTGATTGTATGTATGTTTCTAAGGGAAAAAAACACAGAAGTTATATATTGATTTCTTTATATATTTATATTGTTATTGTCATATTATATATAATATGTATTATATTAATTTAGTCTTTATTTATGTAGTTATATCATGTATTTAGAACACTACTAAAGTTAGGGATGTGTGGAAATGCCCAAGAGGATTGTCCTTTTTTCTCCGATGTTCTGTCTCCAGATTTCCTGGCTCTGTTCACATGGATGGTATGAACTGAACCCACATGCCATCTTAAATTCAGAAGTCAAAACCAGAAAGTCTGCCTAAACAGGAGAATTAGGAAAAAGACATACATCAACACTTTGTGGCCCTTTGCCCCCAGTTTTCTATGCCTGTCTACACACAGTTCAATGTAACTTCGATGTCAGAAATATATATTTATTAAATTCCACTGAAGAATGTATCAATTGATGAATTGATTACATTCATAGACTCTTCAAACAACTAGAATAAAATGACCAATTATTAATTTCACATCTGTCAGTCCTGTATCTGATTATCACAGTAAACACCATGCTTTACTTTTGCCAAACTGTCTGAATCTTTTGGCATCTCAGCGTCCCTCCCTTTGCATTATCCCATCTTTTAGTACACTCCTGACTGTTAAAAATTTTCCATGAAAACTCTTGACTAGCTTTAAGTTAGAACCACAATATATCAATCCCTGTGCAACTCAAGCAAGTAATTTTTTCCCTTATTTTAGCCCCACAGTTATCACTAATTATTTAAACAGATTCCAGATTATACAAGAGAGCTTGAATAGTTGTATCACTGAGATTTCAACTCACTCAGCTAGAACAAGCAGTCCATTATGCAGTTACAGAAAGAGAATCACATAATGCTAACAGCTTCAAGTGCTCAAGACATCCCCAAAAAAGCCAGGGAACACATGTGTGTGTGCTCCCTTTTGGAAGGAAGGGCACAAGCTGCCACTGGCAAGAGAATCCTGCTGCTGCCCCCACGGCCACCACAGCACACAGGGCAAAAGTGGCACCTCATACAAATGCCACTGAAATTCTTTCAGAAATGCCCTGATGGAAGCAGCAGAGGTCTGGCAAAACTTTGACAATGGATTCCCCCCGACACACACACACACACACACACACAAAAGACAAGGAAAGACCCCAGATTTAATGAAGTAAAAAGGATGTTACAAACAAAGTTTTCAAAACACCCCATCTCACTCTTTATCCATAACATCCCATGGTCAAACCAAGTAGCTGTATTTTAAAAAAGCTTGTTCCACTTGTGCTGGCTAGGAGACATGGCAACACCACCAATTGCAGCATACCCAAAGTGGTCTTTTAAAAGATTACTTAACCATATGCCATACTTGCACAAATCATGCTAAAAAAAGCTGAAGCAGTCAGGTCAAAAACTGATTAATGCAGACCTTGGTCCTGATGAATGAACTCACGATGCCAGCCCAGTTCCTAAGTTTGAAATCTGTATTATAATACAGAAAGACAAAAGTTTACTGAAAATTTCACTTGGTGACAAAAAGGTCGAGTCCTGAAAACATGAATGCCAGGACAAAGGTCAGGACCCAGCTCTACTCTTGCATTAATCATGCAATAAGCTTCCACAGCCTGACCAAGCCTATCACAACACTAGGTAGAAGCAGACCAAAATGAAGCTGTTCCTCTCTGGTGGAAGAGAAGTAACATGATGATGTCCCTCATCAAAACCACTAGTCATTTTCTTCTTCAGGTAAGTGATTTTCAGTGTTGCCATTTTGTTCAGAAACCTGGATGCATTCCTTCCTACCAGTCTTGCTTTGTCTAGAAAGCAGCTGTACATAAAAAGCTATCAAGGTAGTCTTATTGATCTTTGCTAAAACCATGCTGCATTTTGTTCCATTTTTCTTTACCCTTTTATCATATGCCCAATAACTAATTATATCTTATAATTTCCTCCTTCAAGATTCATTCCAAGACCTTGCTTGTTGCTGCAGTCAAAATAAGATGACTAAAATTGCCTAGATCATTTGCAATAACAACAATTTAACTTTTTCCAAAAAGCACGTATTCTAACTTTCCTATCACCAGAGCTTCAAAACATATTAAAATGTTTGTGATGGCCTGTGACAGTGCCTTCAGAATTCTTGCAGATTGGCAAATCTTTTAAATATTCTGTCTCCCTAACTTGAGCATTAGTCTCCTTGAAATTTTGCTTCCACAGTGACTAAGATTTTACACCTTTCTCCCACACTGAATTTTCTGATACACGACATATATATAAACACAGTAAGCTGAGACAACGTACTAAACTATGTTTTTATCACTACCTTTCACTAGATATATTTTTTGTATATATAATATATATAGTGAAAGGTAAGACCATATCTTATATGTCATTATATATCTTTCAGAAGCTGAAGTTTTTAAATCCCCAACTATAATACAGCAGTAGTACACAGTAAAAAATACCTTTCTAAAAAGATAAACAAGATGCACCCTCCCACAACATTGTATGGCATGTCTCCTTTCACCTTGATGTCTCTTCAGATTCTAATGCAGTATTATTCCAGATTACAGAAGTATATTACTAAAGCTTTCCTAATTATAGCAGATTATGATAAAAGAGAATCTATATGTGTTTATCTACTGAATATTTAGGCACCATATGCATCTTTGGCAACGGTCATACTGTGTTCTCCAGGTGCTTAGGTTCCTCTCAGCAAGTATTTAATTCTGCCCATCTTTACCCTTTTAGTTTCTGTGGTGATTTGCGATGTGAAGACAGTATTCTGTGCCAGGTTCTCACAGACTGCTGGAAAGCCACAATTCTTTCTGTCTAGCTCTTTAAAGTAAGAAGCTCCTCTGATGTCTTTTTGGGCACCTATTATTAACAGCATCTTTTGTCAGTCCAAACTGATACACACTGTTCTTTACAACCCAACTTTGTAAACCTTCTTCATTCCCAATGGTTCTACATTTCATTTAACATTTAATGCAGTCTGGCCCATCTCTGCCTTAGAAGTAAATCCAAGTATTAGCTCAAGCAGCCACAGGTCACAAAACACAACTGAACTGAACTAGCAAGCCTCTGAAGTTGGACAGAAATAACAAATTTCTTTCAACCTACATTAGAGTCCCAGCCTGCCTTAGTTTTCTTTCCTCTCCAGGACCTGTGCACCCAAGCTCTGACAATCTTCTCCAACTTTAACTGCTGACTTTTTAAAATTTATCACAATTTACAAAAGCTTTTCTTCTCTGCATCCATAAACAGAAACTGGTAAGATGAAGAAAGTGGAAAAGCAGAAAATTAGAAATACATTCCATGAAAAAGCAAAATATATACATGCATGCCTGTATATTTGTGCAGATATATTCTTCTAGACTTCATCTGAATAAAACCTAAGCACATCTCCCTTACTGTAACTGGACCTTCATGTTCTTTCATTGATGTAAGCAAATATTTCCCTCAACTATTTCTCAGCATACTATATTGTCTTGACTCTTCGTATGACAAAATAGTGTTTAGATACACACCCTCTATTATGAAGTCAATGTTTTGGTTTTGGTTTATTTTTTTTATATTTTAGTTGTTTTAATGAAAACCACCTTTTCTTCCTTGACTGTTAGTAGATGTTAATGTAGTAAATTATAGCATTATTGCAGCATTGACTTCTTTTGTACTGTGATTTTCTCCTTAACAGTGCAAGGAAGAGGAAAGGATAAAAGTTATTTTTCCCTAGTAAATGCTACTTACTATGTGTCTTTGAGGGACATCTGAGCCAGATATCAGCATCGAATAAGCTCTAGAATGAAAGCTGCCTCCTGTAATTAGTTCTACAGTAAAGTTATCTATGCTTCCTCCTGATTCAAATTCACACCAGGTTCAGAGCTCTGGAGCTCCTGATAAATTTCATACAGATCCTAAGACAAAACAACTCATACTTTTACTGACAAATAAGAATGTCTCAATGATAAATCTCATTTGTGACTAGGCTTACCTGCCACTATTTAGCTTCATATGTCAAGACACCAAAGAGATTAAATTCTCAAGCATTTTTGTACTTCTCTATTTATATATTTTCATTTAATTTTATGTATATTAGGATTTACTTTTACAACTGTGATGTTGTTTACACACACATATACACAATCTCATAACCACTGCATCTTATTGTTGCAAAACTAACTGACTTAATGGGTTCTATCTATCATCTATGCTTCTACAGATTAAAGAAGGTATGTTTTGTATTTATCTGAGAATAGAGCAAGGTTTTGCATCAGAAAACACAATCCACTTCCTATTCATGGTCAGAAAGCCTAGCTATTTCCATCAATGTGAAGGAAACTTATTCTGGACAGTAGCAATATGGAAATAAAATGAGGAATAGTCATTTTGTACTCAAGGTAACACAGACCACCTCTTCTGTCATCCCTAACTTGCTTTACATGAGCTGCGATGTAGGAATGCAGGAAGTTGCTGCTGCTTAAAGGAAATAATAGTGTGACACAGCTCCTGAACCCACTTTGCTGCCTTTTCTAAAGCATTCAATGAAATGCAACCGGCCTTGTATTATCATATGAAGAGGCAGGAATGAGGTGATACAATGTAAAGTCCTCATATCCTTCCATTGCCTTCCTTTCACAGCTGCTCACTGCTTCTCCCCTGTTCCCCTTGTATCAGCTCACCTCATCTCCCCAAAAAAATAAACTGTACGCATAAAAGTAAGTTTCCAGAAACTGTTGTATTCCACCTAGCCACTACAGAATGATGCTTTTAAATGTACCTAATAATAATCACAGTCACAGAAACACCTACACATACACACTTCACCACCACTACTCCTTATGTAAGTTCAAATTTTGGCAGGAGCAGTTTATAAGAAATATACTTGGTCATATTCTGAGCTTGGTTAGACTACAGCACAAACAAAATATATTGGGTAATTAGTATTTTTGCATTTTCTGTCACCAAGATTCACATTAGAACTTGATCCTTCATATACAGGCAGCCTAAAATATTCCTACAGATGCTTTCCAATTCCAAGTTTATTTTTCTTTAGACACCACAGCATGGAGGAAACAACTGAGACCTGCTTCAAGAAATAGATTTTTTTTTTCCTGCAGAGGCCTATGCACAGGTTTTTTAAGAAAATGGGCAAACCACCGACCTAAGCTATTAAATAATTTATAAATATTTTAAAAAATAGTAAAGCACAGTTAGATCCAAGAAATATATTCAAACTTAAATTCCACATAACTATTCCCACTGGAATAATCTACTGTTCTTTTCACAGAAATAAAATCACTGAAGCATATGATGTCCTTCAATGACCAGTTCTAGCCAGATCCCATGTGTGATGGATATTACACCGGTACTGTGTCTCAGTTCCAAGCAGAGCTGCACAGACCTCCAGCAACAAACTGTCCCTTTTCCTTTCCCCCCTTGCACCCCAGGAGACCAGCAGGCAATCAAGACAGCACACTTCTACTCCAGACACAAGTCAGACTGCCAGTCAGACCTCAGAATGGAGTTGCTGCTCAGAAAGAGATTTCCTGAGAGATGCAGCCACTCAACGCCATGACCAAAACCTGCTACTCCCAGTGAAGATCTAGATAAAGATCAAAGCATTAATCATGAGACCTCATCAAAACAAGCCTGTGGCAGCACTGCATTCCAGTGACTTTACTCATGTTGCTCCGATTCCCATATTGCAGTGTTGGCACCCTAACATTAAAGCAACTTATCAGCACTTAGCAGTCTTTCAATAACATATTGCGGCCCATTTTCAAACAGAGTTTACTATAGTTGGAGTGCAGTATTGCAGCCCTTTCCCCCCGCCTCCAGGTTTGGGTTTAAAAGGCAAAAAGAGGACACTCTGTGTAGTACATGATCCGGTATCACATGAAGGGTTGCTGTTGGGCAGCTCCCTTAGTTACAGGAGGCTGCACTACCCCGCCATCTGATAAAAGAAACATTTGTATTACTGTTAACAAATATCATCAGTGAAACAGTAAACCGTAAGTAGTCTTAAATAACGGTTGCATGATAAACAGTCTCCTCAGGATGCCAACAAATACATATTGTGTGCATCATCACATGAATCAGAATGAAAAAAAATCCTTGGGAAAAAAAAACCCCTTGAAAAAGTATCTAAGAAGATGTACTTTATAGCTCAGAAACAAACTTTGATTCTGTTTTTTCAAGTTTTCACATACTTATCTATACTAAGACCTTTGTATATGCCTGCAGACACTGCACTGGAACTTCAAGTGGGTGCAGATGACATTAGCATAGCACAAAAGTGAGATAAAGTGGCCTTTGTGAGGAGGCCGGCCCTCTGTGGAAATCAGAAAGTAGCCATGAGCACACAAGCACGGGACTGACTTCAGGTTTTGTTTTACGGTAACCAGGACTTTCTGTTTGTTTGTCTCCTGTTTACAGCTAGAGCAGGACAAATATAAATCTCTGAATAGAAATTTAAAGATAAATGATTTGTCTGAAAGAGATTCATGCAGCAAGTGTGTTACAGCCAGCCAACAGAGATTAGAAAGGGCATGGGTTTGTCTGGGTCAAGTTTAATTACCATCTAGGGCAGCTGATGGGACTCTTGCATTCAGTTTATGTAACTGACACCCTTACTAGGTCCTCTGCAATCACTGCATGTCAAATTAACATGAGGATAAACTCTTTTTTATTAAATCAATCTATTAGGCTCTTCCATTTCAGTTATGTTAATGTTTGTAAACATCAGTTTCCTTTTCCCACCAAGACACTCTCTTAATGTTAGTGCAAATCCTTCATTGCCACATACCTAAGTGAGAGAGCCAACCCTATTAATTCAGTTCAGCTCTTGTCCTCCTGGGACCACAACATAAAAGCCATGACTCCACTGTGCATCAGGTAATCTAGAACTTGTAATTACTATCACTGCAATTTCAAATACAGCTGTCCTCATGATAAAGGAAATAGATCCGATGCCTGAATTACAAAATGCCTATAAGTTTGTCTACACCATATTCCTAGCCAATGCATCAAATCTGAAATACCATACTTTACTTATTTCTATATAAAGCAAAATTAAAATATGTACAGCCTCCACCATTCCAGCTGTTGGCTTTCATCTACATTTTACATTAAAACAGCCTTAGAAGAATTCACATGGATCATTGTGAAAACCAAATGGCACACAGCCAAACCACAACACAGTGCAAAAGTAGGCCAGTCATCTGCATAGAACCTGCTGTCATTAAAATCAATGACTAAAGCTTTGTGGAATATTTTACTTGATTCTAGTTAGAAATGCAGAACAACACTGCAGTCATTGCACAGCAAGATGCTCTAGGCAAGAACCTGAATTTTTTTTCTTTAAAGACAGAAATGAGCCACTATAACGAATGTTATTTCTAAAAGCCTGATGGTAATCCCTGAATTGATGCATCTTATGCATGCAGTTAAAATACAACATTTTTCAAAAGCAGTATTCAAATTACAAGGAAATTATTTCTGTAATTGTTACTGTGCAGACTGGTTTAAATAAAGAGGCTTTTCTGCTCTTACAGCAATGACAGCCAGTCTGTGGGAATACTAATGTGAAGTTTAATTTCCCTTTTTTATGTACACTACTTGTAATTTTTATATTCTTGATAATTTTCAGCTTGTAAACATATTTTTAAAAATAAGAATGATCAAAAAGAGATTAAGTGTTATCATGCCATTTCCCATTCCCTCATTTCAAGCTTTTCTGCATGAACTGAAAGGTATAATTGTCCTCTGCCTGTAAAGACAGCTGGTATGTACATGCAAATGAGGGTCACCATAATTTCCATAAGAGACAGAACTACTGTTCCATTGGACATTGGTCCCTTCACAACAACAGTCTAAAGTGTTGCTGGGAAAACACAATAAAACAAAAATTATTAATAAGTGAATCAAAACCTTGTGAGGAAATGTGAAAAAGTCTGTTTCCTGGAAAACAGGTCTCTAAAAAGTAATTCCATGTTCTTGAAGTTTGGCATATAAAATTTATTTCCATCATAGCACCACCATAAAGAAGAAAGTCTAATTTCTGATGATGCAATTTAAAGCTTTGCTCTCCAAGTTGTTTATAAGCTGTCAAATGTTGATAGAAAAAAAAGTGTGCTTTTTATATGCTATAAATCTGAAAGTAGTCATCACCTCAAATTGCAAAACTTCAGATAGGGATGTCTGAAATGAAATCTAAGAAAACAGGTGGAAGGGATTTAAAACACAAATAGATTCAGCTGACTTCACAGGGGGCTGGTCTCCTTCAGTGGGCTTTTTTGTGTTAAAAACTTGAATTCTAATTTTCAAGACTGAAATTGGGGACTTCTGTTCAAGACTACTGAGGAATGAAAGTATTCTTGTGATTCGAATCTGGAAAATAATGTTAATGCTTTACCCAAGTATTTCAAACTCCTGGAGCTGGCTGTTGTGCAAAAAATTAATTTCTGTTTCCAGACAGGTTCATTCACCAGTATTACTGTGACACCAAGCAGAGTAGAATGTGCACAAAGAAAGCAACTATGAATGCAAATGATTGCAAGTTACATAATTTTTAAAATCTACAGTATAAAACAAGATAGTCTTTTTATGCAAAACAGTTGTTGATAGCTTAACTATTTTCTTACATGGGATTTTTAAATCATGTCATTGTTCCCTTCATAAACCATACCATTTTGTTTAGTTTTCATAAAAGCACAAAAAAATTCTCACTGCACTTTTTGCAAATAACTTGGCTACATATATGGTTACTGTGCTCATGCATCTAGAACAGACTTCTATTCCAAACAGACCTGATTATAGAGTCAGCTGTTCTAATCTTGTAATGGATGCTCGTAGGGCATGTTCGCTGTATTCTCTTAGTTCTACAGTTTTCTTAAGTGAAAAATAAATGGAATATATTGCTGAGTTTCCTCTGTATACATACCTCCCATTGGCAGAGGCCTTCTGTTTGTGAAAACATTAGCTTTATATAGAAACGTCAGATGGGGGGGAAGAGAAAGGGTAAAAAACCCCTCAAAGTACAGGAAAATATAACCATCTATTCACACTATTTAATTTGTAAAATCTGTATTCCTATGCAAGCTGCCTAACAAGCAAGGTAAAAGAATGCTTTCCTGAATGAGTCTCCTTATTTAGCCTGAGCAGCAGCCTGTCACAGCTACCAAATTGTACTGCCCCCAGTTTCCCTTCTCTTCTCCATTTTATGCTGCCTTTTCAAGTCATTAACATTTTTTTCTTCTCTTTCCCCCTTCTGAAGGGAAAATTGGTTCCTTTCTGTAGTGCTGTCCATCTGTGCTTGCCTGGCTTTTTCCTTTTTGCACTAAGCAAATCCTCATCACTGCCTCAGTCTAACACCAGGTGCAGCTCTCAAATATTTACAGTACATCAGAACAGTGCCTAGCACAAGAAAACCCCAAACAGGATCACAGTTACAGAAAGCTTCACATCTGAAAGATCTATTTATGCAGAGAGCTGGTCTGCCTACAACAGTGCAGCTCTTAGCATTTTTCAACAAGAATAATTTAAGGCATCCAGCCTTTTCCTGCAAGATTTAGACAAAGGAGAAAAGCAGAAAGAAAAACTTCAAAGAGTTATGCACTTCCTTTACTGGCAGTACTGCCAGGCTGACACCGAATAGAGAGGCTATGCTCATTAATGAAATGTGACTGTGTTTGCCAGACCAGGCCTTCAATTTTAAAACTGTCAGCACAAGTAAAGACAATAGTACATGCAAAGGACTGAATTCAAGTATTTTATATATATTCTCAAAGACTTTCTGGGAAAAAAAACCTTAATACATGACACTCACCTGAAAAGACATTGGGAAATGTCTCTGTAGAAGCCTGCACCCCTGAGGACTTTCTTGAATGAGTCAAAGGCACTCTTTCCGCTTGCAGTTTCTCTCTAAACCCCTTGTGCTCCAAGTAGCCTGCAGAGCCCACCTTCTGCGTTATCTCACATTTGTGATTAGATACCTCTTCTGTCCAGTCTGCAGAACGACTAAATAAACCTGCCAAACTAGCAGACCTCTGCTTCTTGATTGAGACTTTTTCTTTTTTGTGGAAGGACTCCTGCCTCCTTGTAAAAAGCGGACTCTGGGATGGGGAGGGAGAAGGTGAATGGTTGGGAGAACTCAGTTGCCTAGTTGTGGTTTTGATGTAACAAGGATTAATTAGATAGGGCTTAAAGCATCGGGAACCAAGCATCGGACTGTCTGCTGTCCCCTCAGAGGACAAAATGCCATTCTTCATTTCAGTGGGTAAACCATTATGCAGGTTCTCTTGACTGGCTGACAGAGTGTGTTTCCCTTCCTGAGTCTCAGCAGCATGATCACGGCCTGCATCTGAAATACCATCCTCTGTTACTGAGCCCTGCAAATCAATAGCCTGCACTTCAGCAATTTTAGTCTCAGCATCTGCTACCGAGGTTGGAAAAGGTTGTGTGGAGCTACGTGTCTGAGACCGGTTTTCTACTGCAGTTCTATTTAAATCATCTTCTAGTTCACTAGCTACAGCATCCACTCCAGCAACGAGCTGTTCCTGCTCCTCTATCAATAGCTTACGTTCTTGTGTTTCAAATAAGCCGTTACCAGGAGAGCCTGTGCCATTTACCGCTTCTTTCAGTTCACGTTCAGTTGCACAGGAGATGGGAATGTTTTCTGCAATTTCAGATATTGCTGGGAAAGCCCCGTCAGTGTCTGGGCTCCTCTCTTTGTCAGTGGTAGTTACTGAAAGAAACCGTTCAAAATCTAAGGGGGCTGCTTGTGAATTAGCCATGTGTCGGCCCATTGTTTTGGTGACAAGGTCCTCAGTTCCAATGTTAATTGCCCCCTGCTGCTGCTGCTGCAGTCTAATAGCTTGCTGGATATCAGAAAGCAAATCCTCTTGTTCTGTGGCTGAATGGAAACTGTATATATCCGTATCAGAGCCAGAGCTGGTCCTTTGTCCATCCTGTGTCTCCACAGCAGCTGGGACAGCTTCATTTCTGATTTCAAAATGTTCAACATCTGTGTCTGAGAGACCCCCTTCATCCGCAGAGATGCTTATATCTGGAGTTTTGGTAACAATTGAATGAGTACTGTCCAGCTCTCCAGCCTGCAAGGCCTGGCTTTCCAAAACATCCTCCCGTGAACTACTATTCCCATCTTTAGCCTTGGACAGATTTTTTCTGATCCTCAGATTTGAAAACACTGAGGCCCTCGAGTCTGACTTACCCTTCTTCTTACCGGATTCACTTCCTTTTGCATGCTTCCCCAGTCCCCTTCTGCTTCCCGATACCTTCTTTGTGCCATCTGTATCCTTGGGCCCAGAGGCATCCTCTCCTCCTTCGTGCACATCACCTGTATTTTTCTTTAGCTTCCCATCTTGATTCCCCATGATTTTTCGCAGCGCAACACCTTCAGCAATCAAGCCATGCTCCCGTATTTCATTCCTTTGGCCTGCCGGCGAGATCCCCTCTAGCGATCCAGGTTTGTTTTCAAGCGGTGGTGATGCAAGTGAAGCAAATGCTTGCTGTGCCTCTCTCCCATCTGCTAGAGCTGCCTTTTTGCATAATGTGCTGCTTGCACTGGGCTCCGCTGGGACATGCTCAGTACAGCACTGAGAGCTGCAGACAGCTCCTTCCAATGGCTGCTGCTCGCTGAGCCGCCTGCTCTCCGGGCTTCTGCTGCACTCTTGTTTCTTTAAGAAGGATTCTGTGAAAAGTATTTCCTTTATAAAAGTCACTTCTTTTTCCACGGTTTTTATTGCCTGCATTGCAAGCTTGGCTCGTCACCAAATCATTTATAATTGCAGGACTTCGATGGTCAAGTTCCTGCAGGGGGGGGAGTTAAAGGAAGGTACTTTAATTACTCTGCAATTGTTCTCCAACTGTTTAAATGAATAAACTAATAACCTTGGAAAGAGAAATATTATGATTATTTAATAGTTTATAAGGTGCTTAAGCATATGCTACTTTGACAGATCACACAGTACCTCTGGTGATTTACATGTTTACTTTTTAAAGGTCACCAAAACACAATACATAATTTTAAAAGGATAGTCACTCTGAAAGTAGATAGAAGAAAGATAATAAACAAAAAGTTCTTTCCACAGTTTTAAAGAGTTGCACTTAAAATTCAATGCATTATGGTAATCACACTACAAAAAACCTCCCACAATTTGTATTCTGAGAAGGTAGCTATACTATTATTCCCAGGAGAATCAACTCATCAATATTAAAACACACCACCATTGTCTTCCCTGATAAGAACATCTGGCATGAAACAAGATAAAACAAACAAGAAAACAGCAGTATTCAAATGCTACTAAGGAAAAGGATACAATAAAGCATTCCTCTATTCCACCCTATATATTTAATAATTGATTTAGGCACTGTCACTTACTAACTATTTTGGAAACTTGTGCAACAGTTTTTACCAGTTGCTGCTTCTCGTCCATTTTTGGTTTAGATGTATAAGTATCAATACTTCATAAATATTTTTCCTGAACTTCCAGACAGGTACTCTCACTTTTAAAATTTAGATTTAAAATACTGGAATAAAAACACAAGGGCATAATAATGCCAAATTGCCAAGTTGGATCAGTTCAGCAGTTCAATATCTTGGTTCAACACTAGCCAAGAAGCAATTAGATAGATTTCTGTTTATGATTTATCATCTCTAAACTGCATGGTCTATTAGGTTCATTTTCTGTGAAAGACTTTATGCATTCCTCACACCTCTGAGCTTGTTTACTAGCAATTTCCCTTTCATCATAGGTTCCTTAAAATAATACATCATTCCAGGGAAATGCATCCTATTGGTTTACCTAACTCTTGCATTTGGTATCATTTTCTCCCTACCAGAGGTTTCACTTGCTTTCCTCTGCCTTAATACACATTAAAGAAGAAGAAAAAGAGTATCATTCACACTTTAAAAACTATGCAGGCACACCCTCACACACACACTTTTTTTCAAAGGATGCTAAATACCTTTACAAATCTGGGCTGTGGCCATTGTTAAAGTGCTGTTAATTCAGTTCGGAAAGAATAGCACCGTCAATAATACTTGCAAGTAAATAATTTTGAACCTATTATAATTTTTTCCATGTGCTTCTTGGTCACTTACGGCTCTGATGTAAGTCTTGTCTCAAGGGGCCTGTGGCTCAGGCACCAGAAGCCTTCTGTCTACAAGAACTCAAGTGTTTTAAGTGGATCAGATGACTGTACACTCAGTGGTTTGGCTTATTTTTTTTTAGTTTTCACTTATCTAATGAAGTGATTCATCTACTTTTTTTTTTTTCATTTTCAGCACTCAGCATTCATAAATATACTAGCAAGAGCTAGTATAGCAAAACCTGCAAGAACATGTTAAGTGATTTTGCTTTTTGACTACATTTCTGCTTTTGCCTTTTGTTATCCTACTTAGTTTCTAATTTGTTGCAGTATTTTATCTTTCACGGCATTATTACATACTTGCAAAAGGCATTTGAAAACTCAGGTAATTTCACTCCATCTGAAGGTACACAGTAAGAATTACTTAAGGCACAGTTTGAGGGAACTATAGTAGTAGAATACTACTTTGATGGGTATTTTCACTGACTAGAACTGACAAGGATCTAACCCTTGATTACAACTGGAGTACTTGTAGCTTCCCACCCCATTTAAAAACTGCCAGAAATTAACATAGTGCAGAAGTAATATAAATATACTGTAGACTGAATGTATAAGGGAAATGTAGAATTAGTGTGATGTTCCAAAACATTCCCTCTCCTTCCTTCTCTGTAAACTTGCATTACAAACTCAACAGGCTCCCATTACAACTAATGATAATTCATCAGCAGTAATTACACTGTAAATCATGCTGCAAAACCAAGCCATCATCAAAGCTGGGGCTATAAGACAGTCAAGTTAAAGACTGATCTTCATTTTTTAATTAGAAACTAGAGATTTATAATGTTTTAAATCATTAGTATCTGCACTATTTCCTAGAAGTTTTCATATAGCATATCCTGATGAGTAAGTTCCTCAAAAAACCACGTAGATGTATAGCCTGAGTTTATATATATTACACTAAAAATTATTCAGACTTTTTCAATTTGCAGCTGTAATCCTAACAGCAAAAGAAATATAAGAAAAAAAGCCAAACCAGTTTCTAGGTAGTCCATCTAAATATGGTATCCTAACCATCATGGATTCTGACCAGGATTTCTGATCTATACAGGGAAAGAGCATCACCAAAATGGGCATACTTACGTGAAGAGTGGTGTGCATGTGAACATCAAAGAATTTGCTCTGGTTATTCCACATAAGGCCCAGAAAACACATTTTAAAAAGAAAAAAAAAAAAAAAAGGAGCATGGGGGACAGAATACAAATTACCCCAAAGTGGCAGTGATAGATGCAACTCTCAATCAGCATTTTCAGGAAAGTACAAAAGGTTAACATTAGCCAAACATAAAAACAGATGTTAATACTTTGGGGTTTGTTTATTTTCAGGATTCTTTTAACTTCTGAAGAAAAACATATTATTAAAAGTCAGCAATAAACCAGAACAATTTTGCATCAGTATCAGCTATGTTTTAAAAGCTAAGAATGTATTCAATAGTCTACACCAAAAAAGAGACTTTCAACAGAAAGTAAATGGGGAAAAGAGGGGGTTTAAGTGTTCAAGAAGGATACTTCATTTTTAAGAGTCACTATAGCTCATTCTCAGTTTGCTATAAATTGTCAACTAACAACTAAGGCTAGTTCATGAACTTGCCTACCTACCTCATATAATATTTGCCAGTGGTCAGTGAAAAATACCAAGGGGTGCGATCGCAGACATAGGCCCGAGATTCGCCTCACCTCTCATTCACCTCCGAAGCTCAGGGTACGCAAATGGCAACACACAGAGAAGAGCCAAAACTTAACCGCTCAACATGCACTGTCCTTGCGCTCCTGGAGACTTCCACGTTAACACGTTCCTGTTAGAAAAGCAAGCCCCTGTTATGATATTGTGTTTATTTTCAAGCAGACGGTTACCATTTACTGCAGCCTCTCTGGAAAGGTGGCCAGATCCCCCCAGCACTGCCTGCCTGCCCATCTGCCCTGCTGGGAGGGGAAGGGCTGCCGCCAGCACCGATTGACCACACCTGGGTGCAGGCCTCAGCCCCCCTGGAGCACAGCCAAGGCAGAGTAGTGCCCCCAGGCAGGGCTGGGACTCTGGTGGGAGCATTTCCCCCCAAATTCCTCACAAAAAGGCTGGGCCACCAGTTGTCCTGCTGGTATTTTGGGCCTGTCACAAGCATGGGCTGCCTGGGGGAGCCTGCCCTCAGGAGACACAGTTTTCTTGCAGTGGACAAGTTTTCACCATGATTTATTTACTGTGATAGTTCATTCTTCTCTCAATAGTAGTCGTTGAGCAAGTCCCTGAAGAGTGACGTTAATAACGCCCCATTACTGCTGCTGACAGGCACAGCACTGCCGCAGGCCATGTCTGCCAGGGGCCAAGCCTTTGGGGCAGGGTTAGGCTTCACCAGTACCAGCCCAGGGAAGGGTTTAAACCACAGGAGTGCTGGGAACACACAAAATGCCCCAAACAGCACCCCGGCAGTAACGCTGTGGCTACCAGCACGGAAGCACCATCATCACTGCGCAGTAAAGATGCGGGTGGAGCTAAGAAAATGTACCCCCAGAATGAGCCACACCATGTGCCCTGTGTGCATCCCCATGCTGCCCTGCACGGTGACTGAGGGGCAGGCTCTGTACTGCACTCACAGCCAGCTCTTCCAGGAACCCAAAGCAGTTAGCCAAGCTACATATATGCATATATATGGGCTTTGTGCTCCCCTTCCCTGCTGGGGAGACTCAGTAGTTGGGGTGGGGGGGGAGGCCGCTGTGGCCCAGGGCAGGTGCTGTCCTGGGGGAAAGCCACAACATGGCGGCCCAGGGTGGAGGCCTGCTGGAGGAGGCTGAACCTCATTCTCCAAGGCTGCAGGCAAGGTCTGGGCTGCCACTGGCGCTTTGTGCCTCGCCTCCACACAAAGGAGGGCTGAGGGTGAGGTGGCAGCAGTGCGAGAGCCACAGTGCCATGGCAGTGCTCTGGGAGCTGGGCTCTGCTCCCCCCAACATTGTGGCTCCTCCAGCCTCCCTTCAGCCCACTCCCTGAGGGGACAGGGCTACTGCTTGGAGAGGGAGAGTAGGGACAGCCCAGGGGATCCTCACCTCTGCCGTACACACCCTGCAGAGGCTTGTTTTTTAATTCGTGGCTCAATGTGCACAGGTTTGAGTTGGAGATAAAGGCACATAGATTAACAGGACTGTTTTAAAGTACTCTGGTGTCACATTACTGATTGGGATATGGCAATGCAGACAGTATGAAGAAAGGTTTATGTAAGCAGACCAGCCACCTATATGTCACTAAAGCTTGAATTTTCATAAGCAAGCAGAGGGCTCGTTCTCCTTCAGTCCAGTGCTGGAGCCAGGTCCCTGTTCCTGCTGTCCTCTGGCAGCAGGAAGCCTCCCTCAGCTGCCGCTCTGAGCATGCTGGAAAACTGATCTCCCCAGAAGGCACCAGCTACCATTAAATACTGCCTTGTACCACCAAAGCCATGCTTTGAGCAGTTGAAAATAGTTTCCTGCCCCCACACCCCCCATCTCTTCCAGCTATAGGGACAATTGGCTTTTATGACTCTTGACAAGCTCTAGCAGACTCCCTTCCCCTCTCTGACTGGCAAGGGCCAAGTCAGGAGAACAGAAAATATAATGTGGATTAAGAGACCATAGTGGCTAGGGATGAAGTTGGTCGTGTCCTTGCCTCATTTAGTTTCTAGTGGATATGAGATTCCGCTTTTTCTTTTAATACTTGTCTGAGGAGTATGAAATCATGCCTCATGCATTGTATTTATATTAAGTTGAGGTGATCCAGCTAATGAGAAACCTGTTTTACTTATTGAAAAGTTTCTTTTATGAGGAGCTCGAACCTAGCAAGATATGATCCTAGGTGAGTGTTTGGCTTGCCTAGGAGCTTTTATTAGGTGCATGAGAAAATAATGACTAGGATTTTCAAATGCCTGCTACATAGTGCTGAATTTTCTCCCGCACAGTTTCTAGCCAGGGAGAACTAACACTTAAAATTAATGTATCTGAAGAAGCAGGGTCTCCAGCAATGCAATGTTTGTTAACTACTATGCTGCAGAATGCCCACTGGTTAGGAGCCAAAATCTTTGTGAAGCATTTAACCTCCTGGATTTCTCACCTATACGCAATAATACATCTATGCATTGTGAAACAGAGGGGTTTTTTGTTTAAAAATATGATCAGCTTGACATAGCAAAGACCATACACATTCCAACAAGCCATTTTATTTTTTCCCCGTAACATTTCCATATTCTTCCTGCTGCTTTATTGTAAAATGTACTTTTCAGCATAAAAGCTATATAGAACCTTTCATAGTTACTTATATAGGAAGAGTTGGCTGAACAGCTGCACACAGAACCCTGCCAGCATTCCAGAGATGTATGCATTGCAGGTCACAGTCAGGTCACAGAAACAGTCTCTGAAAATCCAAGCCTCTGCAAATACTGCAGCCAGGGACTCCTGTATTTGGAGCACAAGATGCTACGCTAGTACTGTAACCAAACCCGAGCAATAGGGAAGTGAGGAGGTCTGTTTTATTCCTGATTGCAGACTGAAAATTGAGGTATCTTGTGGCACAATTCCTACATTTCCTTGCACAAAGTTAATTTCAGACAAATTTTATTCCAAATGCAGATAGCCAGCAGTTGTTTGCTAATATATGCTAAGCAAATTCAATGCAACAGGGTGGGCTGCATCATGAAAAAAATAATTAGTAAAATAGCTGCTGACCAGGCTATCAAAGAAGCACAGATAAGACAGTTTGTACTATTTAAACTACTGTAAAGTACAGTAAAAAATCAGAGTAAGGGTCCAAGTTATAAATTTTATTTTCTAAGGGAGTGAAATTTATGCAATAAGGGTGTTTCTTTAGACCTCATAATAGCTTTTGAACACAGTAGGCAACGTCAACCAAGCTTTTAAGATGAAGATCATTAAACCCCTGCAAAATTCACACACATACAGAATCAATATTTGGGTAGAGGCAGGGAAAGATAAGCAGAACTGACTGTGTCAGTCAATAAAACAGGATTCACACAGTTTAGGACTACCCACCACAAGCAAGCACTTCATAGCGAAAAATGAGAGCAGGCGAGAAGAGATTTATTGTACTAGAGGATAGAGAAAAGAACAAAGAATAGAAATCTGTAGGAAACTGGGCCTCCTCATTTTCATTCCTTAGAGAAGAACATATTCTGTTAAATCAAGCAGAAAATTACATATTGTCTTTTTGGTTTTCTTGGACAACTCCCAGAGTACTTAATGACAGGGTTGAAAAATGTGGACTTTGATCGTATCAGTGGACCTTTTTGCCTGCAGAGAGCCCAAAATGCCATGAAACAATGGCAGATTTTTGAGCCTAGTCCTTTTCTGTAGGAGACAAGGGATTAATTTAAGCACTTAGGGCTCTAATTTTATCTTTTCTACTGCTACAAGTATCTACTAGTCTGAAGGAAAAGTTGACAAAGATCAAGTTTTTCCTGAGGTTGTTCTCTCAGTTTTTAAAGATCTCAACCAGTGACATGGGTTGTTTTTAAAAATATGTGGGGAGAAAAAAAAAAAATCATCACTTTTTACCCTCTTTTAGGCATCAGTTTCTGTTTTATTGCAGACATTCACACATACGCATGTGGATGTACAGAGTTTGGGTAAAATAAAAAAGCAAGCTATTGATCAGCTTTCAGTTCTTTTAAAAACAGCAAGCATCATCCTATCAATTGCCATAAATACGTTCCCCCTAGAGAGAACCACCCTGGGGCAAGCTCACTTTGTAAATCACCTGGGGAAGTTTACAAAATGGGATGGTTTTGAAGATAAGGCAATATTTTTGTACAAATTTGTTGCATTGTCTCAAATAGATTTAGTAATTAGAATTCATTTTTTGTAGTATTTCCATAGTCAGATTTGGAATTAAATGAATCCAACCTGGCAAGATAGGGAATAACATCTATTTCCCAGCCTTTGGTTTATTTCGTTAAAGAACATTAGCAAGGTGAACACTACTTGTATTAATGAACAAATACGAATACCTCCATCTGATAAAGAGTTCATAGGATGAAGGCCTTTGCAACTAGAGTGAATAAAGTGTAACTAAACTAAAATTATAAACCAGCATCCAGTGCAGAGAAAGATAAGCACTGAGAAGCCAGAAAGGAAAGCTGAAGTAGTATGGATCACTTATATAACATTAGTGTCTCATGGTTTTACTTCTTCTTACTGTGTTCCTTTGTCACATGTTGTCACATGATGATCAGCAAGAGTCATCCATATGGGGGTTCATAACTGCCATCTTCAGATTTCTGCTTTTATTTATTTACACAGAACAGCTCAAACTGAAATTGGTATAACAATTCAAGTCCATGCCTTCAGTAGACATCGGGGAAGCTACTGCGGTGAATAATCTGGATAGATGCAGTCTCTAGCGTATATACTGCTAAGAGTGATTGATGCACAGTGAATAGTATCCTCGACTTTAAGGAGTTGTTGGTTGAGCTGTGACCCCTCTTCAGTAAAATCCTTGCCCTGTCTATACATGTGCAGCCTTAGCTGGCCCAATACTTTTATTTTAGGGCTCTATAAATTTTCATAATAGGGGAAAGAGAGACCAGGAAAGTGAGAGGAATTTATGAAACCTAATTCAAGGCCTTGAGATCTATTCTTTCTGGGCTTCTTATGTAGAAAAAAGGCTAGCTGTAGAACAATTTAGCACACCTAAATTTGATTTCCTGAACTGAATCATTTCTGCAGAATACTAGTTCTTTCCACTAAGTTCCCATATAAAGGACGTGAGCAGAGCAGCTTTATGAATACCCCTCAAAGTACCCCAGAAATGGGTGTTGTTATTGGCACAATTAATTTGATCTGTATTCAGGTATTTTCTCATTTGTCTGTTCTGTTAACTCTGCAGTGTAGTAAAGCAGCTGGCTTGGGGGACAGCAGTAGTTAATCAGCCACAGTATCACAGGATGTCAGCTGGGCTACAAATCCACCTAAATACAGTACTTGCTAATGTCCAAGCAGTCTTGGCTGCCTGACTAGGCTGAACTAGCTTAGGTAGGACTTATGTACATTAAGACAGGTGCAACTATGTAAAGTGGTCCTTGGCTAGGCCTTAGCATGAGGGACCCAAACCCTAATTACCACACTGAATTCCTACTGTTTTTGTAGTTAAAATCACTTTTTCTTTTGTTAGCTGAATAGTTGTCATAATAAGCCAAGTTCTGGTGCTGATGATTGTCTTTATAAAGCAAATACATTGCAGATGAACAGCTGGCAGTCTATTTGACTTACAATAAGACAAAAGAATCATGGTGCAGCTGAATAACCCAGATGCTCAGATAAAGGTCAGGAAATTCAATTAGGATGATGATGTTTTCATATCAAAAGGATTATGCCATGCATAGAGGCCACCATTGAACTACAGCTTTTGTAGGGCTAAATACATAGGGCAACTAGTGTGATCCAGTTAGGGAATGAAAAGTCCCTCCCATGAGCAACAGCAAGTTAAAATTTTGCCAGATCACTGTTTCTGCTCACTATACCCATTCACAGTGTCTCATATTCTTATGCCTTTCTTCCTCAACCTCAACATCTTCATCTGACCAAGTATCTAATATCAACTGTCCTACTGAATTTCTTGTCCTGAGCAACTCTCCTTTGACTTCATCCCCATCACTGTATCCAAGATCTTTTCATGTGATGTCTCATCTTGTTTCATGATTTCTCCGAGGTCATCCACAGACCAAGAACATTCTAATATGGTAGGTGACCTGCTTCTACCTACAAAATGGCATCTCTTCTCCTGTACTTATTTATCTTCATTCATTTCTTTGTCTGAAATTGTTGATCACTTCAAAGACCTACATCAGTCTGCCAGTTTCTAATGCACCTGCCCTTGCAGTGCCATTTCTTCCTTCTGCTCACCATCCCCATTCTCTCCTGTATGTGTTAACAGTTCTGTCCTGAAATGGTATATCATCACATTACTCTTTTTATCTTTTAATGCAAAATCTTCTTCACTGTACCTAGATTCACATCTGTGGCTATAATAGAAGGAGTTACTTGCATCTCTTGATAGATAGCCAGTAATGAACAGAAGCACGTAGGACTAAACTTCACTGTCTTTCACCCATTACTGTGGGTAAGGAATACAATGAAATTATCTCACAGGTTTAAAGCTCGGATATTATCATTGTGTTTATTTACTCTCCTATATCCTGGCTCTCAGTTCACACTATTAAATGTTAATGCCCATGCTTTTCAAATATTGTCAAGACATGACTGACCATGTAAAGGACATTCTGTATTCATCATCTATTATTTGTGTAATTCTTACATAATTTCCTTTAGCTTTATGCAGCAGATTCATTTCACCTTTGTGGGAACCCTGAGTTTGGTTCCAGTCTTCTTCTGTGTCACAATCCAAACAGCTGGTCAGAAACAAAAGGAAAGAATTAATTGTTTGCCTCCCTATCTTTTTATAGACAGTTTCCACTGAGAAAACATGTAGAAAAGAGATTAAGAACAATTACATTTAACTAGTACAAGCTTCGATTCTGAGAAAGAATGGCAAACAGTGTGGAGAGTTATAATTCAGACAATGCTTGCATCACATCTCAAGGTCTTAATTTCTCCTGAAACATTTTAGTTTAAAATGCCACAGCCTAGAGCGCTTTAGGAAATTAGTTACGGAACCTGAAGTAATACCAAAGCATTGATTTATGCAACAGTTGGCAAGAAAACTTTTAAGCAAATGTTTTATTATTCTCTATCCCCAACCTTGCCAATGTCATCATATTAAAAGCTTACATAAAATTATTTAGAAAATAGAGTCCTTCCTAACATCCAGGCTGGTCAGCCTCACTCATCAAATAGCATGAGATATATCATTCCTACTTCACTTATGTTCAGGGAAGATGTTCAAGTAAACAAGATTGAAATGCTTAATGGCAGTCCTAAATTTAACTTAAAGAGGCTTTGGGTGAACTCTCAATATAGCAGCTCATCTTTTTGTATGTGTGTACAATAAGGAAGATGAATTATGCCTTAAGAGGGGTTATCTTTCTAGTTTTTACATAAGGTACTCAGCACTGAGGAAAAAAAAACACTACCTTGAGGAAAAAGGTTAAATGTTCAATTC
Source organism: Haliaeetus albicilla (assembly GCF_947461875.1). Classification (NCBI taxonomy): domain Eukaryota; kingdom Metazoa; phylum Chordata; class Aves; order Accipitriformes; family Accipitridae; genus Haliaeetus; species Haliaeetus albicilla. The sequence continues at coordinate 29,883,200 of NC_091495.1, forward strand.
ACAAAATTCTGACAGTCTTTTCTGAGCCAGCTTAGTCTTACCTGGGGTGTTATTACAGGAAGTGTTTGCTTTACTAAAGTAGCATTAGGCTACCCTTGCATAGCCAAAAGAAAGAGAAAAAAAAAAGTCACGAGAAGACTCATGACTTTTAAATAGGGTATTCACATTGCCATCTGGCACTTTATTTATTTGCCTTTGTGCCAGAAATCTTCCCAATATCCACAGATACCAAAATATTTCAGGATATATCATCTTAAAAATAAAAAAATGGTATTTGGACTGATGGTACATCTGGTTCAACATCATGCCTCTAGCAGTGGTCAGTACAGACAGTGTTGCAGGAAACACCTCAGAGGTAAGCAGTGGGAAATTTTATTCCCCAAGCCTGTCATCCAGGTTAATGTACGTCCTTAGGCAAGGGATGGGGTTTATTTGTTTTAAATAAGTCTTACAACTCCAATCTTGTGCTGTATTTCAGGGTGTTCTCGCTATCTGGGTTAGCTGCATTTTGCACTCACAGACATGTCAGTCAAAGCTGGGACTAGTTGCACCAAACATTAAGCAAAATGCTACAAGAGTACTGTTGCTGCCCCAGAAAGCTTACAGTCTAAGTAGACTCACATGGATAACCTCATTAACTCAATTACATTTGCTCACTTCCCCCTGCCTTTCACTGCTTTTGTTTTTGCACCACAGTGAGTAGGCATTTGATGGGCAAATATCAGTAGCCCTCCAGAAATTATGAACTCAAGAAAGATTTTTGATGTGGAAAGGATAGACATCCTGGCTTAGTAAAATTAAGTGGTCATTTCATGCGTACAGCACCACACAAGTATGCGTAAAGGTGGGAAAAGAAAGAGTACAAAATCTGTCAGCACATTCAAAGCAAAGGGCAATAAACTACAGAAAGGCTCAGGACAGTACAGAGCATACATGTCACTGACAGGGGATGAATATTACATGAAAAGCTCAATCACAATGTAGTGTTATAAGGAAGTATTGGAGAAGAAAAACCGAAGACAGATGGAAGATCAATCTTTTTCTGTAATACATAAGGGAGCATTGCCTTGAACTCTGGTTCCTGGGTGGCTCAGCTGTGGGGCTAGACATTAGGCTCATGTTTTCATTTCATCCAAATACACAAATTCTCAAGCACTGAAAGAGCGAAGAAGACATTTGCTGCCTCACAGATACCAAAGTGCTGGACTTTTCCTGCCCTATTGCAGGAATACATAATTACGTTGATGTACTAAGCCTTATTTTCAACCCTTCCTGTTACCATTGCTGCTTTTGTGGCAAGATGCTGTAGTCAAATATGAGTACTCACAAGTGAAGGCAACTCTTGTCACAGGATCCATATTGACATTAAGCCCTAATCTAGATCAAGGGCTCGCTGTGCACTAAGCAGTCTGTAAGCATAACAGAAGACAAGGTTTGGGGTTTGGCGGGGGGAAGTTGGTTAGTGTGGATATCTTTGGTTTTGTTTTGTTTTTTTATCCAGGGCATAGGAAGATTACAGATGAAGCAGTCATGAGCAGTATTAGAAAATACACTAATTTTCATCTTGTCAGATAATTATCTTACATCAGTCTAAGAAACAAAGAGGAAAGAGTTTGACAGAATATATGCAGACAATTCATCCTGCTTTTTTCTGTTCCACTCCACTGAATTTACTGTTATTCACTCCCATTATGGACTATTCATGATGTTATTGTTTTTATTCCGGAATCATGTCAATATCTGATTAGAAACAAATAAGCTGCTTCTGTCCTCTCTAACTCACTACTAATCTAAAATATCTCAAGTGCCACAACAGGGTTCTAAGCAGTCCAATGTTTCTGTGTGAAATTTTGCATTATTGGCAGACTGACACTTCTCCCTCTGATGTGAAAGTCCATCTGTGTCTCAGAGAGGAAGTCAGATGGCTTTGTGCTAAACCACAGTTCTCAAGGTTGTCCATACAGGCAGGAATAAGTCCCTTGGAAATAGCTGTGAATAAACATCTGTTTAGTAGTATGCAGGATCTAAGATTTTTCTCAAAATAAAAGTCAAATAATTTCCATATATATATAAATTTTTTTTAAAGACATATATTTAATTCAGCTCCTATAGTCCTCAGCACAGTTACAGTTCCTTAAACTGGCATCAGCCTAAGTAATTTATTAATAAAAGACTGCTTTTTTTGGCAACTAAAGCCCTAACTGCATGGAAGATTTCAGAGAAACCTTAAGGCAAAACCCCCACAAAAGTTGTATTTATTTATAAATATACATGTATCTTGACACAGCTGCCTTGTTCCCTCAATTAGGGTCTGCTCCAGCTGTGTCCTAGAACCCTTGATACTCCAGTTGGTATAGCTTAAAATTAATAGATCCTGCCCACTGATTTCTGAGGAAGGCATACAGAGAAAAAACAGAAATACCTTGTTCGTGACCTAGAAAACTATTCCTTATGCAAATCTTAACATGTAGTATGCCTTATGTTTCAAAGAGATGGAATGTCAAGTTACTTAAAAACTCCCTTAATGATAGCATCTTCTGTGAGGTATTCTTATTCTTTGTTGATTATGCTTCATTCCACATTCTCTTCTGGTTCTGTTATGAAAATAAGTGCAGAGAATGGACCCTTGAAATGTTTATAATGAGTGTATCTAAAGGCAGCTTTAGAGACCATAACTTTCCATTAAAAAGACAGCCTGTACATAAACTGCTGTGCCACAGAGTAGAACATTGAAGAAATAGTCATAAAATTCTAATGGAAAAGATAGTAAAGACCCAGGCTGTTGCATGAAGCAGAAAAACCTCCAGGTCAGAATGTAATGATTAAAATGTTGGAGAGAAATTCATTCAACACAATGAAACTGAGTTTTCTTATGTTCAGATATGAAGATGTCATCATAGAGAATTTAACATCAGTAAGGATTAAAATTTTGAACATATAAACATTTGTTGAGTTCAGATGGAACAAAGAATTCTCTTATGCTGCAAAATGCAAAAAAAGAAGTTTGATCCATGTTAGAGGGTTATATACATGCAAGCTGCAAAAATCATTGTATACCTTCAGCATGATGAACTTTGAAAACTGCTGGGTTTTGGGGTATTTTTGAGTTGTTGTCATCTGATGACTGAGATACATTACAGGCATTATGTAGACACCAAGAATTTCAATAACTGGAATTGATTACAAGACTATTTCAGAGCTATCTAACTTAAGTTCTCACTGCCTTAATGTCTTTTTTACCTAGCATATCTCATTTTTTTTATAGAACCATTTGTCTAATGACTGCATGAAAGTGCATTCAACCTCACTGTCTTCTGTTAAAACAATTTCTTAGTAAAACCTCAAATACAAGATGCTTCTGAATTCTTCTGCATTCTTGAGCACAACTGGTTTCTACAGGCACACAGATGTAGCTGGACTATGTGGTATTATCTCAACAGTCCGTGGCTTTTGCACATATTTCAGACTGTTTCTGCTGCTAGAAGAAATATCCACAGAAACTGGATTTATATTGTTACCTCATTTATCATCCCAAAGCAGATAAAAAGGGTCTGACTTACTAAGCCACCTACTTGGTTGGTTATTTTCATACGCTAAGGGTATATAGCTTCTTGTCTTTCATAAGATTATCACCCCCCTGACATCTCTAGACAACTCATAACTTTGTATCAGTTAGAAATGATAAGGATCCAGCTTAGGGAGATCAGTTGCAGATCTTGGAAGATTGAACATGAGCTGCTGTAACACCTCATTATCTGCTATTTATTTATTTAACGCACTCATCATGTTTTTCTTGGAGGATTTGTGTTTAAATCAAAGTCCACATCCAGCATAGATAGGGCAAGTACAAATTGTTTGGCACTACACCAAGGCTATTTTGGAAACATGATATAAGCCTCCTCCGTTTAATTAATTGAGCACCTATTTTTCTTAGTTTACCCCTACCATGTCCCCTCTTGAAGGCATGCGGGACAGAAAAGAACTTTTGTGATGAAAGAAAAGGTAAAAACCAATCCATCCATTCAAGCAGGTAGCCTGGGTCCCATGGATATGTTAGTCAAGTGTTACGTGGGCAGTCTGTTGACCCTGTCCTGTAGTTACATAGGAACACAAGTAGTGTGTTGCCAAAGCAGCAAACCTCCTGTGACTATAGTGGAGGTATTGAATAGCTACTTCTCTGTCCTGTTCCTCTCTCCTACATAAGCACACACTGTAAGCAGGCTATGGAAGAAAGAGAAGGGAAACAAAGTACAAAGGACTACAGCTGTCATATTATGTGGCTACTGCTTATTTTGAGAGATTTTGCCATAGCATTAGGACTCAAAGCCACCACAGAGGAGAGGGAGGGGTCTATGCAGCCATGGACTTTTTTCCCACATAGCTAGAAGCATGCAAAAAGCATTGGGTAACAATAAGTGAAGGTAGCTGGAGGCTGGGCAGGAAGAGCTAATTTCTGTTCCCTGTTCTTTTCTTTCAGTGAAGTTGTATCTTAGCATTGCATGCACCCTAACTACCCGCCATAGGCCATCCAGTGCTTGGTCTTAAAAAAGACTTATTCCTAAATGACATATGAAGTTTAGAGTACTCATCTGAGCCTATAAGTATGATCAACTTTTTTACAACAACGAAAAAGCTTTTCTCTTCTAGACTGTGAGCTTCATAGGCAGTTAGGGATTCAGTTACATATTTTCTGCTATGTTTTCAGACCTTCCAATTTCTCTGAAAGTATGTGCATATGTCAATGTGTTATGTCTGAAATATATTTAGCTACACTAACATCTTTGGAGGTAAAATGCAAATGTATGTCTGCAGCTGCTCCTAGTCCAGCCATCTCTTACTGGCACACTTTTCTGTCTTTGATGCCACCCATGCGACACCCCAAATAAGTCTCATTCACATGTGCATAGAGCTCAAATTCATCTCGTTCATTCTTCATTGCTATAAATGCCCTTTACCCTTATGCACAGCTGGTTACTGCGTGGCATTCCTTCTACTTAGAGGGTGGAAAGCCTCTTAAGAACATAAGGCCATTCAGACCTGCTCCCTGGGGTGGCTATAAACTAAAACCCCAAATTCAGCCTTCTTTCCTGTGAGATAATTCCAATATAATCCCAGGAGAGTTCTAGATACTGCCAGCAAAGTGTGAGCCAGTTAGCCTTGTGTCTACCAGGAATCTTTATTTAGCAGCTCATAGTGATTTTCCTCATCTCTTAGACCATTTCTAAACCATACCTTTAATGAAACTACTACTACTAACAATAATAATAAAATGGTCATAATGCAACCTTACCTTATTTCCTGCCAAAATGTATTCTGATATGGATTCAGCAACTTCTACTTGTGTTCAGTAGTAACATTTCCACACAGACTATACTTATGTGAGAGTCAGAGTGTCTGGCTTTTTTGCTCTGGGCACCATTTCCAGTCACATGAACTGGGAACAGCTTGATTCAGATGTTAACAGCCACTGACATTTGCAGGAATGCTGTTTAAAAAAAAAAAAACAACCCAAACCCATAAATGCCTTGAGAAATTTCACTGCTTAAAAGACTTATCACAAAAGTTATTGAAAATACAGTATGCATGTTATTTGTGAGGAACAGTAGCATAACATAAGTGTTCATAATAACATGACACATAGCTATATAGTATGTTAAGGAGCAAACCATATTGAATAAAGTTCTGTCCTGAGTTTCATGTCTTTACAAGCTCACTGAAGTAGGACTTGTGTGCAAATCAGGAAGGAATCTGACTTTTTGATATTAAATGGCTGTCAGAGTTTGAGAAATTAAATGGGATAATTTCACCTCTGGATGACAAAAGTGATGAATTAGAATAAATCTGTGATTGGCACCTAAGCTTCCAGTAAACTCCCTTCCCTCTCTTCATTTATTTTAAACACATTCTTCAATTTTGTAAAGGGATTTATTTTTATTTTCTTAGATTTGAAGGAGCTCTCCATCAGGTTTGCAACATTGCAGGGCAGGGAAGACAACAGATTTGTGGTTTACGTTTCACAGGACTGCAGTAATGGAGGCACTCACAGTTTAGCTCTTGTTCATTCCAATTAATTTCAGTCTCTGAGGAAGTTTCATGTTCAGAAGGTGACCTCAAGGGCCACAGCTATGTCCCTGAATCATTGTATTATAGGATAAGAGGTAGCTGGGTCCAAGCATCTGACAGACTCTTATTTGTCTCTGTGTAAACCTAAGTTACATGGATTATTTTAAGCCTTCCTCCCACCCGAGATGCTTCCTTCTACACTCTCTGGTCTTTTAAAGTGAACAAAAAGAATTGAAGACCTCATGAAGCCTACAAGGAGCGTTCACAAGTGTTAAAATCTTTCACCTCTCAAGATCAGTGAGAGAGGAAAAAATAACTCAAACCCAGTTAAATGTAGATGGATTAAAGCAATACACGCACATTGTCCCTTTAGAACCTTTGCATGGTTCTGGGAGCAGAATATTGATATTTTTCTAAGGGGAAGCAGAGAAAAAAGGAAATCATATAGTTCTTTCCTCTTTCCCCCTTAGCATGGTTCCCATAGCTCTTGGCACCTTAAGCCAAAGAGGTGACCAAACGACTGGCAAACCAAGTTTCCGTGCTTTGTACAGGAGGGAAAAGAAATTGATAGGTGTGCAGTGGTGCAGAGCAGTTGTTCTAACAAAGCTACTAAATACCTGCTGTCTAATGCATGCTTTGCAGGAAAAGCCTATACACATTTTATGGATGTCAGACTTCCTAACTACATGCAGATCACCTGTATCATGCTTGTACATTAAGTCCATCAAACATTTGTCAGAAAGGGGCTAATTTTGTATGTTTGGTATGGGCAGTAAAAGGAAAGAAGCAAAGCCATTTACTAAAGGATACTCTTAGCTGGATTTTTTTGTTCAGAAGCCAATGTCAATCTAATTTAGTGATCATGTCCCTCAAAGATGAATTAATGTCAGGGAACTCCCCCTTCATATGCATTTTGGATACAATAAGCACATTAGACTGAATGAGCATGAGCTATACAGCCAGTGTTTGTGTTCCACGGAACTGGCTAGGGTATACAGTAAGTAGTGTTTCAGTAAGAGCTACTATCCATGCAGTGTAGCATCCACACTGGCAGATCTGTCTGATGCCTGCAAATAATCGAGAACAGATGTAATCTTGTCATTTGCTTTCAAAATTCTCCTGAAAGTTATGTAAATCCTGGGAAAAACTAGTTCCATCATAACCCTGTATATACATTCCAAAAGCTAGATATAATGAGGCAGCGAGTAGAACAGTTGTTTCCTTTAGTTTGAAAGCCTGAGAAGATGTTACTGTTTCTTTGTCATGTTTTCAGTCTAGATTTCAGTTAAAGAATTGTTTGATACTCCAGAAGGAAGAACTCCAGCAGCCCTCAAATGCAGCTGTAGGAACATCACAGTATTCCCGTTTCATGAGATTTCTTCCCCAACCCAAGATTTAAAGGAATAGACCTAAAGGAGATCTGGTAGCTCACTATTTTCTCCTGCCCCACATTGACTGCATCATCATTATTAAGACACTGAATTAGACAGAACAAAGACATCATAACCATCTGTAAACTCCACAGTCCAAAAGAAGGTGATTTATCCTGCCTGAGCAGGTTAGCAACATTATCATGAAGGCATCATTTGAGATTATCTCGTGAAGTCAGCTCAAGAAGTAATAAACTATGTGAAGGTATTTGGAGGAAGGAAGATAGCGCAAGTAAGATAAGAAGCTATGGGAGGGCCAGAAAATAACTTTTGTTTAAAAAAACCACCACCCCCCAAATTAAAAACCAAAACCAACTGGTAAGATTGCTTAAAAATTGAATGGGAAAACTTCCTTTTGAATTCATTTTGTCTGTAGAACAGTCACAGCAGTAACTTAAACAGAGACTGAATATGCTCCAGCTCACCAGCCTACAGAGCTCCCTCCGCTTCAGTTATCAGACTGTGTGTGGGATCTCCTGAACTTCTGATCCAGGTTTCAGTCCCCCAAGGAGGGCTACGCACTGGTCATTTACTGAGTCACGCATGTGCGTGAATTTTGTGTCTTTAGCAGTACATGAGCTAATTTAACTCCAGGTGCAAGTCAGAGAAATTGCTCTTGAACCTTTTTTCCTCCAATTACCAAGTAATTCTATCTTAATGTTAAAACAAGGTCAATCAAAACTGATGCCCTACAAAGAAAGCACCAGTATGGAGATGTTTTGCTACAACATGTCTCCCAAGGTTCTAGTCAGTCAAGACAGGAAAGTGGATTTTAATTTGTTGTTTCTACCTGTCGGGAAAAAATAGAGTGAAGTTGCCATGTATAGTAGCAGTGTTTTGTTTGCTTTCCTGGTTGGTTTGTCTTGGTTTGGGGTGGGGTTTTTTGTAGGTTTTGGGGTTTTTTTTGTTTTGGGGTTTTTTTTGGTGCAGGATACAAATACAAACTTAGCTTTGGTGAAATATAAGTAGAAGGTAATATGCATTAAAGTCATTGCCCTGCCAAAAGTCATGCCTAGAAATATAAGAATGTTTTTTCCACTGTCCAAAGTAGTATCTAGAATGAGATTAACTGAGAGTAGTTGCCTTTTCCCCCCACAAACTGTTGAAGGCAAGCTAGGAATGTTATTTCTCAGAAATTGAGTCACCACATACAAAAGCATTTGTGAAGAAGAATCTTGCAGAGTTTCTTGACGTTAAGTCAGAACTCTGCTTTGTTCATGTAATGGTCTCCTCAGAGAAGTTGATTGTTACAGCTAAGTACCATGTAATAGCTTTGCTCTTGGCCCTCCATATGCTGGAAATGAAAAGTTACATTAGATTTTGAAGGAACCATTAAGTGCCCACCAAGTTCTAATCCTACTTCCATTACCAAAATGGGGGTTTAGGACTGAAAGCCACACAGCATGAAACTTAAGAACTGTAACATGGAGAACATCACTGTTTCAGAAAAACAAAGCAGCAAAAAGAAAAAAAGTTTTATTATAAGGAAATATGTTCAGTAAGTACACTTTCCTTTGCTTGAAAGTTTGGCACAGAGCAAGCTCTTTCACTGCTTTCAAATCGTGTGATACTCTATTTGAGCTGATTTCTCAGTTCTGCTAAATGTGTGATGTGCCAGTATTTGTGATGATTCAGGCACTGAAATTCTTGCATGTAGAAAAATTAAGCATTTTAAACTGAGTTGCTGATCAAGATAGGAAAGGATCACATCTCAGTGGAGGCACTCAAAGGACATGGGAAAAATGCCAAATTATAGAGTAACATGAATGTCTGTGCTTCCATTATTCCACTGCTCAGAAGTGTATCTTACTTTACACATACAGGGAGGTAAAAGAATTTTGTCACGTAAATAATTTCTCTGGCACAGAAACCCATAGGAAATTAAGCAATAAATCTCTATAAATTTGTCTTTAGTTTTTAACCTTTATTTTACCTTCTGGTCATCATTTCAAGCCCACTTACTGAAATACTGCTGAACATATTGCTTTGTCAGAGGTCCTGCAGAGTGCTGCGTAGAATAAGTTAAGGTAGGTATTTTGCATAAGCATTTTTTTTATACAATATAAAGCATCCTCAGAATGCCAGATAAATATTATTAAATTTTATGGTATCCTGTACAGAGATGGCACTCATTTTATGGAGACAGAGAGTCAAAAAGCAATTAGAGTATCAACTTGGCCTTTACATCATATTCTGCATTTCAAAGGCTGAGGCAGAATTCCCAGAAAAGTCCTACATTTTTGGGACAGACAGGACTACTGTTGAAAGGGTACATTATTACCCTAAAAAAAAAAAATCAGACAGCAGAAACAGCCAGAAATAGTAGAGAAATGTCTACAATAACTATACTACTGGGAAACATGCAATTGTTGCTCTCAGCCTGAAACAGCAACTTCATTGCTCCACTAGCTGCTGTTGGCTGCAGGAAAAAGCACAAGGCAGGATTTCCTGTGGCTTTTCCATGTACGTGGGCCTGAGGAGAATCATAATCCCAGTATATGGGATATACCATATTGCCTCAGAAATTAGGTACGCGTCAGTGAATATACTGCCAGTTCTAACACTCTGCCTACTGGGTCTATCCTGCAGCCTCTAAAAGAGAAGAATCTCTGTGACGAGAGAAAGATAACAAGAAAAGAAAGAGAAGGTAAAAGCTAGACTGATCATTACGAAAATAAAGTTGTTGACTTTGTTTATAGGAAACCGTAGAGCTGTTTTCTAACAGTTGCAAGAACTGGGAAAGTGTTTCACAATCCAAATTGAGAATTAGTTCTAGCATCTGCCATCACTTTCTGAGCAGATCCTGGGTAATTCATGCTGCTGAACTTGTAATGCTTTGCATGCTCAGTGAGCACATGGATCAGGAGGGGTCCAGCAACAGCAGCAGAAATCTCACGGATGTCTCAGTATTGTTGTGTCCCTTTTACAAGTGTGGAAACACAGACGGATGATGTACCTTGCCAAAAGCTGTCCAGCAATTAGGCAACAGGACTGCCTCAAGCCCAAGGCCTGTGCCCAAGTCACTGAAGACCTCAGTCCTTAAAAGCAGCCCATCGCTTTAACTAAAGTTGTGTCCCTGTTTTGGGAAAAGACTCTACTTCACGGCTCAGAAAGGTCTAAAGCTGTACCTGCTTGGTTCCACAAATTGCACTGAATAAGACAGGCGCCCTGTTTAAGGGCAAAGAGAAGAAGATTTGGATGTAGATAAAACCATCTCCTTTTAACTGTTCCTCAGGTAAGAGATGGAAAGGAAACCCCACGTGTGGTGGCCACATAGAGATACATTCTCAAACACTTGCTGCAAAAAACATATCCTGCCTAAAGCTGAAGCTACAAGTGCTGTGACAGGTTTTCTCACATTATCTTTCAAACCAACCCACCAACCTGAAGTTTGCTACGGATAAGAGCACCATGTTTTGATGTAGAGTTTGTATGCTTTATATGCCACTCCCTGCCTATTCAGTTGTTTTTCTTCATTCAGTGCTCAGTTTCTTATTGAAAAAACAAATTTTCTTATGAACATTTTCTTCCCTCCACAGTAACCTATGGATATTTTAAGATATATGCATGAATGAAGTTTTTCCATAATATTCCCATTCTTAAATTGGTAACATTTCTGTGTTTTAGTTTGAAATAAAGCAGGTTACATTTTGCTTCCAGCTAAAAGGTTCCTACCCTTAAGATATAAAACATTAGCTATATAAACAACGTGGTTAAAAAAACCACAACTACTTCTGTTTGCAGAAGGCTTCTTGTAAGACATCTTTATGGTATAAATATAACTATAACTTGTAATAGAAATAATACTGGCTAAAAATTATAAAACACCCCAAACATTTAAGCAATTCTGAATTAAATGAATATATAAAGATACATTTCTTAAGACAATATCTTAATACCTAGTAGAAGTCTGAGGAATTCACTAAAATGGCAGAAGACTTACCTTCAGAAGAATCAGCGTGGAGGTTCTTGTTTCTTTTTTACCTCGTACTTGATCAAATGCTTAGAGCAAGACTTAATGCTGACTCCCTCCACCTCTGTAATAGTAAAAAAAAATGATAGCCAAAATCTAAGCACTCCTATAGGTTTGACAAACTGAATGGCAGTAACATCTGGCTTTTTGCCTGAAATTAATTGGAGAAATGTATTACAGGCTGTGCTCTTATCATCAGCTGCCAAGAAGCATTTAGATAATGCTTCTTTACAAGAGGAAAAAGGAAGATTTTTCTTTTTCTTTCCAGAGAAATGCATGTACCAGACAACACTGTCAAGAAGATAACAATTAAGAACTGGCTGGCTAATATCAGAGAAAAAAGTTACCACATTTAGTTTTCCCTTTAAAAAATGCAATTCCAAATGTAGAGGGAGACAATTCAATTTTCCTACAAATTTTGGGATGAAGAACTCAGTTGGTAAACAGAATTTCAGCTTTAAGATGCTTTGCCTAGGTGTCTTCTTTAAGCACTGAAAAGCAGACCTCCTTTTTCCTCTTTTTATAGATCAACAATAGAAATTAACATTTCTACAGGTTTGTGAAGCTGCACCTGTGCCTCTTTACTATCCCTCCTGGCTCTGCCACAGGTGTGCCGGTGCCTGGGTCAGCATCATGTTAAGGCTGTCAGCAAAGGATTTACATGTATCCTTCTCCTTGGGCTGTGTTAAGACTCTACAGGGAGGAACCAGAAAATGATAGACTTAAAACTACAGGAAAAGGGGAAAAGAAAAAGCTCCCTGAAGAGCGTAAGTTGAAAGCCTCTATTCTGCTAATGACTATTAGTATAATGATTTATGAGCTGCACAGGCATCAGGGTAACCCCTGTTTATACCCTTAAGTGAGCATACATGCCTCTTACATGCACTTGAATGGAGGCAGATGAATGTTGTGTCAGAGAATAGAACAGGACAAAGGAGAAAACAGCTGAAATAAGATGAAAATGAAGATAAGCAGGCAAGAGAGGAACTAGAATAGGAGACAAAAAGAGATTAGGTAGAAAGAATATGGCACAAACTTTTTTTTTCCTTGCCTTTACTTTTTGCATCACATCAGATGGCAGGAAAGGCCTGGAGTGGCCCGCATTCACTAAGAGCACAACGATCAGCCTGGCTACCTTGAGAGGAGGGTCCCAGCAGGCTGTTTTAGGCAATGGCAGCAGGGCCTTCTTCCCAGCCCTGGACCAGCCATGTGTCCACTGTGGCTGGTGGGGGGTCAGGGCTTAGCCTGGCTAATGGGGCTGTGCAGCAAGAGAGATGCCTCAGCGCACTAATACCAGGGGCTGTGGGGCTCCAGGGAGCAACCACACTCTTTCAAGCAGGAGCGAGCTGTTGAATGCCTTCCCATAAGATTGGCAGTCCTGCTGGCAGAGCAGAAAGGGTTTTTGCCTTCTCGCTGGTAGCAGATTGTCTTAGCTTTGCCTGCACGGTGACGCAGAAAGCTGCGAGGGCTGGCGCTGAATTCTTCTGGACCTATTTTAGGCAGAGCAGATGTAACATGGCTTCACAGTCCAGAGCCATACACTGTAGGCTGGCAAGCCAACTAGCAGGGTAGCTGTATGACGCTCAGTCTTTTGGCATTAACATTGATAAGCAACACTAGTTTTCCCCATGCATATGAAGTCTTTTAAATCATCACTGTGGAATTTACCTTGGGCTGGTCTGGCTCCACTGGGCTGATACGAGTTTGTCTCCTACCCAACAAATTCTAGTGTGTGTTCTGCAGTGCCAGAGCTACCCTCAGTGAGGTTCATTAAACTCACAGGTGTAGACCAGAGAAGGTGCTGCCCAGATAGAAAGCTGGATGCAGGCAGAGTAATGAAGACAGGAGATACCTGTGGCACAGCACAGTAATTAGAGCATAAATTGAGATTAATCCCCAGGAAAATCTTTCTGTTTAGGCACTGACAAATACTATGTTTCAATCAAAAGCAGTGCTACAGATTGTTCAATTATTCCCAAATTAATTTTTTGTGAGCATTTTACTGTACTATGAATCTAATAATTTCAGATTTTTGTCCCAAATGTGATATAAATGAGCACACACATAGCAGACTTTTCCACCTGCACAGAGTCCATTTTTGTGTCAGTTAACTGAAATCATTACAAAGTATTTACCTCAGCCATGAGAGTAAGGGTGATGGCCCGAGTATGAGAATATATATCAACTCCTAGATTTACCTTTTAATCAAATAAGGTTTAAGTATTTGTGTAAAGGTAGGCATGTGGCTGCTTGGTTGAACAGAATAAAAGCTGTAGGTTGGATACCGCTGGTTATAACTCTATCAGCTATGCTTTCATAAGGAAGCAGTTATAGTTAAGCTGTGAAAAATTTTGTGAAGGTTTGTATGGTTTTGATCATAAAATGCATACCTGCTTTGTTTTGTTTTCGCATGTATTTGTTAGGCTTTTCTGCATAGTTTGATTAGCAAAATAGCATCTTGGGAAAATAAACAGTCCATCGGCATGGGTTTTTATTCACATTTATTGATAAAGCAAACTAATTAAGCGGAGCTAGGCTTAGACACCAAATTAAAAAACTAATGCTGAAATTGGGAATCAATCTCCCTGTTAGTATTGCCAGTGATGTCAGCAAGACAGCACTTACAAAAGGGTATGTGGGCCTGCTTTACTGTTCAGTGTAAAGAATATACTGTTCAGTATATTCTTTTCTCCTGCATCTAAATAAATAAGTATGGCTTAAGCTAGCAATTTCTTTTGAATAATTACTATTATTCAAATATACCTTACAGATTTGGAATCAAGTTTTCCTCCCCTATACCACGCAAATATGAAATTTCATATAACTATCCAACTCCAGAAAGTGGAGCATTAAGGAAAACACCACAGCATAACACCAAACCCACAGAAGATGTCAGTGCTACAACTTTTGAAAATCACTGCATTTCTTTTCCTGTTCCTAAGTTTTCCCTTCCTAGGCTCCTTCTCTGATCACTCTTTTGGTATACCCTCAAACTGCTCTCTTTCCCAAAGCCCCAGTTATTTGTTCTTCCATTTCTTGGATCTTGCTCTTACTTTAAAAGAGTTGTCTTTTTCTGTTAAAACGATATGAAACAATTCATATCTGGAAATGAATGTAAAAAACCCCAGGGTATGATGGTGGGACTGTTGAGAAGTTATAGTGTTTTCATCTGTCATTTGGGTTTAACAGGGGAAGAACACTGAAAGAATGACGATCCTTTACTGCCAGGATAGAAAGAAACGGATTATATAGGCTAGAGGCTATTCATTTTTGGATGAGTGGAACCTCAATCAAAGGACAGGACAGCAATGTATTAAGATAAATATTTTTTAAATTAAAGCATTTGTACTAGGGGAAAAAAAAATCATCTTTCTTGATGTCAGTGGCCCACATAAATGAGGCTGCCCAGCAGTGCATTTCGGGGAACCCAGTTTAGTTACACACAGAGCCTGTGGTGAGGTGAAGGGTCCTGCAAATGGTAACTCATTGTCCTTTAATGTCAAACAAAACCTGCCTACATCCAATAAGCAGAAAATCCAAAGCTTGAGATAATATCTCAACAGTTTCCAGTTTCTGAGATAGGTGTATCCATGTACTTGGGATTCACAGCATTATGTCTTCTGCCCAGAGGGCAGCTTTCTAACCAAGGAGGGCATGGTTAAAGATGTAGGAAACGTGGTGAGGGTCCAGCTCCCAGTCACTAGGGCCAGAGAGTTTCTCTGGCCCCCAGCTAGAGAAGGGCACGAGCTGGGGGAGGTGGGAGGCAGCCCCTGCCCACTTGCTGAGCCTGGGGCACAGCCCAGCCGCACAGGGAGGTGCACCGATTGGGAAGGAAGGCCAGCGCAAGAGACTCAGACTTGCTCAGTGGTACGGCTGCAAAGGCGAACCTTGCCTTCGAGTCCTTACTTCCAGCAGTCTGTGCATTGGGTTACGTGGTCTTTAGAAAGGGAGACATTCTGTGGAGCAGGTATTCAGACATTGCCCTTCTTGGGTGCACGCCTTGAATATTTGCCCGCCTGGGCGCCCTGGGAGTTGGCAATATGGAGTAGGAGGATGTAATAAGATGAGTGTGTTTGCTTAGAGTGAAAACCCCTGAGATGATGCTGACCCCTCCTGATTAGCTCCTAGATGTTCTGCCTTTGAAGAAAGCACCAGAGGAACAATCTTAAGTAGTTCTGTTACAGGTTTTCTCTTTCCTTGTGACATGTCAAGAACCATGATCAAGAACTGTTTTACCGAAGAGATACTTTCTCGGTTTTTGCTTGTCCAGAAAGCAGAATTTAGGAATAAATACAATTTAACATCATGTACACTTTTATTTTATTTGGATGGTGTGCATGGTGTAGGGTATATATAGATCTGTAGATGCAGATACTCATATAGCTATATATTTAACGTAAAAGACTACAAGTAAATTTAACAGGAGAACATATTAAATCCATTGTTAACAATCTAAATTTTTTTAAAAATTGAGATATCAACTATCTTGATATATTTTCATACTTTCTCATAACATTTATTTTGTAGCTAGACTGCTTCTGCCATCAGCCCGAGGACTGGACAGCACTTGTTCCTCATGGAGTTGTGAGGATGTCCTGGGGAGTGAGCACAGCTCTGCATACCAGACTGCAGTCTCTCAAATGATCATGCAGTGCCACCTACTTGTTGCTGATAAGTTTGCAGAAAAACAGTACAATTGAAACCCATTACTCCTCTAATAGGTTATTAGACAAGTGATTCTCTTGGTTTGTTGGGAGGGAGGGGGGTCGTTTTGTCCCCCCCCCCCCAAAATATGTTATTCCAACATCGTTTGTTTATAGAATATTTCAAAATTTAACTATTTTATTTCAAATTTAGAAGGCTCACACTTATTACTATGGCATACAAAACATGTTTATCTGAACAACACACAAAGTTACCAAACTTCTAACAGGCAATTAAGAAGTCATGCTTGAGAAGAGCAGTTATTACAAATGTAATTAACTGGAGAAAAAGAATTTCCCTCTACACGTGACAAGATCTTATGGAAATAAGAGCAAGAGGTAGCTTACTTTGCAGCCCCAGGTAAATATAACAGTGTAAGCATACACATGAGAGCCTGCAGCAGTAACACAGAGCTACTCATTGGGGCTGCTCCCGCAGTTCACAGAAGGACACCCTTCAGTTCATAACTGGATTGCAGAACAACGGTAGCAAGTTTGGTCAGTCTCAAAGTAACTATGCAGGTATAACGTAGCCATAAAAGTGGCTTGAATGGCTGCTTTTTGATTCTTAAAACTGTGGTGTGGCTTCTCACAGTTGTATGAAAAGTTTTCTGTCTTTCTATAGATCTGTATCTCAGGAACTTAGGCGGTAATCTGTGCTTTCACATGATCAAGCCAAAGCCAAACCAAACAAAAATAAATATGAAACTAGCAGTTACCACTACAGAACACAATTTGAAAACAGAAACTTTAAAGGCTTAAAACCCAAAGTATTAATTAAATAATTCCTCCTACCTCCTGGCTTCCTTTATAAATAAATAAATAAATAAATAAGTAAATAAACAGCCCTAATTCTGGGAGTACTAATGCATGACCTTTCCATTTGTAGTGTGGAAACTGATTTTATATCCTGGGTCAAAACACTTTCCCTCCAGAGAGAAAGAGAGTGTATTTACAGCCTTTGCCAGAGGAGTGATTTTGTACAGGTCTCTGGATGCCCTCTAAAGCATGTAACAGGTTGAAACAGTGATGCATGATATCAACACAAATTCAGGTCCTTTGATAAATGAATAAAGGTTAATATTTTATAACCAGAATCTTCATGTCCATCTGATTTTTAGATTTTTTTGTTTGACATTGGAATTTTTGGCAGGTGAGGATGAGAAGGTGTCTAACTAATACAGGTCAGCTTCCTGCAAAAGCAGAGAAGTCCTCTGCAGATGTGAGGATGAAATCCATTAAAAACCGCACCAGACTATGAAATAGACTTTTTTCTTTGTCATTTGTGGGTCTGTTCAAAAGGATTCTGTTCTCTTAAGCAGCATACAGGCATCCTTTAAAATGCTTTTAGGATCACCTGTCGTTTTAGAACATCTTGAAGAATATCTGTGTGAAAATGTACAAAAATCAGTGGATGGCACTGTTGGCTTGCAAGTAGAGAATCGTCTCCTAAATTATAAAATATATACAGATTTTAGGGTTAGCTGTATATGGATTCATATTTGCCTAGCACTTTGCAGAATTTGTGGCTATATATAAGCAAATCTATCTTTCTAAAACAAAGTCTATTTTCACACTGAAACCATCAAAACTGATGGCTAATTAATTCTGACATTTTATGGCTCGCTTGCAATAGAGAGTGTTCAGATACAAATATTAGGCTGAAAAAAAATCATCCCTAAAATCACTGCAAGGAACATACTAGGTCTTGAAACACTGATGAATGTTTGATTTTACCTCTTTAGTCCATAAGCACGTGGCATGAAGACTTGCTTTACTGAAATCTTGTACAAATGACACATTTTTCCACCTATAGGGTACTTCAGGGACTTACTCTTTCATTCAGGCTCCAGTGACTGCCTCAGCTGATCACAAGTTCCCTGAGAGCCCTTGAACACTCTGAGCATCTTTGAAACAAGATAAGACAGAGAAAACAACGTTGCTGGAAATGTGTAATGTGGTAAGGTATGCAGAGAGGTAATGCAAACCCAGTGACTAGGCAATCATCCTCACTGCAGCACGGCACACCGAGCCAGTTTAATGCTTGGCAGCATTTATTCTGTGCTGCAGCTCAAGCGCTACATGCAGTAGGGAGGGGGGATCCCACAATTCTTTCTTCTGCAAATTGTATGCTTGGGCAGAGGGATAAGGAATTGCCAGGCACATTTTCCATAGGTATACAGGCTGAGGCTTGCATCCTTCACAATGGGGTTAATTCTATTAAAAACAGGTACACTCTAAGGTCATACCTACATTTTGAACACAAACAAAACCCCAGTCTCAATGTCAGACTTAATTTGAACCTACATTGTGGATACAGTCTTGCAGGCTTTCTTTGTAAGTTTGCCCAAAGGGGAAAGATGAAGAGTCTCAGCACGGTGTGATGGATGGACCAGGCACATGGTACACTGAGGTATGGTGTGCCTACGCTGTGGGCTTTACAGCATGATTTGCAATCAAGTCAGCCAAGGGATCCTCTCCTGGGTGAGACCCCACGTAATGTGGCAATGGCATTGGAAGTTTGTAAGTAACCCAGAAGTTACCTCACCGTTCTGACAGGGTGGCACTTACCTGCTGGTATCCTACCCCAATATGCACATGAGGCTACACGGAGCTAAATCAGGAAGCCTGCTAAGGCTCCCAGGAGCCTGAAGACTTTAGTACGTTGCCTGCCTTATGGTTCTGGGTACAAGGGAAATTACAGCCTGAGGGCCTGAACCAGCACACGCTGAATACAAGAGAAAGATTCCCACTGAATTTGATGGGGTGCCTTTGTCCTCCGTCCTAAATTCCAGCTGGGAAGGAAGGGGAGCCAAGTCTGTGGACACATATTTAGCTAACGGTCGCAAGAGTATTTCAGACGCCTTTAGAAGACCTTGAACAGAATAAACAAGAAGACAAAAAAAGAAAGATGCCAATTAGAAGAACACAGGTGTGCATTCCATGATAAAGGGAACTTGGCACAAAGAACCTCAATTCGGCAGTTTATCTTGACCAGTTAGACTGAGACAAATTTTGCATGTTTTAGTTGGTATAACCAATTATGTCTTATGTTTATGCGCATGGACAGAGTTGATATAACCAATCATATTTTATGCTTGTGTGCATGTACAGTGACTTTGCAGAATATGTGATTATAAATACGCTTGTGTTTTAGCAATAAACGTCGTCTGCTTTCAATTTTACAGGCGTCCGTTTATTTCTACCTCCTGCAAAGTCCATGAATATCTGGCTAGGGGCAGAGGGAACAGATCTTCCTTCCTTCCTTCAGTTCTTCTCATTAAGATTTCTGCAAAGACATTCATGTTGTTACATTTTATTGAAACTGAAATTTGAAAAATATTTACCATTTTAAGATAGAAGGAAAGAAAAAAAACCCCACTTTTTTTTTTTTAAACTGAGTGCTGTAACTCTAATAAACTAGTCAAGGTCCTAGAAAGTGGAATGCAGACAGGGATTGAGTAAGGGTGGTTTTATTTTTGTTTGGTGGTTGGTTTTTTTTTTCATTCACTTCTGTTGCTGAGGAGATCACCCTGCCTTTCTTGGCTTAAAAGTAATATGAGTTAAAATACCCTCTAAAGGACTTTGTTTTTGTGACTCAAAAGTCTTGAAGCAATCTTTTATCCCGACATATAATGTATTTCTAGCATGTCTGTTGCATCTCCACACTCTTCTTCTAGGCACCCACTGTTGTCATGGCTACAGTATCCATACTCTAAAAAATAATAAACAAATAAATAAACCCCCCCCTTTCAGAGTAAAGGAAAATCATATTTGTTCTGTATATGAGATGTAGGTTTCTGCACCAGACTTTTTAATATTACAAACAATTCTAAATTACCAGAATTGTGCTTAAAAGTCCAGTTTTATTCCCATAAATTTGAAACTAGAGTATACTGAGTCTGTCTAGTTAACAACTGAGCTCACAGCTGGACACTGCTGTTATAATAAGCAGCACTGAAACCCTGAAATATATCATGAATCAGCATCTCTCCGCAATACCCCATGAAGGGAAATCTCCCCCAGAAATTTGGTACATTTTTATGCAGAAGGGGCTGAGACTCCTTAATCCATGAAGATGAAATATTTCAAGATGCAGGTAGCAAGAGATTTCTTTAATGCAAGTAACATGGGCAATGAGGACAGAATCTATGGTGTAACTCCATTACACGTGGAGAAATTCAGCTTCAGGAATACAATTAAAATGACATATTTCTAAATGTAACCTCAGAATAATCTTGCTAACCAGTAGATGACTCTGCTTTGAGCCAACTCTTCCAGCCTCAGGGACTTCTAGCCTCGCTGTCGCACTGTCCTTCCCCTATGGCTGCTACAGAGGTCTCCACTTGATTCCCACAGCCAAATTCTCATTTCAGGTGCTTTGTCAATAAACAAATACCTTCACTGTGGCGCACAGGCATCACTACAGGTAGGGTGTGCAAATTGCACAGCTTGCTTTCACTTGCTACCATTCTTCCTCAAAATGTTCAGAGGAAGTGTGCTTACATTACTGCGCAGCAGTGTTTCTCTAAGGTCAAACCTTGGCTTCCACGATGCTTCCATAGATTTCTTCCTTTTGGAAATGCAATAGCTCCTCTGCCCAGTCACATATAAATACTGTTTCTCTGCATATTGTCATAGGTGTCTGACTCTGAAAGATTTCATTTCTTTTTGGCAATAGCAAACCTACTTGCTAATACAATTTAGCAGAGTTTTAATCAGTGCCACCAGGCTGCTCACAGAGCAGCTCCTGCACGTCTGCCATACATTCCCCACATCTGACGGGACTTTTCCCAAGGCACATGCCGTTTATCAAGGCAGGCATGTGACGTTGCCTGTTACCAAAACCTGTTCTCTTAATGCATGTGTAATGAGGTGGCTAATGCTTTGTGAGTAGGAGTACCTAGCTGTAATAGACACAGATATGCACTAAATGATAACGTAGGCTTCTGATTCATCCTGCACAAAAAATACATACCTATATATTTGCAAACAAAAATAATTTTCCAAATGTGATTAAAAATTGAAAACAATATTTTTCTTTCAATTTTTACTTTGCAGCTCTCTTAATCAGAGGAAATACAAAACAGAAAAATGCACTGTCCCTCACTGTTGTGGTAATATTACCACCAAGAAGTCCACAGTACCTAGGCTCAAAGAATGCATTATAACTAAACATTATAAAGCTGAAAATAAACATTTACGGAGAGGATGGAATTGTTAAATGCGATGTATAAGTTCAGGGGGAAGACTGTACTGATCTGCCTGATAGCCTTTGAGTGCAATACTACAGACAGTAATTCCAACCGATTTGTGATTTCTGTGTGTTCTGGGCAAATACAACTTCTTGCCTTCTGGTATAAGCAAGAGTCCAACGCCTAGAGCTTTTTTAAAGGCAGTCTTTCACCTTCACTGTGATAATCAATACACATTTTCCCTTGCTATCTTTTTTCTTAAAGGGTCAAAGCACCGACTTCTTTGCCTTTGCTATGCAGCATTTCTGCAGGCTGAAGCTGCTGTTGTGACCACGCTGTACTTCAAGTTCCAGCATCCCAGGATACTGAGCCCTGCCTTCTCAGTTGCACAGCTACACAGCTCTGTATTTCTCCAGAACTATGTCCTTTGACTTCCTATTTCTTTCTGGGGTTTTCCTATAGCTATTCACTACTAACTGCTTGGTACAGACAGCTACACTCCTGCTCAGTGATTTTAATAGCAGGAACCCCAAGATAGTTTTGCTCAGTGTGTTTCTTACAGGGAAAACCTCCTCATTCCTGCACGTTCGTCCCCAGCAAGGGCCAGGCTCTCTCATTTCTTCCTTCACAAAACGTCTGTTGTACAACCCCCAGAGAGCTGCAGCGTGTGCCTCATTGGGTTCCCACTGACCTGGCATGCAGGGCTGCAGCCACCTCCTCGATTTAGGACTCGGGGCAAGCCGCTTCACTTCTGTGAGATGTCATCTATTAAACTGGAACGGTCTGTGAGGCTCCATAGCCCTCTGCCACCCCCCACATAAGAACTACTGTGTCAGCGATTAACTGATCTGTATGTTTATGGGATTAAAGGATCTGGTTTCTCTTACTAGGCCAGTTTACTCTGTTGTAATTAGCCTTATCCTCTTCTTACAATTAGTCTCACACCAAAGCCCCAGAGCTTAGTATGGCCCAAACTTTGGAAATGATCGGATTTGTATCTCACTGGTGTAACTGAAAACAGTTTGTAAACTCATACAACTCTTTATGCTCTACTTGCATGTATACAAAATACTTAAAAACGGTAATTTAAGCTTGAATGTAAGAGCTCCTCCTAACACAAGGATGCTGAATGTGGCAGGGGAGTTTCCAGAGAAATGTATGTGAAGCACTACAACAGGGGAGCACACAGCCCAGCCCCAGCAATCCCGGGATTCACATACGCTTCAAACCTGCCAGTGAATGCTTGGCAAAGTAAGTGATTTTAAACTGGAGCTATTTACAAGTATTCTAGAGAGGAAACACCCTTACCATATAGCAATTTCTGGCATTACCATTTAACACATCAGTAAAATTATTGTTGAGAATATATTAGAAATAGTAAAAGATATCTTTGCTTAAGAAACACGTTGACGCTTTTAATGACTATTGCACCAGGAGCTGCTTAAAAGAAGGCCAAAATTAAATATTTTCATGAACCAATCCCTTCATTAAAATGTTACAAGTCAAGCAGAGAATTCCTTCTAATAGTTTTAAGTTGAATAGTTCAAGCATTTACTTTATTTTTTTTCCCCCGTAAGATCTCTATGTACCTCCTGAATTTATAGATTATGACAGTCACTGCTAGGAGACAAATATATACATTAAATATAAACTTATATATTTAGTATATTTGTATTTTATGTTATGCAGATAAATTAGCAAGTTGCATGTGATTTTACTTTAGAAGCAGTCATCTGAGTTTCAAGGCACTATGAGAAAGAAAATATGTTGTATGTGCCTAGAATATATGTTAAGTGAAATTGTTAAACATTTTAATAAGAAGAAACTTTTGTATTATTCTCAGTGATATAAACACAGCAATATATGAGATTAAACAGAGTTATAACCTAGCGATTTGGAGGACCCTGTGAGATCACAGCCCAGATGGGATGCATGTGCTCCTCTCTCTAGAAAACTGGTCCAGTATATTTCTGAGAACGACTATGGGCATTTGAGCACTGTTGGTGTAGTAGAGAATGGACCCAGCATTAACAAGCATGCATCACCTTCATTCCTGCATTTGAAATTACAAATCCTCATGTCCCACAACTGACTTTGATTCTTTCCCTGATACAGAAAAACCTTGCCCTTTTTTTTTTGCTTGTTTTATTTCCACCCCTCCCCCTTAGTCTGATTTCTTCAGAGCTACCTAGATTTGGTAATTTGGTAGAATCAGATAAACTAGATTATGGAAGAGTGAGAGCACTATTATTAATCTATACAGGTAAATTAGGATTGAGAACACCTGGAAGCAAGGGAATTTCCAAACAGACCAAAACTTTATGAAGTGCATTATTAAATAGAAATTTTTATCATAGAATTTCATTACTAAACTGATGTTTCTTATTCCCTTGTCTAACAGCATCATGTCTATTCACCTCGAGTTTTTTAGTAGTCCACACCAGTTCTCCTTAGGAGATTCCTGTGCTCATCCCCATCTACTGCTGGGTACGTGTGTGCAGGGTGCACCACTGCTGAATGACCTACCTTCACTTTATCTAAACAAGCTGGCTAGATGTGAGCAGGGTCTGATTTGAAAGCAAGTGTGCCATCAGCAAGGCTTATGGATTTGCTTGAGCACACCGATACCTTAATGAAGCCATCTAGCTTTCAATCTAGAGCTTGCCTGGAGCAAGCGACCACTGACCTGCCTACTGTAGAGTGCCAGGTTTATTTGTGTCTACGGTGTATTGGCAACTGCAATCTAAGAACACAAACGATGCGAAAATGCTCCTCTTTTGTGTGTGCATTGTTTTTTTCCCCTTTACAACAGACGGCAAGATGAATCCTGACTTTTAACTTGAAATACCTGCAATAGAGATATTAATCTGAGCTAGTTGTAGAGATGCCTCTTACAGTCAATCGAGACAAACAGCTTCTTTCATGAGGGCCTCTATTAGATGTCCACATTAGATGAGTCATTCGGCAACAATCCAGATGAAGTTCACCTAAAGTGTAAAACAACTTCTACTTTTATCAGCAAGTACCTAATACATCATATCACATCATATCCTCAGTGCTTTGAACATTCTAGTGGGTTTTAGTTGGAATTGACTGGTGTGCACTCAGTGGAGTCAAAGGCTACATCATGATCCCAAACAGCATCTTCTGCACTGCTAGCTAAGCTGCTTGATTCAGTGATCTTCAAGCTTTACTCGTTGGTAACAGCAGAAATCAATGCTACTAACACCCCTTCCTACTGATGCTCTCTTCAACATCAGCTGGAGCTCTAAAATCTTTGCTGCAATCCTTAAGACTGTCTTGACAACTTATTACTTACCTCCTCTCTTTGGATAATTCTTGACTCTGGTATTACATGTCCCCCAAAAGTTAAACCACAAGCAACAAGCTATTTACCAGTGATAATCCTTCTAGAGCACACAAGAAGAATTGCTGTGCTACACTGAATAAGGGGGTGCTGTTCTGGTATGCTCTATGGCCAGGTGTTGCACACAGATTTACCAGTCATGATGTTATCTCTGCAAGTGTTTTTTCTTATGACAGAATAATAATCTGTATAGTCCATATACATACATAGTTAGAGATGATGACCCCTTATAGCACCTAATCCTCCTCCGATCTGATACATTTATTGCTGATGGTAACAAATTCCAACCTAACCCAGTCCTCTCCTCGCAAAGGAACGGGTGCAGCAGAAGAGGCAGGACTTTTAGTGCACTGCGTGCCGCCTGAGCTGGCAGGTGTCCCCACGTAGCAAAGCATCATGCCTTCCGATTCTTGACATTTAATTTTACCGTGCCATTTGAAGCCACTCTTCTAGCCGGAAGGCAGCTTCATACTCCATTGCAAGTCTCCCCAGGCATCTTCAGAAAGCAAGAAAGAAGTCAAGACTTTTGGGGATTAATCCATTTCAGTGAAGTTTCATTTCCCCCCTCCCTGCGTTTTGACTGTCCTGCCTTTGGTTCAGTCAGCTCATAACATCCCAGGTTTATAAGAGACTTTTGTCCTGTTTCTGTCACTTCACAAAAACAGTAGATGAACTGATAGCAAATTTAACTTGCCCATAATTTGTCTATTCCATTGGTTTATCCATTCTATGGCCAGTATTGGACTGTTGTGTAATAGCTACAATAGCTAGAAGCCAGGGGGTTTAAAATAATTTTTTTTTTTATTATTTCATTAAAATGGTGAACAACTGCAGTATGAAGGAATGCTTGAAGAAAGTGATCACATGAGATTAGATGATCTGGCAGTCAGGTAACTAAGTCAGTCTTCTGATAGTAACTGGTAGTTAACTGTTGTTAGACCTAGTCAGTGAGCCTGGGTGGTTTTCTCAGCACTACTCAGCAGCAGTGGAGAAATTGGCCTATGAACAGAGACCTGTTCTCTGCAGGAGGGAAGGATTAGCTGTCTGGTGGCTTTTGCAACTCCTTTCTTCTTTGGTCTAGTCTGGAAAAAGTATTCGCAACAAGGTTAACAACACTCTGTATTGACAGAGAATTCAAACCACTCAAATAAATAGAAAATTATGAGAAAGTTCAGAAGACTGATGACAAGATGTTATTCTCTCTTGCTTTCTGTACCTGTTAGACCAACCTCTGTATGCTTCATATATTTTTGCAGCCGATTTTGCAGTTCATTTTTATTGCAATTTAATAGTTCTTACCATTGGAGATATTCCATCTCACCTAACTGTCTACCATCTAGTCATTCTCCTTATTTTCCTACATATAGGGGAAAGGTTGGACATTCTACATGCCTATTACTGTTGCTAACCACTCAAGCAAAATATATCCCTATTCAGGAGAGAGAGAGATCAGACTTAGGCTTGAGAATTGGGACAACTTAATTTCATTACACATCAAGTCAAAGAACAGCTGCTGAAACTGATGCTAATTCTTAAAATGAAGTATGTCAAAATCCTAGATTATTTTCTTCCATGCATGGTCCTTTCTTCTTGTTGACTTCCCCCCCATTTCAATAGAATAGTGATGTTTATTCTCAAGAGGGGAAGACGTTGGCAAAAATTGCATAGCTTCAAAAACCAGGCAGCATGCTCAGCCTCATTTATGTATTATATACTCACAATAATTAGGAATATCCATAATTATGCATAAACCTGTAGTTGCTCCACATCATCCTTCTCTGCACTCAGTAGGTCTCTCGTGTTAACAGGTATATCCACTTCTCATTTTGCCCTGTCTTTCCACTGCTAAGTTTCTACAGGGAACACTGCTGTGGTCAGAGCAGCAAACAGATTTTTTTTGCCTGCATGGATCAGATTTGTGTCCAGGGGCTCCTGTCCTGCCCTCAGTCCTCCTGTATGTCAAGAGGAAAAGGTATTTGGCAAAGAACTTCACAATCTTCACAGCCTGGCACATACAGTGTGTGTGGGGGGGAAGTACTGGTTCCACAGTATCTGTAGCCTTGTATTGTTACAGACAGGAGAGGCAAGAGGCAACTATTTCCTCATTTCTAACATCTGCTGACAACATAATTGTCAAGGGACTCTTGCAACAGTTCTCATGCTATGTTAGAAAATCCAAAAGCAAGGCACATTCATTCCATACAAGTTCCCTCCTCGTTTGTTTTGCGTAGAACCACCAGATTTAAGGTGATTATCTTTCAGACTGGCTACAACCAGGCCGATAAATCCTTAAAACAGCAAAAACCACCTGAAGTAAAGTTGAGGTTTTTGACTGCATCGAATTAGTTGGAGACTTCAATGCTGCTCTTGCTCTGTATCCCTGATGGACATTTCGGAGAAAAAAAATCCTGTCTTTTCTTTCTCTGAGATAAGCATGTTTTAATTTAAGCCACGTAAAAGTCTGCCAAACAGACATACTTCATAGCTGCAAAAAGATACTTATCCACAATATTTCAGAGCCGCAGGTCTGTGTAGTAAAGTCATAGTGCAAATCCTTGCTGAAATAACTGCAAGAAAGTGGGGGAAGCTTTGAGGAACAGACTGAGTAACATACCCTCAGGTTTTGTTTGAGCAGCATGAGGAGCTGCATTACGTTTTCTTTGACCCCAGCTGAATGGAAGAAACACAAAAATTGCTGGGAAACATTTTCAATAAGGCAACAAATTCCCATGCTTCCCCGCTGACTTACTACATCCCAGCAGAATAAATGGCTTCAGAGGAGATACAAAAAACTAACTGGAATCCACATCTAGTTGCACTAAGTAGCACACCCAAAAAGCTGTGAAGGGTTGTATCAGCTGGCCGACAGAAATGCTGAAAAACACAGCATATGGATATTTGTACAATGAAGCAGAAGTAAATTTCCATTTTGAAAGCCTCATCAGGAAACAGCTTGCTGGCTGCAGAAAAGGGTTTGTGCTTTTACAGTTTCTTCTTGTATCAGGCAGATGTATTTAGCTGCCAATGTGGCAGACAGATATTACTCTGGTTACAAGTCATGGGGATAGCTTATTGTTTTATTTAATAAAGCAGCCTGACTTATATTTATACTGAGTGCAGCACAGAGCCCTCTGCATTAAGCAGAGAGTGGAGCGTGTTCAGAGAATTAGGAATGAATAGTTTTTAAGAAATTATATTAGGGCTTCTGAACTGGAGCTGGACTATCTGGTTTCAAGGTGCCTGCACCAGGAGTTTCCTTTAGTCCTAATCCAGAGTTACTTTAAAGTTGCTTAAAAGCATCTTTAAAACCTTAATCCAGAATTTTAATCTATACCTATCACTGCCTTAGCCTTACTTGAAGCAACTGACCTTCGAATGCAGCACCAATAATTTTCAAGGCATAGGGCTTTCGCTGCTGGTATCCCAATAACCAGACCTTGGCTAAGACTATGCTGCACACTTGGGCCAAGCAAACTTCCCAGGCCATTTCAGCCACACGAGCCACTGCGAGAGGGTCCCACACTCACCAGAAACAACAACAACCAGCAGCAGCCTCCACCTCTCAGCTGATGCTTCTGTTAGCTGCATCAGTCTCTCTTTTTTTTTTTTCTTTTTTGTTTTCTTTCTCTCTTGCAGTGTAAATAGGTTAGTTTCTATCAGCTGAGAAGGCATTCCTAATCTGAGTGCAGAGTTACTGCTTTCAGGTGAGCAGCAGTAATTGCTAGTGTGTGTTGCCTCCCGTCTCCCTCCCGAGCCTGGCACAAGCGGCTCAGCGTGGATGAGCTGGCTGGGGCTGGAGGAGTGGTACCCTCAGCCCCTTGCTGCATCCAGCTGTGCTCCAGCTGCTCGGGTTATTCTGTGATCCACTGTTCACATTCGTTCCTGAAAGGGTGACAATAAATCTATTCCATCCTGGAATGCAAGGAAGGAAGATGGACAGGTGAAATCTGACAGTGACCAAAAAGAAAGGCTCGTGACACAAGCAGATACCAAAGGACATCCAGCAAGAAAATAGTCCACCTTTGTAGTAACTATACAAAACAAACAAACCCACTTCACAACACACATTTGTTTTCCTTTTATATTATGTGTGGTCAACGTCCAGGATCTTCCCTTTGTTTTTTAGTATTTTGTGTATGTCTGCTATTACTTTACTGCAGAGACCATCATATAAAGCAGAATTTATTGTTTCTAGCTCCCTTTACTATCAAAGTTACCGTTACGTTTATGTTCCTCAGATCAGCAAGGAGGAAAAGAAATTGAATCCCTGTAGGAAACTCCTCCAGTTATGCCCATTGCTCCCATGCCTTCTGTTTTACAGTGGCTGTAGATATTACTCTCAGAAGTCTGTAGATGATGGCATTTCATAGCAACAAGTGCTCCTCAACGTACAGAAAATACATTTGCCCTCCATTACACACCTAGACTTTGGGTTGGACTGAGGGAAAAGCTGGACACGTGCAACCACTCCATATGGCTGGGAATTTGCAGGTACACCCCATGGTGCACAAGGGGGGGAAAGTACTTCAGCCCCCCCCAGTTCATGCTTGTGGAGGAAGGTTTTAAAGCATTTCCCTCAAGATGAAGGGAAACTGGAGAAGAGCTATTTTACTGAGTCAGATCTCAACAGTGGAACTGATTTTCTAAGGTACTCTTAACTTCTACTCACGCTCATTTTCATGAGAGGTCTGAATGCCCCTCGCATTACAGAGCCTGAAAGGACTTGTGGTGTGAAGTGGCAACCTTTCAGTTAGAAAGGAAAACCAAAATTGGTAGGAAAAGAGAAGGAGTTTTGACTTTTTATTCCCATTCACTTTCTGACATCCTCCTGGGTGATGCACTGAAGTGGCAATCTCTTCCTAGGGCTTCTGCACAGCGTATGTCCAAATTCCCCCAGGCAAGAATAGGCCATGTATTAACTGAGCACTGGAAGACATACAGTTAAAAACTCAGTATGCTATCTGTTTTAGTAAGGAACAGAATTAAAAGTATTAAAGTAAAAAAATATACTGGATATAAATGACAGCCGTGACAGGAAAATGCGAACAACTTTCATGTTTTTATTGCTGCCTTAGAAGCAATTGATAAACAGTACACTTCATATATAAATGAGCATGTGTCAATATATGACAACAAAAATAAATTACAGTGACATAGTATTTAACTTTACAAGGTTGTACAAAATTTCCAAATATGAATAGATTTCAACTTAAAAATTTGAAATAAGTTAAAACTTCAACTATTCTGAAGACTTGAAAAATATACATACAATTTCACTCAATCACATCATTTACAGTATGATTTTTTTTTTAAGCTGTTTAGTCTTATACACCCATATATTTTTGACTGTATTAGTGGAATATATCCTGCTATATGCAGCTTTACTGCACTGGGATAGTGAAAGGGGTTCCCTGAGGGCACAGAACAGGCTTTGAGTGTTTATATTTTAGAGTAATTTGATTACATTTATTAACTAGAAATACAAAACCAAAGCATTATTAATCTGTCCTATAAAGAGAGACTGATTTATCTGCTCTTGCTAGAATTTCCATTGATGCTAATGAGAATTTTGAAGAAGGCTTAACAGCAGGATTGAGCTAAACTAAGTCTGTTCAGCCAGGATGAATTAGGTCACATTATTTAATGAAATATTTGAAGAATATCTGTTTTGTATTAGATCTCATTATAGGCTACATAGGTAGTCATGGCTACGCACTGAGATATTTGCTTCCACAACTAATAGGAAAATGTATTTGATATGGTACTTTAAAGTAATAGGATGGATTATGGATTGGTATTTTTAACTCCTCAATTATATGCACTTGATTATTTTATTAAATTTTATGAAGATTAAAAGCACTGGACAAAACTTCTTGTCTGTGAGCGTGTGATAATTGAGAATGCCGAGGGTCTAATTCAAGCCGTAAAATAAGGTAAGGTAGAGGAGACTCATACCACAGCTGGATTGCTCCCGATACCTTAGACTGCGTCGTTAATCTAAACCTGGTGCAAACAGAGTCTGCGCACCACCAAAAGGGCAAAGGCTCGCTAATGCAGAAACCATTAGTGAGGAAACAGAGAAAGGAAAAAATTTGAACAAACTGGCACATGTGAGAAAATTGCTAAATCGTCAAAAATACAGGAAGACACTTGTGCAACCAGAGGTGAGTCTTAAACTGTCTGCGATGAATTTGGTAATAAAGGAAAAAGAAATCCAAGACGACTATCTGTGTGACTGAATTTTCTCTTCTCTGAATATGCTAAAATATCCATCAGAATGCTGCATTGGTAACCTGGAGCCTTTCCTCCAAACAAGTAGTTTTTATATGTACATCATTTAAATGAGAAAGAATAAAAAGAAGTCATAAATGGGCCAGAGACGAGCAATTCCTCATTTCCATTTTTTTTTAAACGCTATTGGGAAAAAAGGCCACTGCAGTTTACAATGAAGCTGGAAAGGGCTTTAGAGGCCACCGTTTTTGCGGTGTGACTATGCCGTCACCGGGCCGCAGGAAGGAGAAGGGAACTGGCAGGAGATACGCGGCCGCTGATGGCTCGCTCGGCTTGCTCTGTGCTCTCCCAGCGGATTTCCTTGCAGGCTCGTGCCCCGTGAGAGGAAGGCCGGCACGGGCCGAGGTCGGGGCCGCGGGGGGGAGGCCGTGCAGCGCGGCCCCGCGCCGTGGCTGGGGGGAAAAGGGGCATTTCAGGAGCACGGCGGGAGCCTTCCCACCAGCTGGAGCTGGGCTTGGATCAGCCCCCAGAAATGGCTGGCGTTCGCAGCCGCTACGAGAGCACAGAGCAATTTCACCGAGCAACCGACTGTCATTAAGTGAATTAATAGCAGCCAAAGAACATTGTAGCATGTGAATGGAGTCAAAGAGAGGCCTGCCAGGCAGAGGGGAATGACAAGTTTCACCAAAGAAAAGGGCCTACACGAAGAAGACTTCCAAACACTTTCTCTAGATTGTTTACCTCTCTTGCAACTTCTAATCTCAAATTACTTTAATCAAAACAATTACATTTTTCTTAATTGCTTGCTCTGTGTTCTGCCCCTGCATTGGCTTCAGAGAGGAAAAAAGAACATGGAAATTTATCTCAAAAGTTCAAGCAACATCTAGTGGTTATGTAAACCTTACCTCACCAACTGCTCGGCACGCAGTGTATTATTGTACAATCAGATATGACTTTCATATCACATCATTTACTTTTTATCTTAGCTAGCAAGCCACTCTGCAAGCAGCAACTAAAGAAATGAGTTTATCAGCTTGTATTAATGCAATTGTTATCAGGGGCATACAGGGTAAAAGTCATTTCTAGATTACAATAATATATTTACAAGGAAAGTTCCACACGGGAAGGTGCCACCTGATTAGGTTTACATGGAGGGTCCAAAAAAAAAAAAAAAGAAAAAGTTAAAGCATCTTGGCAGGAGAAAATCTCTTAAGAGCACAATGTTCCACCGTGATAGTTCAATGGGAGCCAAGTTTTGACTGCACATTTTGGGCTGATACCCACGCAGTGAAAGGAGAAATGTGAGTGCTCGTAAGACACCTGACCTGGGCCAAAGCGTTCATTTTTTCTACCAACGCATGGCCATCCACCTTCCGCCCTCAGGACTGCAGTGCCGGTGGTCATTCCAGAGGGGAGGACGCCTACAAAAGCATTGGAGTCTCTCTCGTCATGTCTTCTCTTACTTTTGTTTTTGTTGGCTGAGAAAGGGAAGGTTCCTCTAAAACTTTGCTACTGAGGAAAACAATTGCTCTCCATCATTATCCTCCTCTACTCTTCCAATTAATGTGCTAGTGTTTTGTAAACTGCCGTCAATATGAGCTAGGACCGATTATTCTTTCTGAGAGTTTACCAAGACACAGAATTTAATTAGTCAGCAGGAGGATTGCTACGCAGTAAGGCAGCTGTTAGCAAAAAAAGAGCAACTTGGCCAATAATTTAAAAAATGCTAATATTTTGTATAGTATCTGAACGGATGGCTACAACTAGGTCAATAGACACCAGATGTTGAGTGAATGCTCAAGCACTGTCTTTTTATGTAGCAGAAGGTGAGGGTCTCCTTTCTACTGCTTCCTAATTATTCCATCAGTATACAGTAAGTTCAGCTCCACTGGTTTTGGCTGAAGAAAATCAGCGGTTGATAAGGAGTAAAACTACAAATCCCTTTTTATGAAAGCGATTTCTGAGCCTCTTAATTACTGCATGTAATTTGCCCATATACCTCAAATCAGAAAGAACCAGGAAAATGTCAATTTATTTAAAATATTCAAGCCTTAAGTTATATATTCAGATATTGTCTCTGGAACTTGTTTTGCTCCATAATCAGAAGAATGGCACTGCAAGCTTTCAAGTAATAGGAACAGAAAAACATATCAGGACACACATAAAATATGTTCATCAGATTCCTGTAATGTTATCTCTATTTCCATCACAAAAATACCCGCTATCTCCAAATAGAAGCAGGAAGCTTATGACTCTTTCTTGTAACAACTTGTCTTGACTGGTGTGGCCCACACCCTTCCACCAGCGGGGTGGCAGGGGCAGGAGCTCACTTCCAGCTTCGCGCTAGGCGGGAGTCCCGTGACTGCCAGTCAACACCGAGGTGGGAAGAATTGGGGTAAGAGTCAGTGGGGTGAGGAGACACCTCCAGAAACCCCAGGTCACCTGCGTCAAAAGAATTAGGTCTCCTTCACTGACATCTTCTAACGTCTTGCAGCTTACAACTGAAAATTTGACGTTACGTTTAGCATTTTCTTAGTTCTTTCTGAAAGCAATGAGGGGTAATTCATGCTTTTTTAAGCTTTAACGTTTGAATAGGCACTTTTGTGTACTGACTATAGGGATTTCGATGATCCTTCCTTATGCAGCTCGCTTCTGGCAGCAGTTATGAATCTCTAGTCTTTATACTTCACCTCTAATGTTGGATACTGCATCAGTCAATATGCATTGTACAGAGTACAAAAAATAATGGCACATGTGCATATTAGTTTAAGCTTCTCTTACCTTCAATGGTGTGGTAGTTCTTCATACTGACAATTCCTGCCTCGGAGCAGGGAGCAAAACGCACGAGCCTAAGTCTCCTCAGACAGTACCAATAACTGTGGGGAAATGTGCAGCTACTTAAGGCAGCTATACTATTTTGAAAACAAATCTGAAAGGACCCTCCATCATATTCAGTGAAGTGTATGGGCAGAGCAGGAGATGAAGCCTGTTCTGTCCTTATACACAGAAGGTTTTGTTCAGATTAGCCTGTGGTGAAGAAACCACACCCATTTTGAGTAAAGGAACCAAATATTTCCTCAGAGATGTTTCTACAGCCCGAACAGTGGAAAGGTTTTGTCCTACTATCCGTTGTAAAATAAACATCATAAATGAAGATATGAGGCAAGCAAATGGAATGTATTTCTGAATCAGAAAAATTCACACTACTGGAGGAAAAAAAGCTGCTTAACTCCAGCTACATCTGATTTCATACATGGTAGAAGGTATTCAACAGGTATATTTGATGGGTATATTCAATAGGGGGGGGCCTGAATCCATATGAAAAATAAAAGCAATGAGTGGAGAAAAGTACTGAGCATCAGGAGATACTGCACAGGTCTATTTCTTGTGATGTATCCGCACAACGCAGAGTGCAGCACTGTGCTCGGTTCAAAGTAAATTGGGTTATAACTTTTACTCTCATGGTGTTAACTGGTCTGTGCCACCACAATAATAATTCTTAATGTGGACTCATTAAGCACAAATTAAGGAAGGCCGTTTCCTCATCCTTTTGACATCTTCAGATTAGGTAGTATTTGTGGAGTGATTACAGTTGCTTTGTTACCCAATGATTTCAGTCCAGAAGAAAAAATAGTCTCAGGAAGACTGGATATTTTGAAGCCACATAAGGAATCAGATTCTTGTCCAGACTTTATTTCCATGACAGTGTAAAAGTTTTCAGATCTTGTGAGTATTTTAAGTAAATTTACTATGCCTCTATGAATGACTTGAAAAATAAATTTAAGTTCTCTCTGTACAATAATGTCCTGTGCTTTCCTGATTATTAGCCACGGTCAAGTAATGATTACCAGAGCATTTCAAGCGTTCTTTCATTCCAGATACTGCACTAAATAACTTTTGTCCTGGAGAGATGAAGAATTTCCCATAGAATTTCTGGAAAATGCATATGCACCCAGACAAACAAATCCTGCTTTCATGTTAATGCCTAGTTATTTAGTCCTAGACTGCTATAATAAGGATCTCTTCATAGAGGCCTGAGCGGGGTGTCAGGCTGCTATGCCAACAGTGAAGCTGATGGTGATGTGTGCTTTTGGCTTCCAGAGTCATTCAAACACTGAACTTTTTGGGCACTGTTTACATGTGTTTATTCACCCTTATGCAAGAAGGATGTTCACATCTATAAAAACTTTTAATGTCTTGGGTATTCTTCCATGCTTTCTGCCAAGTTAAATAAATTGCGTAGCTTCACTAGCTTGGAAAAAAGTTAGCTCTCCTCACCACAGTTGAGTTGAATGGTTTTATCACCATTTTTGGAAGACCTTCCCTGAGGCCAGCATCATACATCCCAGTTAAACTCATTCAAGGTTTTATTGTTTACAAAACCAGAAGAGGGTGAATGGTCTAGATATACTGTGCATTTCTCAGCCCTACCAGGCAAAGGTTTTTAAAGTTTGCACAATTCCACCTGGGGGTCAGGCAAATGAAAAGTATTATTCCATGCAACAGAAAGGGCAGAGCAATAGGATGGAGTGAGGGAGGATGATAAGTCTTTCCTCTCCTTTCTAATGGGAGGAGTGCTGTTCTTGTTACCTTAAATAATTCGCAGTGGTGAGTTGCTTTATTTTGCCTTCATATATATGTGACATTTGCCTCAAACTGTTTTAATAGTGACTGAATTCCTGTACCCATGTTGAGAAACTGACAGTCATGTTCACATGAACATAGGAGTTTCTCTTACGTGAACTTAGATGGAATCTACTGTTAGAAATAGAGGCCTTTATTTTCCTATTTGGCAAAGCCAGAGTGATTTTAGTTAATTTAAACCTAGTGCAGTATTGATGCAATAGCTCAATAAGTGAAATCTGGTCATGCATTTCTAAATTTTGGGTCATGACTGAAGAGCCAGCACAATACACTGAAAACACCACATTCAGAAATAAAGACAATGCAAGTGGAAAAATATGCACTAAGGAAAGGTGTGGGAATTTTTTCTTGCAGCTAAGCAGAGTAGACTTAAACACAGTTCCACCGTCCAGTTACAACTGATGAGGCATCAAAGGCAATGTTTACCATGGCTGACAATTTCAGCGTAAGTTTGTATATACATCCGTATACATTGCTCTAGATGTGCGTGCATCTCTCTATATGTACATGCACCATACTATGTCATACATACGTTATCCTTCTGAGATATACGTAGTGCATAGAGATGTATAGGTACAATATGCGTACCACACCATACATGTTGGAAGAAGCCATGAAATAAGTAGCACTTATCTTAATGTTTTCCTGTGTTACCTGTACTCCTTCCATTAAACAATCTCTGTCAGGGCTCACTGAAACTCCCCTGAGCCATTTTAATATTTAAAATCAAGCAAAAAAATCCTCAAGCACATCTAGGAAGGTATCTGGAAATAACAATCTTTCTTGAGAAAACAAATGGCAATCTATGTTATATTTTGAATGTACAATGTGGGTGGTGAAAAGTTGTCCAAGTCCTGAATGCCAGTAGGCCACAGCTAATGAGTTTGCCAATTAAGACTGTGAAGACCTGTCAGTGACAGCAAATACCATGATGGTCAATCTCAGCCAATTGTGGTGCCACAGTGTATGAAATAGAACAAACATAGTTCCAAACATCCCTGTTCATGCTTATTTCCAACAAATAGCATGACTGGATTAGCTACTCTCTGTCTGCTTACTTTAAAAGCTGAAGTACAAAAATGCCCAGGTATCAGACATTACAAATTAGTATTTCCCACAGTATCTGTCTGGCAGCTCCTAAAAGTAGAAGTAGGAAAGTGCAGAACCTACAAATGATCTATGCCTGACACAAGGCAGAAAATCCTAATTAAATCAGGTTTTTAATTCTATGAAAACCAGAATGTCATATATGCTTTAGCTAAGTTTCCAAATAGAAGTGCTTGGGTATCATGGGAGTGCAGTTCATGAGACAGAAAAGGCAGTCATCATTACGAACACCTCAGCTCTACCAGACTTCTGTACATATCCTTTGGGTTAACAAGAAGCAATCTACAAATATATATTACTTTGACCTGCTCTCAGAAGCAAGTGCAGTGGTATTTGCATGGGTAAATACATAAAAGGAATACATAAAATAGAAAATCACAGAAGCTGGAAGCAAGTGAAAAGAGACAGTAGATTTACACAGGTCAAAGAATATTCAGTTATCACAATGAATATGTATGTGTTTAGAATGCGTTAAAATACGTGATGATTCACGAACTGGATGAAGATCAAGCTACTGGGGGCTTGGCAGCACGTCCTTAGGGGCAGGGCATCCCCAGATGCCCCAAAGAAGGTCAGGCTTGTGAACAGCCAAACTGTGGTACAGACCATTTCTGCCAATAAGGACCTGGACTATGTGGATCCTGCTCCAGTTCTTTTTGGTAAGCCTTATATATCTTTAGAAAAGAAAGTATCAGACCTCAACACTACAACTGCTGGAGCTAGTAATGTGCCTTCTGATAGTCTAAGAGCACATTAACTTTGCACAGGAATATTATGAAAGGAAAAAAAAAAAGCCTGATACCAGGACAAGCTTGTAAAGCACATTTTAGGAAAAGAATCTGGGAACCATTTGGAGGAGAATGAGTGTTTGGAATCTCAAATATGAATTTGAATAGGGATGCATAAATAGTCAGATGGTCAAGAGGACAAGTGAAATGCAGTTTATAAATAGCTCAGCATGATAGTCCATGACTATCCCTACTGTATATATGGTAGCATGATGATAACCGTATATTCAAAATTACAGAAGCTGCTGATCAAGGAAAAAAGATAAAATTTCCTTTTGCTTTGATGTTTGCATTCTATAGAGGCAAACCGAGTGTACTTTGGGCCTTGTATTCACTTCTTACATATACAAGGTTGATAATGAGCCAAGACTTTTTAGAATATTCTTGCAGAAGGAAATATAATAATCAAGACAACAAAATAAGAAAGTTGTACATACTTGAGAAAGGTCACCAACTGCCTCAGAACATCTGTGTGGGTATCCTCACAAAACTGCCAGATTCCTTTAGGTCATTTATTGTTCGGGACATGTAAATCCACAGGTCTAGATCCTGGGAACTGCTCAGGCCTTTTCTATACTCCCTCAGCTTTAGAACAGTGCCGCACCGATCCGCAGCTTACATTTGTAGGAGGTGTGTTACGCTGGGTAGGATGAAGTGCTTCCTGCACCACGACACCTGTCCCTGGATCTTTGGATCAGACATTTCTCACAGCCTATACTGGTACAGAAGCAATAAACTTCTATCACAATTTTACATCAAGAAAGCTAAGCATATATTATAATGCATTTTGTTGTCTTAGAGCTGTTTGGAGGCTGACAGTGACTGGGGTCTATTCTACAAAGCTTTCTCCAGACAGCCCAATGGCTCCTGTCTGGCTATTGCTTCTGATTTTTTGATCCTCTTCATATGGAGTCTAATCTTGTATTATTGCAATTAATGGGGATGATGCCTGGTCTCTGAAAAGCCGGCTTTCCATGTAAGGAGTGATAATGGGACTCAGCTGTTTGTCTGCCCTCAGAATGATGCTTTCTATCATGTTTCTGACTTAATTTTCCTCGAAACAGATGAAATATTACATCATTCGTACTTAAAAGTAGTGCTGCGTCAGACTGTACCTTTTGGTCTTGCATTGTTCATCTTCTGCAAGCTATCGTGTGCTTGTATTCATAAATAATATATCCACTTGTGCATATAGCTAAAATTTTTGTGTGTGCATGGGTTTAAAGCAAACACATAGACATATAAAATACAAATTAATTTGATCCCCACTGTACTTGTAACACAGCCAAATTCTTAATATTTTATAGTGCATATTCCATTAAATAAATAATAACTAAATTGATCTATGCTACAATATGTGTGTACATACACATTTTATGATGCCTGTAAATAACATTTTAAAGCCTGTTCACACATCAAAAGACAGGTCATTTATTTCTCTGTTAAAAGAATCCAAGGGTTTAACTCTTCCTATTATGTAAACAGTGGTGACAGCCGCTTTCAAGAAAGCTTAACTTCATTAAAAATAATAGTTTCCCATTGTAAAATCAATACTAATATACTATAAACCCCCCTGATGAACTCTGGCTTCCTTACATGCTCTCACATTTTGTGTACCAGGGGCACAGCACTACTCTAGATATCAGAAGATAATAATATGGCAATATATATAGGTATAGATATATTTAAGTGTTAAAACATTAGTCAGGTCAACTTGAGTAATGAATGTATTTCAATATATGATTCTTTCTATAAATAAAGGTCATTCATTTTCTTTGCAACATGGGTGCTTTATAAGACTTTGGTTGTATGTGGCTACCAAACTGGTAGACCACTTCTGGGTATCTTTAGCTCAAAATGCACTTGTGACTTACAGATGAAGCTTTAACTTGTGTGTTTTATACTGAACTTGTACTTGCAGTAGACTTGCAATATCATTTACAAGATTATCTTTAGGTAGATTTTTTTAAACAACTCAGACAAAAGAAAGACTTGTATGTCAAGAGTATTTGTTTTAGTGACAAGAAAGCGAAGTATACTCTATTCATTTCTCAAGCAGACCTTTATGAATCACTTTAAAGGACACTACAGCTGAAGACTGAAGAGCAATATTTATCAACATTAAATAAAACATTTGGTGAAGTATGTATAAATATTTCTTCATATGAACATAACACAAAATTAAATAGTTCAGATACACAGACACCATTTAATATATTTCCACTGTTGTCAAAATCATCTGTAAACACCATCTCACACTGAATACAAAAGCAGCTTTAACATCAGTTCTGTGTTCACAACACTGATGCCCCTTTTTAAAAGAAGAAATTTGTTTTGTTTTATTTTCAGCAAAATAAGAGTCTAAGCAATAAAAAAGTTTTGGTCAGTTCAAAGGAGAATACAAAATTATCTTTCAACATGTAACTAAATCGGATTTAGAACAATAGTTTAAAGTACAATCCTTTCCCCAGGGGATCTCTGACTTTTATAAATCATGTTTGGTGCAGACCACATCACAAATACCAGGAAATACTGGTCATGCCTAAGCTATAAATATTAAAGCCCTTTTAAAATTTTCTTTATCAAAAATTGCCAGGTTACAAATTGGCAATATCACGTTTTTCGCAACACAGAATAACCTGGCATTAAACGGATTTAGGTACACTTCTCCTGATGGTGTTTAAAACACTTTCTGGAAAAGAAACACTTTTTAGTGAGCATCCTTCATGTGCAAAAACAAAGCATTTCTTTTACACAAATCTTTTGCGTCTGACGATCACTTGGGCAGACAGTGCAAGCAGGGAGCTCCACCAAGTTTAGACAGAATATTACAAATTGAACTTTCAATGGAAGCCGTACGGATACTGGGCATCGGATGTGAGCTGGCTCTGAGAAGGGCGGTGCATCCACACGGTGCAACTCAGGACAAGGTGTCGCAGCGTCCATGCGTGCCCCGACAGCAGCGCAGCCGCGGCTGCAGCCTCCCAAGCATGGAACGGGGCTCCTGCTGATGGCTGCGCCCGCCTGGTGCCTGAGCAACTCCCTGCGAGCATCAGTACTGTGCGGCCCAGTGTGGGCTCTTGTCATCCTACACCCTACAAAGACAACTTCATATGGTGTCCTGAATGTAGCCTTCAATTCCTTTCACCTTCGTATCTTTTAAAGAGGCGTGATCACTTTGGGGAAGAGATACCGTGCTCAAGATTAAGGTTTTACTGGGCATGTGCCCCATTATAAACGTCTGTAGACTGTTAGGCTCCCAGGCTACCCTTTGGTTCTCTCCATTTGAAATGTGGACAACATGTTTTTGGTTTCAAAGTTAAACTTGAATTTCAGGTGGCAAATAATGAGATATATATTTTTAATATGATTTGATTTTTTTATTTCTTAATTTCACTCACATGTAATCGTGATGGGGGGCCCTGTAAAACCTAGAACAATAGTTCACCTCTTTCCTGGTATGTGTGTATTTTAGAGGTGTGAATGTACGTTATGCATACATACACACTCACACACACACATATAACATGAGCTGCACACAGAGATACTCGGCAATCAGGAATCAGGGGTACAATTAACAATACACCAGAAGAGAAGTAGACAGGAAGCTCTACCTGTACAACAAGAAGCAATTTTGCAACCTATACAATGTCTCAAATAATTTCATAATCCTGTTTCGCTAGCTTGCTACATCTGTATGTGACTTGAATTGAAAGTTGTTGGATTCCTTGGAAACAGAAGAGTTGGGCTAGCTAGATGTGCTTACCTGAGATCCCAGAGTTGATTATAATCAAAGAGCTGGGCAGATCAGTAATGGGTTTATAATTGCTATACAGCTTCTTGCAAATTTGTAGGAAAACTTTATTAAGTCTTTCATTCCTTAGTAAAAACATTGAAGTTTGTTAGTTTTTGCTGAATGCAGACTTGATTTTCGTATTAAACTGGATTTATTAAAAGGATACATAAGCCTGGCAGCTGCTTTCATGTCTTGATGTTTAAATCTTTGAATCAGCACCCTGGAACCACCCTCCCACCCCATCCCATCCCATCCCGTCCCATCCCATCCCATCCCTTCCCATCCCGTCCCATCCCATCCTGTCCCATCCTGTCCCGTGCCTTCCTGTCCCGTCCTATCCCGTCCCATCCTGTCTATCCCGTCCCATCCCATCCCATCCCATCCCCGCTTCGTTATTTTTTTAAATTGTTTAAAAAATACTATTCTATGAAGCCTCCCTAGGGATCCGCTTATGAAAAATGACGGACTGCCTTTGCTGATACTGCTGTTTGCGTCGTTTTCGTTTGTCACACTGGCACAGCAGTAGCATCTTGAAAGTGTTTCTGAATGTTTTGTTACACAGTGCATAGCACATGGGGTTCACCGTGCTATTGATGTAGCAAAGCCAGTACCCCAGGTTCCAGAAAGTTTTGGGGATACAGCTGCAAAAGGTGTTCACCAGAACCATGATGTTATATGGGGTCCAGGTAATGATGAAGGCAAACAAAATGGCACTGAGTGTCTGTGCCGCTTTCTTTTCTTTGATAAGTGACATTCGTTTTCGCTTTGTGATCTGACTTCTGGTCTTCAAGGCAAACTTTTTTGCCAGGGTTGCTTCCTTGAAGGACAAGGGCAGGGCTGCAGATGCCTTGGTCACTGATGAGATGCCATCAGAAGCTGCGGTTGTCTCTGCTGACCCTGGCTGAATTGGAAGCTTAGAAAAGCTCTTTTGGAAGTTTCCACCATCCTGAACACTTTTGGGAGGGTGCAATTTTTTAGGTTTCTTTTCCTTTGATTCTGTGTCAGATTTCTGCAGTTCATCCCCTGACTCATGCAAATCTTCCGAGGAGGGTAGTTTCGTCGAATTGAGGATGGCGCTGTGACCAGGTAGCTTCAGCACGATTGAATAGATGGCTCTGGTTTCTGCAGCGATGTCTTCCTCGTCAGAGGAGGCTGAATTCTCAAGGGAGGCAGCAGCATCATTGTTGTTCCAGCTGTCGCTGCTGCTGTGCTCTTGGTCCCCCTGGTCTGCGTTGGGTTCCCAGCTCTTCATTGTGAGCCAGAAGTGGCAGCGTCTGTATTTCCTTCGGGTGGAGCGTTTCATGCTCTGCCGCTGCAGCTCGTAGCTGCTGCAGCTCCGGGAGCTGCCTGTCTGGTGGACGAAGCGCGCTGCCTCTGCTTCGCTGCCCGAAGCCTGTAGCCCTGCTAACTCTTTGGTGCGTTTCTCGGTCTCCTTGTAGATCCTCCAATACAAAATACTCATAATGGTGACTGGCAAGTAAAAGGCAGCTATGGCAGTGCCAAAAGTGATGATAGGTTCACTTAGAAACTGGATGAAACATTCATCAGGAGGCACAGTCCTCTCCCCGACAAAATACTGCCAGAACAAGATGGCAGGGGCCCAAAGAACAAAAGAGATGATCCATGCTAAACCAATCATCACCCCAGCCCTTTTGGTTGTTCGTTTGGCTCTGTATGTAAGTGGCCTAGTGATGGAAAAATACCTGTCAAAACTTATGACAAGGAGATTCATGACAGAGGCATTACTGGCAACATAGTCAATGGAGAGCCAAAGATCACAGGCCAAGTTTCCCAAAGCCCAGTGGTCCATGATGATGTACGTGGTGTAAAGATTCATGGAAATAACACCGATGATCAAATCTGCACAAGCAAGACTCAACAAGAAGTAGTTGTTGACCGTTTTCAGTTGTTTGTTAACCTTAAATGCAACAATCACTAGGATGTTTCCTATGATGGTCACCAGTGCAAGGATCCCAGTGAGGAAAGCAATCAAAACTACTTGCCAGACAGTGTGTCCACCCAGAGGGTCTTTGCTTGTGGCATTTAGGGACATGTTTGTTGATTCCACAGTGGAGAAGTGAAAACTCTCTGTGGTCTGAGGGAAATCATAGCTGCCGATAAGCGATGCTGCTTCATCAAGGAGTCCTGGCCCGTGCGAATCTCTCTTCCAGAAGGAGCTCACATTTGAAAACAGGGGCGAGGCTGAACTGTTATTTTGCATGATCATTGTGGCTCTCTGACATAGTCTGCAGCAGGGAAAAAACAAACAAAAATCAAGTGAACAGGTGAAGATGGTAAATAGATAATCGTCCTCATACTCGTACATCAAATCCCTTCAGCACTCTGAAAGATGTCTTTAAAAGCCAAGCTGCCTGTGACACATTCCAAGTCAAACATGTATGTGGTAGTACTCAGCTTACAGCTTTGATTAATCTGAGCTCTTTGTAGTAATCGCTAGTGTTTCCTTAAAAACAGTCTGTCACAGAGGAACCAAAATCCCAGGAGAATTTGAACCAGTGGTAGTATTAAAATGCCCCCTAACTCTAAGTCTTAATTAAAACACTCCCTGATGGATCTGCCTGGAACTCTACATCTCAACAGCCCACTATCCTGCAGCCTTCAAAAACTAAATGCCAGACACATGCAGCCACAAATCCTCCAAGTTCAAATCCATGCTGGTCCCCA
This sequence comes from Haliaeetus albicilla, assembly GCF_947461875.1. Taxonomy (NCBI): domain Eukaryota; kingdom Metazoa; phylum Chordata; class Aves; order Accipitriformes; family Accipitridae; genus Haliaeetus; species Haliaeetus albicilla. The sequence continues at coordinate 29,927,182 of NC_091495.1, forward strand.
GTGCTATCCTGGCACTAGCAAAACACAGCCCCAGCCTCTGCTGCCTCCAGCTACAGCTAATAACAAACAAAAATATTGTTCTGTCTTTCCTTAAACTATAGAGATACAAGCCAGCATCGCTTCACTGTGTGAAGCTACTCTAATCTGTGAGGCTGCAAAGATTTTTTCATTTTCATCTACATTTCAGCTACCTGATAGAGGTACTAGAAGTTCTCATTAGCGCTTTTTGCACATGCCAATATTCATTTTTCATGCATATTCATTTTTCATGCACATTTTTATACTTGGACTAAGGATTTTGTACATCTAATGACTTCAAAATGTCTTTGGGGTAACATATGTAAGATTTCCTTTGAAAATATGGTCTCTAGAGTCAGGAAAAAATGTTTGGCAGATGTATGTTAAAGCAATCGTTAAACACTTTAGGAAAAGAGGAAAAAAGCATGAAAGGGATTCATAATTAAGCCTTAATCTTTTTCCCCAAGAACTTATGTAAAATGAAGACATGCTCAGAATAGGAATTTGGATTTCCCTTATTTCATTAACTTCTGTGGTCAACTGACTAGATTCATTGTAATAAATCAATTACATCATCAAGAAGCAAGAATTCTGATGAAAAAGTCCTTCATGGACCGCAAATGTTCCAACAAAATATGCTGTCAAAGAGAAATTTTGTTCATTTTCTAACTGTGAATCCTTCCAGAGTCAATATGTTATGGCATGAGATAATAATGAGTATCCCAATGCACTGGTGTTACACAAAATATTTACCCAAGAGAAAAGGTTTTGGGTTTGGTTCATTAATTAATTTCTAAATTCTGTTTTCTCTTGAACTGTACTTGGTTTTGTTAGCAAGCCAGAAGACAATATGTGATTTTAAATGGTGCAGTCTCTTTGCCATATGCAGTAAACAGACCAACAATTTCTCCCCTTAGCTCATGCACAATAACTAAGACAACCCCTCCCATATTTTGATAATTAGTGTAAATGAGATATTATTTTTTCTCTTTATTAATAGGAAGACAAAGTTACGATGATGCTGCCTTACTCTAATCTAATTCAATCCACTTTTAATGCATTCATCATTGTAACACACAGGATGTGAACATAATAATAACATAATAATAACAACACTAAATATTGCTCTGGGAAATTACACAGTTAAATTTAACTCTTTTCCTGATAGAAAGATTGAAAATTTGGAGCAACTCAAACAATTTCTAAAAAGAAAAATGGTAAGATTTTTATAAGCTGTAACCTAACATTGATAACTTTGATTTTCTTAAAATCAAAGTAGGTTGAAACTAAAATGATCTTTTATCAAAAACTTTGACATTCCAAGTTTTCTTTTCTATACAAAGTTCATATGAAAGAAATGTGCAGCTTTGCATGAAACTTCAGGCAAAAAGACATTCTGAAAATTTCTCAAGCTGCTCCTCTAAAATGTTCAGTATTTTTTACCATTTCAATTGTTCCTTTCCCAGGAAAATCTAAATGAACTTCTCTGACACAATTTCACCATGTCCTTGCCACCTATTAGAAAAGCTGTGGGACATGATATGTTTCTTTTTTTTCTTCCTCAAGATATACTGCTTCTGACTATGTTGCTGGTGTAGCTCAGGCCACCAAGCATACAGCAATGTGTCCTCATCGATCCCTATCATACTGCTTCAAAGAAGCTGAAGAAGTCAAAGCTGCACTGCATGAGAGAGAGACTCATCCCACCTACACTAATGAAATGAAAGTCTGCAGAAAGTCATTTACAAAAAGGCAAGCAGAGGTCTGGACAAGAAGCACGCTCTCTCGTTTTTCATTCACACCCCCTCAGGCACACTCATACCAGCTCACTCCCTTGCCTTGACCAAAGTCGACATTCATTTACATGTCTATAAAAATGGAGATCCCACATACTGAAAAATTACAAATGAAGGCCCACGGAAACCCAATGTACAATAATGAAGACAGTGAAGCAGTATTCAAGTTTGCCTTGCCCCTTCCAATGCGTGGGTGAAACAAACACACAGTTCACTTGTGAGCAACCACTTAAGCAAGTGCTGACAATGTTCTTGCCAGTTGTTTATGGGCCAGGGTGGTTACTCACAGTGGGGAAAAAAACTTTGACTCAAACGGGATTGCTGGAAACCGTCCTTCTTGCAGTGTCTTCCTAGGAAGCAGGCATCTTTTCCAGAGCTGTCAGATAGGACGAGGTCAAAACCAGAATAGTATGAGAGAGATCTGAAATAATGATATTTGCTAAATATATGCCAGAAATGATTAATGTTATAGGGTGCAGACCTTCCTTCACTGACACTGGGGACAGAAAGCAGAGGATGAAAGCCAGAAAGCATCCTCTCCACAGACATACACTTGTAAAACCTCTACAAGGTAACAGCCAACATCATTGTCCAGTATTGACTGAGAAATCTGACAGGTAAGTTTAGATGGCAATGATATCATTATGCTGCTTTATCATAAACAAAGACAAGTTAGTATCTTCTAATACACAAGAAAGGACCAGGCAGAAGGTACTGATAAAGGAAATTAAACTTTCACTACAGGGCATAGAATAAAAACCAGTATCACTTAGAAGTGACAGTAGAAATAACAGTATCACTAAGAAATAAAAATAGTTGACAGTTTGGTAGTGCTTCCCATTTGCATTGCATAACGCAACCATAAACTAACCTAAGTGTTAGCCTTGGAAGTCCGAAACAACCACCACATAAAAGATACAAATAATCTTGCAAACTTGATGTGTAAATGTTGCACTATCTGTCACTAAGTCCATAAACTGATTGTGAATTCTGTTTAATTGTAGACTTTGAAATGGAGTTTCAATGTAAATTAACCAATAAATTTTCAGAAATACGACGCTTCAAAACACTCCTCATGAGGAAGCCTGGGAAAACCAGCTGCAGTCTTTCAAGACGCCGAGCAAGTGCTGGAGCCAAACCTTTATTTCTCAGGTCAGTTCTCCCATCCCTGGACTTCAAAGTAACTTCTCTGAGCCACTGTTTCAATGAAAACCTGCAGAGTCCTTAGCAGTACAGTAACTGAGGAAGAGGAGGGACTGAGAGCAACCCACCGACAGCTCCCTGCTGCCCAGTGCAATCCTGCATGCCGGAACTCGGCTTTTTAAAATCCTTAGGCACTAAAGGGACCCCTAAACTCACATTGACTGGACTATTTGATAAAATGGAAGTGCTAGCAGGACAATCGGTACAGTCTTTTGTTATTCTGGTTCTTCTACAAGCTCTTGTAACTGAACCGTTTAATTCAATAAAAAATGTATTACCCATATGCTCATCTGCATAGAAAAAAAACTATCACTACCGCCACCACCACCATAACATACCAGATAAGCGCAACTGGATTTTTTGCCTTTAGGAAGCCAAAGCAAGCTAAGTTACCCATTATTTTCCAAAACAGCCAGGCGTTTTCTGCTTTCTCTATAAGAAGTGCTACAGGGAAAGAGAGAATGTCCTGGGTTCGACAAGATGACAGCATGATCGGCAGTACAGCCCGCCAGCACCTCCCAGCAAGCCAGGCTCAAAGACAGAACAACGGGCAACCAAGTGGGAAAGCAGCCACAAATATTTTGGTAAAACAAACAGTGCAGCACAGCCTGAGTGAGGCAAATGAACCAAACTGTGAAATGATTATAGGTTTATATACCAGGTTAAGAGTTTACAAATTATTGATACGATACACTATAATACAATTTCAAGCCAGGGAGTAACAAAGGAAACTGGTTTTAGCCCAAGATTATATAATTACTTACCTAAGACTACTTCTATGCTATTCACCATGGTTTGGGGTTTTTTTTGTTCTTGTTTCTGCTTTTTAATAAGAGCTTATGAAAGGTACACGCCAGAGAACACCAGAGGCAATGTACACTTCCCAGCGTTATTCAGGGAAAGTGTAGGCCCAGTACAGGCAATGGCTATACAAACATTCACATACATCCTTCCAATGTGCCTCTGCTCCCTGCCCCATTGGAGGGACTGAGATATTAGATATCCCACTAAGACTCATTGGCAGGGAAGGAGAAAGCAGCTACAGAAATGGTCACTAATTTTAAAAAATGGGTATAACGGATTTGAAAGCCTGAATTTTTGGAATAGTCTAATTCATTGCACATGGCTGTAAATAGAAAGTAAAATAGAATAGACAGTAGGAACAGTTCTGTCACACATTTTCACTGCATTTCATTTCTCTCTGCTTATTTCATGTTTCAGCGGTTTTGTGAATAATTCACATTTCAGTTCACCAAATTTTTTCCTTTCCTTAAACCTTCCTATTCACAAACAGACACCCTCCATTTTTGCAGTGAAGTCTATTTTCTCGCTGTCTTTAAAGCGATCTAAGATGCATTTTCCGGGAAGTCAGACGGCACTCTATGGCCTTGGCTAGATGTGAGCTCAAAACCGGCAAGCCTTTATGATTGAAGAATTTCACATCTCATCTGTTTGCACAGACAGGAAAATTGCTTTCCTTATTTTTCTGTTTTCCTCTGCATTGCTATTGTATACACATTAGCCTAATCAGCAGAGAACTCTATGGGGTGAATTATAAAACTGTTTTCTAACATAAAGAAACCAAGCCTTCTGAATGCTTAATGCAGTTACCTAAACTAGCACATAAGGTTTGTTCCAAAACTAACATTTGGTAAAATAAAAATATATATGAATTTTAAAGTTTTCCCGAAATTATTCCCAAGATTACATCTACCTAATGAATGTGTATGTGATAACAGGAAGCACAGTGTAATTATCAGTGAACAGGACCCCAGAATGACCATGACTTACTTACACTAATGCTTAAATATATTACACTCAGCATAGTTTTGCATCTTTGCAGAATGAGAATAAAAGCCATGGAAATCAATCCCAATATGAAATATCCTGGCCACTGTCTTTCTTACACATTCACAGTAGATACAAACTAATAACTTGATATACCCTTATACTTTTATATGTATACACATAAGAATACACATATACACATAAGAATATATACATACAACTATGTCACAAAAGTATGTGTGTATATAGCTGCAGAAGAAAGTATATGTATATATCTGCAGATATATATACACACAGGAGTGTGTGTATATATCTACGCATATGTGTGTATATGTGTACACACACACATATATCTGTGGATATATATACACGTACTTCTGTCACATTATTCCAAATACTGGTTTATGGAAAGACTGTATCTTTCACTAATTAGCTATCAACTTGATATAGATAAAGCTCAGTCAAACATAACCCACTAACACTTCGACCCAAGCTCTTCCATTTTCCATCCATAAAGATGTTTTGCTTACACTTACTAAAATTACCTAGATTTAATGTCAGTGCTTTAAAATTGCTTTTGTGATTAATGAATTAGATTTGCTTATTATTTGCTCACTGTGTTGCTGCTGCTAGTGTGTGAGGTCTAGCATGAGCAAAGTAGGAACTCATTTCTTTAATCATACATATTGTTTACATTACTTTGGAGAGCGTTTAGAGAACCTAATGCACAGCACCAAGCAGCAGAAGGGAGCATCCCTCCCGGGGAAGAGAACCTCAAGTGTTCCTGCTGGGACGCATAAGGATGCCACACCGGGAGCACCTGGGACTGCCCACCTAACACAGCCAGGAAATTCGGTATCTAAAGCTGGGCCACGGGAAAAGCCTCTTTTATGCCTTAATTTGCCAATCAGCTTTTGCCAAACATCTACCATCTCCTTCACTTGGACTGAGAGGCTTATGTTCATACCGCCCAGCTGCACCTGCACCAGCCGCTGAGGGCCTCACTTGCTTATACTGTGTTTGCGCTTCCAAACACCTTACTTCTTGTAGTATGAACCCTTCACCGAGGGTTTTTATATTATGATAGAAATGTAACTTTGAATACTAATGTGTCTTAATGGCCAGTGATTTCAGCGGAAGCATCTGCTTATTTACACAGCTACAAAAGTAAGAATAAATACTGAGTTACCACTAGGACCAGAAAAGAAAAAAAATCTCAGACATATTGCATCTGTTGCCATTTCAAAAATCCAGATGGCTATTTCTGATCCCTTGCACACACTTAAGACTTCCATTTAAGATTGAATTTGTTACATGAAATATCTAATTCTCTTGCATAATTTTTGCAAATATGCCATATATAACAAACATACATCCTAGTCTGCATAGTTTAAAGAACCGTAATTTTAACAGATATTCACATTTGCTGAATAAGTGTTTCTATGCTATTTATTATTTATTTATTCTTTAGCCTCAGTGACCCAATACTCATTCACTCCATGGCTTTTACTTTCAAAGTAATCCTGTCTTGCAATCCTCTAAAATGATTCCAGGGAGAAGCTTCAGAAATGAGCTACTAATCCCAGTTGTGATATGGCCTAAGGGCAGTGAAGGTTTAGCACGGGTAGCAGCAGCAGCAGACTTGCTGAAGGAATGGTACTTGTCTTTCTCAGGCACGTGCACTTGGTGGTTATTGTCTGAACAACTCGTACAGAACAAAGTGAAACCTTCAAAAGCCTGAGCCTGGATGTGTCTACAATTTTCAAATGCTTGAAAACCAGAGCAAATCAGGTCTTGCTTAATTAAGATTACAGTAAATATTGACTATCAGCTCAAACAGTTAAAGCTACGAGGTGCATTCTTATGAAGAGAGGAAATGATCTGAATTCCAGGCAGTTTCTCTTTCAGAGAGCTTTATTGGAATTACATCCCATCTGTCTGACTGATATTGGAGGAAACAGACATGCGGTCCGAAACGTAGTCAGAATGACAAACAAATACTGAGAGTTTTACTCGCTTTGAGCAACTCACTGACTTTGCAGGTATCTGGGGACAGGAAGGTTTGGCTGAGGAGTTGGTTAATGCGTTGAATTTAAACGTGATATTAGCTTGAGATGAAAGAAGAATACCAGCAATTTAATTATCTCGTTTATGCGTGAGGTGCATATTTTTTCCTTTGATCAAAAACTTATCCCTCTTAGAGACTTCATTTTAATATTTGTTATATATACACTTTTTACATAGATTTTCTTAATATTTTGTTACTAATTATGATGTTGAATCGAAGTCATGATCTAAAATGTCACTGTACATTCAGCTATCTCTTTATGAAATACTGTCCATTGACTCCACAGACAACCCTCCCAATGTGGTACTTAAAGATCACATTAAAGTGTTGATCATGTGAAATAAAGTAATGGGAATTCTTACACTTAACTATATTGTCCTCCCAGTTGATGTTAAATGCTAGAATACCTTGAATAGACATGGAAAAATATGTGCCCAGATAGAAAAAAATTTTCAAGCCTTCTAACTGAATTTCTTCTCTTTTGCTAAAATGGCATCCTTCTTTAAAAAGACAATAAAGTTTGAGCAAATTAATATCAAAATGAGCTTGTTACCGATGCTAGATAAAACAAGTAAATTTTACTGTATTTGTAATCCAGTCCTACTTTTAGTAATCCTTGCATGCATTTAAAATCCATATTTAATGTGAGTATTAGCCTTTAAGAACCTTTACAGGGAACAACAGATCTCATTAGCAGACCTCTTTACTATCTTTAACAAAACTGCTTTAAAACAAAGTAATCAATTGATTATGCTATAAAAATAAATACATTTTTGCTTTTACCGTTTGCTCACTGACACAATATACCACCAGGGGAAAGTGGAAAACAGTACAAACATTTTCCAAGTTATCAAAGAAGACAGAGAGCCTGGACACTGAGCTTTAAAGAAGCTCACCTGACACACACTTCTCAATTTCATTTGTCTGCAAGAAGAAAATGAAATGACAAAAATGCTGTCAAGCCTTGAAACTGGAAGATTGAAAATATTTTTTCTGGAAATGCTTTCCATGGAGGGAAAACAAATAGCCCAAACTAAAAAACATAAATAAAAACTCAAACCACAGTTTTGATTTTCTGCCTTTTCAAAAACTATGGTTTTTTTCACTGGAAAGTAATTCCATTTTCTGTCAACTTCAAGCTGAATCTCAGATATTTTTTGACAAATACTGCTGAAAGCAGATGAGTTCTGCTTTGTTATTTATTTAGGGAAAATAATAAAAAATACTTGTGCTTACATCAAGGTCTGGCAAAGAGCTATCAAGGCCTCTGGTCCAGCTGTCATTTTACCTGGTGTCAGGTCCTGTTCCATGAAAGATCTCTAGCATCCATCATTTAAACGTGTTAAATAATATGAGTTTAAAGTTCTCTTGAGTCTGAGAGAAACCTAAAAGGTTCTAAATTGTACTATTGCTGACCACTACATTTTCTACTGTAACAATGGCATTGCACGCAGGTGCTAAAAATGCAGACCACCTACTATAGCTTTTGTCGATGATAGATAGTTTGGCAATTTACATAAGAGGCAATGAAGTGACTTGAACAATATTAGGAAACACTCCACTAAGGGAAATTTATTGTTATTGGCTTTGGTGATTAAAATATTATTTCTATCTACTGCAGCAAAACCAACACTCCCACACTGGACAGATGGTTTACTTAAAAAGCTGAAAGAAAAAAAAAACAAAACTGTTGAGATGTTTCAGCTAGAGGAGAAAAATTGCTAAGAAATAGCTATTAGCTAATTAAATCTATATAGGTATTTGGACACTGGAACTATTTATATGCAAAAGGAAATTTTATGAGAGAAACTGTGTCAGAATGTTATGTTTTTAATCACATTGCTTTTTTTTTTTTAAATAATGCTTTAAATCATGCAATCATAATAACGTTTTAAAGCATTTTAGTTGATTTCAAGTGAAAATTGGCATAGTTGGTCAGAAAATAACATTTTCAATGTATTTATTTATCTAATTGTATTACAGAATGGAAATTCCTAACAGCTGAGATTTGGGGATATCCTTTCATACTGATAATTTGATCAAAGCATAAAAGCATATGAAATGTGCTAGTAATTTATTAAGGAATGGATCTATTGCCAGGGAGGTGAAGAACTCTGTGTGTGCCCTTTTTAAGAATTATATTTCATTAATACAGTTGTAAGCAAAATGCTATGATATAGTTGAAATGGAATATTTTTTTACCTTAATGGAACACCTTGGTAAATAATCAGACAAAAAGGGAAAATACTTTGTTTCAACATGTCACTGGAAATATTTGTATATATGCTATGTTTCATTATTCACCAGTATATTTTAAACCAATCTTTTCCTCTGTTTAAAAGTGTAGTTTAATACCCACTAGGTGGCACAATAGTTATTCAGAAGCAAAAGTCTGAACTTTGCAACAAAATCTTAGATAGCCTCTCATAAAGCTTATGTCTTATACATGGAAATTATAACCAACCAAATTATATCTATTCTTTGACAGGGACAGCAGTTAAAAGAAATGCATGTCATCCAAATATTGGTCTGAACCAAACTAGCAGCCAAATTACCAAAAAATGTGTTTTGTGCTGTAGCCTAACTTCTTCTTTTTTTTTTTTTTTTAATGGAACAGACATATCTGAAAGTCCTGGTGGAATTCCATAACTTAATCAAAATGGCCCATTCCAAACTCCAACCCCCTCTATGCATGCTGCCAGGAATTTGTAAAGTCTCTGGTAAATCGGTGGTAGCAGGCACTGCAGATTTTAATGCATGCAAGCAATTGTTCTCTACTCAGATACAGACAAGTAATTAAATAATACTCCAATGTTATAATCATTTTTAGGGTTTGTTCACAGGGTTGTTTTGTTGGTTTTTTTTCAGTTGTTTGCTTTTTTGAGTTACACAGCAAGATAAATGGAGACATGTCCAATGAAAATAGTCCTGACACAGAGGGAGGAGGTGGCAATGAAAAATTTATTTTGAGTCATTCTACATAAATGCCTGTTGGTAACCCTTGTGACAGGGTCCTCTTCCTACTATCATTTCATGAGGTTGCTACATGTTTGTTTGCTTGAATATCTGCCTTTTCTGCCTACTTGACATATATCCCAAGAGTCTGAAGTTTTTGAACTACAGTCTTAAAAAATCAGTTCTAGTATAAAGGATACACATTCACAAAGCGGTGATTTTATTCAGTGTGCACAATGGACATGCTCCCGCAATTAATCGCAGTTGCACAGCAGAGCCCAGGTTTCTTTGAGACCCTCTTGCCTTATGGTTGTAGGAGGTATGTAGTAAAGGAGGCACAAGAATGAGGAGGAAGAAGGAAGGAGCCACAGTTAAGTAACTCGAGTGTATTCCTAATTCTGTTACGGGGTTTACACACAGTACAGGAGGAGTGACTTATGCAGATCTTTAAAAAAATATCACCGTACCTTGAAAGGATACTGCAAAGCTGAATTTAGTAACTCATAGGCATTCTTCAACTTTTGTATATGCAGTTTTGCAAAACGAATGATCTTGAACTACATCTTTGCAGGTTTTCATCTGCATGCTTCTAAAATGTTAAAGTCATTCAGTCAACAAAAAACCCAATTTTTTAAATTCAGCAACTATATATTCATCTACTACACTACAAGTTTTCTACTCACTATCTAGCTAACACACTCACTGTACTCTGCATTCCCTCCTTGTTGCTGTTTCTGAGGATTCATGCATTCTGATATGGCAAGTAGAAAGACATGGAGATACAATTACATTAGCTATAAAAGTTGCTATCTAAGTAACAGGATTTTGCTTCTAAAATAAGAAGGTAAAGTGGACTCATGGTTGTTTGCATTTGCTCTTTCAAGCCTACAAAACCTGCATTTTGAAAACCCATTACAGTCTAGGATAATCAACAAGAGACTTAAAATCAGCAGTCCTAGCTAAATTAGAAGGAAAATATTTCTGCCAGCTTTGATAGTGTTGCTCAAATGGCAAGTAGAATATGTTACTTCCAGAAAGGAAGTGGAAAGCTAGAAGAAAGAAAATCTGCACCTAGAAAAAAATATCTCCTGCCCTGAAAGGTCAGAGGAATTTTAATGCTTGAACTAAGAATAGGGATGCATGCTGCATGTGGTTTCACCGAGTCCCATTGCTCAAAAAAGAAGTATTAATGCTTCATTAAGTATGAAGTATTCCCATCCGTTCATCTGCTTTTATCTTCCAGCTGCCCCACTTTTATGCTTTGGTTTGCCAGTGAGCTGTACTTCCAGGTTGCCATTCAGGAGAGTATTTTGTTTGTTGTTTTTTTAACCTTTCTTGGCAGTCCTATAGTGATACATGGGGGTAAAAGCTCCTAGGACTGAGAAGTCTTAATTAGGTAAGTATCTGCAGCAATCCATGGACAGACTCCAGATGAAGTAAATGGATTTTGGGCTTCTGCTGGTGGACATCTGAGCAAAGGAGAGATGGAAACCTCAGTTGCTGCTCTTGGTACCCTCCCCTCCCATTTCTTGCAGGATGAAAGGTTTACTGTAGAAGGGCCAGTGTGGACTCTGCATCTTGTTCACCTGCATGACCTGAGCAACAGCTCCCAGAGATGTTTTAAATTCAGTATTCCCAGTTTGCAGGGCTTGTGAGCTGGTTCCCTGTGTTCAGAGAAAAGCTTGTACTGTGGTGTCAGCGTGCTCTCCTAAAAAACCTGCCCTGTGGGCCAGGGGATATTCTTTGGAGAGGAAGAGGTACAGCCAGGGTTGCACTAGGGGAAAAGTGAATGATGAGTGTAAACTGCACGTGCTTGTGATTGTGTCTTAAAAGCTCCTGGAGCCCTGCATGACATTTCACAGTAAACAACAATCTGGATAAAGATAAAAGGAACATGAATTATAAAATACAGTGGAAGGAATGCCAGAAAGTAAAACAACTGAATAGGTAGAGCATTGTAAAGAGATTATTAAGATGCAATCTGATAACTCCTTATGGGAACTTGAACTCAGCGTGGAAAGCAGGGAGGGCATGCAGGCAATCATGCCTTTTGGGATAAGGATTCTTGTATCTCAAAGTAGCAACAAAAACACTTGAAATAAAAAGACATTTCCATTAGTTGGAGCAGCAATTCTCTGTCATCAGTCCTCCCTCTTCCGATGGTAGCCCTCATGGCTTACTCTGTAAGAAAGTGAGGCTATTACAACCACAGCTATAGTTAGGAGAGGAGTCCAGTTATAATGGAGTGAAGATGTCAAGAACAGCTGGGGCTCGTAATCCCCTTCTACAGAAACAAGCATGTTCAGTGATGAACTATTCAAAATTAAGCGAGAAAAAAATTGCTTGAGAGCTGCTGGAAAAAATGCCTCTATCCTAAAGAACCTAAATTTTTGTTTGTCACAGCAGAAATACAAATTCAAAGAGTAGGAAGGGAAGAACAAGGGTTCTGTTAATAATATCAGAATTTTACAGAGCAAGATGAGTGCACAAAGTTGTTTTGGCATACATTATAAAAAAACCCAATGTCTTATTTCTCATAGGCGTGACAGGAAAAGTGCCAGCAATGACCTTAGTGAAGAGAAGGAAGAAGGCACACTACCTCCCAGACTTTCAGGAAACCCACCCCTTGTGTTAAATACATAAATTAAAAAAAAAAATCCCTCACCCAGTTACTTCTGGTTTACACCATTTCAGCTGAGACCGAGACCTGATCGCAGATGCTTGGTACGGTAGCATGAAGAACAGAGCTAAAAAGAGAATCAGGTTTCCAAAGAGACCAGGCGTTACGGAGGAGCCCATGACTTGGCGCAGCGAGCAAAGGCCAGGTGACAGCAGACAGACGCGTGAGCCTCTGCGCCAAGTCCTTCTTCCTGCCACTCCAGCTGCTGCAGAGCAAGTGTCTGAGCGAATCCACCATGCTCGCTCCTGCAATCGTCATTGCACGGGACCTCTCCGATCCAGTATTGTTTTATGAGAGAAAGGAGGCGGTGAAAACTCAGTCTCAATAAAGCAAGAAGACATTAAAAATGACAGATGAGAAAAAGAAAAGCAACTTGTTCCCAGGCCTATCCTCACATCAGTGAATTGCTTTAGCAGAAGAAAGGCACAGATAAAGAGTGGCCCATCTGATACACTGATCCCCCCGGTGATACCAGCAGGCAGCTAACGGACCCAGTCTGGTGCTGGCTGTGCTGGGAGCCCCAAGGACTCCTTGCTCCTTGGGAGGCAGCGGTCGCTGAAAGGGAGCGAGCGCATGGTATCTTAATAAACCCATGGGCAAAAGGAAAATGCTCTGTCTGGATCTATCTGTATGCACATGAAATACAGGGGGAGAGGGCACGTGGAAGGAAACTGGAGCTGGCTCCTCAAGTGGCTCTGTGCTGAAATACGATAAGAGACTGGAGTCCACATCCTGACTGGCTTCTTTATCTTTTCTCTTTAAGTGACATTCATATTTTAGTGATAACTAATACTTTTCATGGGCCAGTCCAGAAGTGACATGCAAGGCATATAACCATGTCATAAGGAAAGTGAACCTGTGAATACTGTGTTAACGTTTGAAAAACCTTGGTCTTCAGGAGGTCAAACACTGTTGCATTGTATGATTATTGCCAGCAATAGCAAGCAAGACTGAACAGTGTAGGAATGTGCCTGAGCTGCTATATTTATGCACGGCGTTTCTAGCAAAGTGGGATTTTTTTGTAATCCTTGTAGCTACAAGGATCCTGCATCCTGAGTTCTTCTGTGCACTACCATGTATTGCTCTCAGACGTACAAACAAACAAAATACAACCACTGTTCCCTGCTTTGCTTCCCTTGGTAGTGCAGCAGAGTTCGAAGTTGTTTATACACAAAAACTTCTATGTCATAAATCCCATATGACTCTACAGACAATGAGAAATACCACATCAGTGGTCAGTTACAACAACATGTGTCCCTAGTCTCCCAGGAAAGAAGCAGTTTTTAGCATTTTAGGTTTTAGTCCAAGAGAGCTCTTCTTTCTAAAAATGTTAAAGAGACTTTTGAGAGCATAGAATACAACAAGACGCTCAAGGTCCACCAAAATAAAAACCAGTGTAAACTGGGTGTCTACGTTGTCTCTGCCCTAAAGGTTTATCTTCTCTTCAGTATTGGCTATATCACCAGTTTAACTTTGTCCAAATTGTTTTAAAAGTATGAGCTTTCAGAGAAGGCATATTAGGACAAGTTCACTCAGATCAGGAGGATGTATTGTTTTCCCTTGTAGCACAAGAAGACTAATTTGAATTTGTAACAGTAAATTGAACTACAGCTGTGAACAGGAATGCAGGACCCTTGTCACTGTAATATGGTCTGACCAGAGGGGCCAAACAATGACATGGCGGTGTGGTGGTGTAACAGCTGGAAGCAATGTTTAAGGGGTTTTCGAAGATGAGGCAGCTTGGTACCCCTGTCCTGCTCTTAGGTGGATCCATAATCACTGGCTGCTGGCTCCTTTCAGAGGCCAAAAAATTACACCAGATGGACCTCTGCTTCTTAGCCAAAATAATGTTTCGGGGAGAAATAAAACTGGAATTTTTTATCAAACCAATGTTAGCAATCCTGAGCAAAGAGATAAGAAACAACACTGTTCTGGTCCCTGAATACAACTGTTTTAAAACAATAATGTACATTACTTAGCATCATTAAAATGTGCATTATTTATTAATTTATTTACTATTTAAAGGTGCATTTGGTCTACATTATGTCAGAGGCAGCTATCATGTGTATGGGTACCTCCAGTAGTGACAAATTCTATCATACCAGGTTTGAAACACTATCAGGGGAAAAACGAAGGTGCATTAGCCCAGGTATAATGGCAATTGAAGGTGCTTTTATTATTTACTTTGTGCCTACACCACTAAGTATGATAGATTTAATTGAATTGCTCTATCATCAATATAGTACACAGCAGGATTTTCTGGATTTCTTGCTGTATTGTGAATTTATCATCAAAATGGTGCTGGATTTCCCTGCCATTCTCAATACTGTGTGCCAAAAATACATTTTCTAACTAAATGCTTAATGAAAATTAAAGCATTGGGGTACTTACCCATTACTGAAAAGTACCTATTGAATTTGAATAGGCATTTAACATCCAGTGACTCTGGCTTTCTCAAAAATCCTACCCTTAATCAGCAAACGTGGCCCAATTTCAAAGATTCAGATTATCTGCATTTCTACTGAAGTTAGTGATAAATTATGAATTCATACAGGAATTCCAAGATATTGAAGGAAGTAATACTAACTTAATTATTGACACTTAATAATATCAATTGTTGCCAGAGAACTGGTGAGTCTTTCAAAAGGAAAAATATATCCATGAGGGACAGTTCCGAATCAGTCTCTGCTATGTATTAATATTTACCTTTTTGCAATGGAAAATAGTGCTTAAATCTCACTGTAGCCTGTTTTGATCCGAGCTTGCTTTTCCAAATGTCTCTGTTTCCCCATCAGTCCCTCTCGCTAATCTTTATTGCTGTTTCACGATGTTTCCAGCTGAAAATGTATCCATACAGTTAGTATCCTCCAAGCTCCAGTTTATTAGTGAATACAAATAAGCTGTGACTCTTAAGGATTCATGTAACCTTACCAATATTCCCATGCTGGCTGTGCTTTCAACTGCAAGAGAAACGTTCCACATCTGCAGCTGCAGCATATTAAAACTCAAAAAATGAGGGTTTTGATGGTACTTGCACATTTCTGCCCTTTCATCTGTCCTTTATCACTCATTTACTCACAGGAGGAAGTGACTTTTCCTGCCAAGGTAGAGGTAAATTGTGTCAGACAAGGGCAAAAAAAAAAAAAAAAAAGATTCATTAGTGTACCAGAGGAAAGAATTTCTGAGACACAAAGTGTCAGCAGAAATGAGAGTTTCTACTGTTTCTCTCCCATGACCTTATTCAAAAAGGCATAATAAACCACATAGCTTTTTGTTATTAGAAATAATTTTCAAATTATAGGACCTAGATGAATCAATGTTTCACTAGAGCCTCTCTACTCATCAATACTTGTTTTTCCTTTTATAAAAAAGAGGAAAAGCTTTTCTGAGAAGTAGAAATAAAAATGTGTGTTCTACTTGTAAAAATGTGAGAGTTGGGAAATAATAAACGCTGACATAATTGGAAATATCATCCTTAATTCTAATGCTGCAAGATTCCACACTGAATTTATTTCAACACACTTCATTTGTAATTTCAACTTCTTTTCTTCCACTTGAGTAATTTAGCACATTTGCAAAGCTTCTTGCCCCTCTTATTTTGTAATGTAAGAAAAAAAAAATTAAAACAAGCCTTAACATTACTTAGACTGCAAAATTTGGCTGTTGGGGGAAGACAAACAGGAGACATGAATACACGTGCAGGTTTTCTGGCATGGGCAAAGAAAAGGTCAGCTGGAAATGGGGGGCACACCTAACCCCTAACATAAGAAGGAAGAAAGAGACATACTGGTATCAGAGGAGGGAAATGGAAGACATTCAAAGCTCCAGCCATAACATAGTCCCTAGTATGTGCGAGTTTCAGGGAATGATGGGGATGTGGCTTATAGGGAGCTCACAGTCAGAGATTCAGGGATTTTGTGCCTCATACAGCGCACAAAATCTCTAGAGCTACTAACACGTTTGCCAGCCCTCGTTACCCCAAGGAGATGAAAGGCTGGGATTTTACTCTCCGTGTGTGCCAACCCCCCCAGGTATAAGAAGCCACTGCGGCAGGGTCTCAAGTGTGCGATCTGAACTGCAAGTTCCCGAGTGCTAACTTCGCTGTGCTTTCAGTTGGCTGCAATTCATCCTAGTGCACTGCTGAGTGGGGATGCTGGGCAGTAAGTATCACCAAGTAACTTCCCAGTAACAGCCCTCACAGTATGGCAGGTCAGAGCTCACTTGAGACTGTCAGTGATGTTTGCTAGGTTTTTTAATTTATTCATTGAAACTCCTGGGCAGAAATCAAGCCAACCAGAAAAACAGGAGATCAAACCTGGAAGCCAAAATTTGAGTAACCGAATCTCAGCTGATGGCACTTACAGTGCCTTAGTCTAGTCAGAGGCAGGGAGCACCAGCCATAATCTAAAGACGTAGGTGGAGAGAAAATCAGCACGGCTAACAAAATATACAGGGATAACTGATATGCGTGCACACAGGGCAGGGTTCTGGGATGCCTCATTTTAGCAGTAATTGGAGAATGAATCCATGGGGCTTTCCCTTCACTAGCCTTTCCCTTTGCTATATATCATTCATTTTCCTGGCTGCATCAAGTACTTGATCACCTCCCAGTCTGATTCATATCAATATTATAGTCTTCACTCATAACTGTTTTTCAAAAAAATCTACATTGATATTAAATAGGAATGTCTTATTGCAAACTCAGGGAATCTATAAAAATAATTTCTCCATTAGAAGGCTTCTTCCAGGCAGATTTTTCCATTAAGTAATTTTCACTGTAATGTCCACTTAACTTTAATTGACAGAAGTGAAATGAAAGCAAATTCAGATCACTTAATTGTCTAGTAAGTGCATATTAGAAGTGGATGGCAACCAGGTTCTTCTTTCTTTAGGAATTAAGAAGTTACTTTTTTTCTTCTAACATGTAAAGAAATTTCCAAATAACTCAACCAACCATTTTGGTTCCCTTGAACTTGTAAAAACCAGTTCATAAGTCACCACTTTCCAATAAAAAGATCCATTCAAACATCTTCCCCTGTATATACTTAAGCACAGAGTTCCTTATGTGTGCACGTACACACACACACACACACACACACAGACGCAATGCTGCTTGGTTAGAGAAGTCAAGAGGCTACACTGCGCTCTGTTCCTAATGGGAGTCACTGGTGTGTCACTCTGCAAGTCACTTTAATTCCTCATTTTTATAAATGGGTATAAAATCCATTTACCTAATTGTGATGTCCAAGTCCCAACTGAATTATTCCGTAAGACATATTCATGCCTTCGGAAGAAAACTCCTTAAAGCTAACAGGAAATAGCTAATAGTTATTTAATTTGACCTTTTCCTTAAAGCCAGGTAAATATCAAACCTTAGTTTGCATGTCTAGATGAAATTTGATTTGAGAAATCCAAATGGAATAGCAATACTTTCACAGCTCTCAAGCGATGCTATCATACCTGGTTAGAACCCCCACTCAACAGGACCCCGATTCTGCTCCCCTTGCTCTTGTTCAGTAGCGTGGACACGGATAACGCGAGCAAACTAAGTGGGGAAATTCAGATCATTCAGCATTGTGAAAAGCTGCCATCAACTGGATTAGTAAATTGGTACTTACCAGCTCAATTTTATGGGCCTTTGCAAGATCTCTCTATATGTGCCTGCTGTTAACCAATAAAGCCTGAAATCTCATCTGCAAGGGGTTTTGCAGGGGAGACTCCCCCTGGCTCTGAGCACTGACAGTCCTCTGTGTTCAGAGGCTTCCCAGACTGACTCTTCTGTCCTCATTAGGCTTCTGTTAGAGAACTCGACTTCTTCGCTTCCAGGCTGCTATGCACTATCGTGCTCTTAATAGATTTGGATTTAGCCTTTTAAATAACAAACAATCCTGATTTAATAATTTTCTTCTTCTGTTTGGCATAAGATCTTTACCCTAATCTCTTCTAAATATACACAAACTTGGGAGGTTCCTTGTATCTGTGTTAATATGACTTTTCTGCAAATTTGTATTGACCTCTCATTTTTCTTTCAGCTCATTTCCATCCATGCAAAACAGGAATAAAAACCTACTGTTCTTATTCATGATTTATTCTATTAACTCAGAGATAAAGTGTAAAGCAGCAAAGAAGGATTATTCTGCAAAAATGATATTACGTCTGGCTCATAGTAAATGAAGGACAGCATTTATGTCTTCATTCAAAATGCACTCAACAGGAAACAATCATTTCCAATTATGCTTGCCTATATAGGAGCGTTTATTTCCCTACAAGTTTAGAATTGTAGCTTGCAGAATGGATTCTGAAAAATTCATTTATAAACTGCATCAAAACTGCATAAAAGATATAATGCACCAAAATAGTTTGCTATATTTTCCACATTTTAACTACCCAGCAGGAAAATAATGATCTGCAGGCTTGTTGTTTTCTATATGCTTGGGTGATACTTGACCTTCTGTGCAAGCCAAGATCTGAGTGAATGTGGGATATACATAACTTATATACTTAACTTTTTTTATTTTTCCTTAAAAGAACGGGTAGCATATATCCACCAGCTTTTTTTGCAATCAGAGAATGATGATGACAACCACTCATGTAGCAGTTCACCATTAGACTAATAGAGATGGTTTAATCCTGAACTATGTGTAGCAGTCAGGGATTAGATGGATGAGGGTCTGAGTGCAGGAAACCAGCAGGACCACTGGGAACCATTTAGCTCCTCAGTGCTCTGCAGCTCAACCCTACAAAAAAACCACTGCGCGGGCCTGTGTGCTGAGGTAGTTGCATCCTCGCTGCCATTCATACATCCTCTGTGGGTCAGCAGGATCTTGCTTGGTCTGTCAAACTTACAATTTCATTATTACCTTTTACAGAATGTATAAATCATTTGCAAGCAGAAGTTTGCATGGAGGTCTGTTACACAGATATACCATATATAAATATGTATATATATATATTAAAAAAAAACTAAACCAGAGGTTGACTTTGGTTTCCTGCCCAGACCTGCTACTCTAATGATATTTCAAGTATTGTTAAAAGATAAATTCCAGTGTATTGCTTGACAGTTGTTTCCCACAAGTTTTTGACTACATGCAGGATTCCCACATATTTTTATATCCATAGTCATGTTTGATAGTCCTGTTCCAAGATTTTGATATGTCTTCCCTCAGCAACAGTTTTAGAAAATTATTATTGCCAACTGATCTGCTGAATTGTTATTCAAATTATCACACAATGTTACATATTGCTGTAGATTGGCCAAGAATAAGGTTTCGCTGGAGATCAAACCAAACTACATCAAAGCAAAGCAAACCAAATCACTGTCCAAATCAGAGCTGTTGTGACAAAACCATAAAACCTTTAAAACTTTAAGGGGAAGCACAATATATTTCTGAAGAATATTGTCTGATGGAAACACGAGTGTGGATTAGATAATCCATGATGTGACCCTCAGAATTGTGATTCTAATTAAAATATGGTCTTCATTCAGAAAAGAATTTAAGTTCTTCATGTACGCATGTTCTTAAATCCAGCTAAATCTGCTATAGATTTAATGTGCCTAAATCTACTATGTTTGTAGAGAGTATGTTTTCTGTAGAGACCACACAGAGTCATGACTGATAAGCCCGAAAAATAACGCAACCTGAATGTAATTTTATGCAATTCTAAAACGAAACAAAAGTTATTTGATTGACGTGTTGTTTTTACACAGGTGCTTTTAAGATTCCAAGGAACTAAATCCTGCTGATACTCTGCTTTACTGTTGACATCCATCAGAGTGTGTTTAAAACACTGTGCTTTATCAAATATTGGAAATTTATTATATAAAGCTCCCAACAGCAGCGTGTAACATATTCATTGTTTCACTGTCTACTAATATTTGGACTTTTTCTCAAACTACAGAAACACTCTACCCCCCCCGCCCCCCCCAAAAATGGTAAAAAACCCCAATGAAATAATAACGCTTATCATTCATAACCTATTTCCACCAGCCTACGGCACAATTGATCCTAATCTCGTTCAACAGATTTTATGTTTTTTTTTCTAAACCTCTCCTGTAGTTCAAGGACTGGAAAAGAATAATAGAGGAAAAGGTAACTGTTGAAAAAAGAACTGAAAAATTTACTTCTTTTTGCTGAGGACCAAACCGTGACCATTTAGTAGCCCTGACAACAAATATGGCCTGTGGATCACTTTGCCCTTTCAACACCAGCCTCTGTGAATGGCCAGCCAACATGTATATGCTAAGGAGCCTTTCCTCTGTGCCACATCCTCTCCTGAATATTTGATGGCAGTTTGCTTGAAACAGCAAATGGAAGGAGATCTCCTGAACCAAATACAGCTGCTTCTTATACAACCACTGCATGAATCCTGGTGGAGGTCCTTTAATCTCCCTAGCCATTGCATGGTTGCAGGATAAGATACACTGAACAGAGAATTCAATAAATCATATCAAATCAATGATTGCTTTCTCGAATACCACAAAACACCTCTCCCTCAGCATTTGACTAGCTTATCTGAAAGGTATTGGTCCCTTATCTCCAATGTAATTGATGTCTCCAATGAAATAAATCCCTTGAACTTACAGGAAGTCCGGCTGCTTCCAGACCTCAGCGTGGAAAATATTTTCTCTCTGACTTTCAGTATTACCTATTTCTCCTGAAGCTTTTTAGAATCTACAATTTAATTTACATATAATTTTGTGATTGACGGCAGAGCTTCAAAATGGTGCTCTCTGAACTATGGAAAAAATACTGGCTACATCTAAAGACAGTTGTCATTTTTGTAGCTCAGTGAAAGTAGATTTACTTGCCAAGTATCCCTGAGGCCATAATTAATGAATGTCTTCAGGCAAAGGGAGGGTAAAATGCACCTGGACTTCTAAAACTCTAGTTTGACAAAAAACTTCCCAGTTGCGGAGTTTTTCCCAGTATCCTTCATGAAACTGCAAAAAAGTATATGGAGTTATCAGTGTAAAAATGGTATAAAACCCATGATTTTGAGCAGAGAAAGTTTTGAAGAATGGTTGGAGCAGCTCAAGACAGACCATGGGTAAAACTGGGCATGTGAAAACCCCTATTTTTGTTCAGAGGAACTGCTCCTTTTTTTGGTTGGAATGAAAAGCCAATAGATCAAATTCAGAAGGTTTGAGGTTTTTTGGTTTTTTTTTGAATCCAAGCAGGTTTTCGTTTTGACAATGTAGAAAAATTATTTCAGTGTCAAAATATTTTACTTTGATAATGTCATAAAGTGTTTTAAATATTTAAATTTAAAAAATGTTAGTAGTTAATTAATTGGTAGTCTACATGATGCATTTAGACCCTTTCACATCTAACATTTCAGTAGAATTGCTATATTTCAGAGAAAGTCTTCCATTTCCTGAAAAATGCATTTAGCAGTGGAAATTGCTGTACCTGAAGCTTCCTGTCCAGCTCCATCTGTAAGGCTTATAGATGTGAAGTTATCTGTTACCCCACTGAGGTGCAGACAAAATCTCATTAGAAATTTTCAAAGTAGAGGTTTTCTGAGTCTCTTTTTTAAAAAGCTATGTATCAAGCATGAGACCTATTTCCATCAGGTACTGTTGCAGTACTGACCTAAAAGGCTTTGCAGGAGGCTCAGGAGAACAAACTAGATTACAAGGATACAGTGGGTCTCCCTTGGTTCTCTAAATGGTATATACGCCCAAACTGAAGGATTGATCTGATAGAACACATTTTGATCCATATGAAGAATTAGAAGAACCATCACCAAAGGAATTAAAGCATCAACACTCCAAAGACATGAAAAAAATCTCTGACATGATATACAGGAGTAAACCATTAGAGACAATATCGGGATGCTGTCCAGTGCCAGAATCAGATATAAGGTTATGCTAATTATACATGTATGTTTTTAGAAACCATTAACATGTGGTATGTGGCATTCAAGTATTGTCCTACAACTGTAACATACTCACATCATTCTCATTGGGATCATAATTAAAATCAAAGCTTTCAAACCTCAGTTAACTAGTTGGAGCTGAAGTTTTTCCAAAGTCCCAGGTTTTTGGGGGATGAATTCATCAACTTTTAAGGAGCAAGAAGTTAAAGTGATAATTTTAGGGCTAAACTTCCAATACTTCCAACACAGCTGTTTGAGAAGGGAGGACATAGTTCCCTCTGACATTCCTAGCACTGCTTAGGGTCAGGTCAACCATTCAGTCTAGCAGTCAAAAAAATTTTTTTTTTCTAGTTCTGACAGTGATTATATGACTTTGAAACTAAGTTCCTCATGATATCAGTTTCAAAGGTATTAAGGCTGGTTTTCACCCTGACCTATTGACTATTGTATATGAAAAGTGCTTAGAAGTCCAGATCGTGAAGACCAAAGATGGCTCAAGTTGAACATCAAACTACAGACTCACGTAAACTTTGTTTTAAGGTCTTGGCTTTTAACTACTTTGTGCCTCAGTTGATCTATCCGAGTAGAAAAAAAAAAAGCATTTATTTAATTGGCAAGGCTATTTTGAACTATAGCTAATTATTTACAAGTGTACTGAGTCTATGTAATTAATTTTTCTTTTCCTAAACTCTCACAGAATTGCTAATCCATCTTTCACTTTTTAGTATCTATACACACTGCAAAGTACCCTTTCCAAGCAAACAAAAAGTTTCATATGGATTGAAACCCTTATTACAAAACCAGCAGAGTTATAACAAGCACCATCATAGAAGTCATAGATCACCTTTTGCAATGAAGCAAGGCATTACATGGCTAACCTTTTAAAGTAAGGTAATGCTGCAAATATTGTGGCAGGTTTTTTTTTTACAGAACACATTTCCCACCAAGGGCAACTGCCCAGGTCCTTGAATTTCCTGCTCACCTATGCTTGGCAACCTTGCCAGCTTGATAGCTCATGGTGTTGGAGCTCTGCTTTATATCCAGGAGGAAACCTTTTCCTCAGACTGCCACATTTCTGTTACTGCTGCAAGGCAACCCTGCGGGGGTGTCTGGCCACCTCTGTTGGCAGCCGGCAGACAGCCCAAACCTGTTCCCTTGTCACCACTGAGTCACAGAAATAGGGACTTGAGGTGAAACAGGCACATCTTTACCTAAAGGATGAAGGCGTAACTCCAGCACGTTCTGGAACATATCATGGACCTCTAAGCAACGCTCTGCAGGTGCCAGTGCCGAAGCAACGTGAGTCTTTTCGCAGGCAGCAAGGGGCATAAGGGGGACAACCACAGCCACACTCATGCCAGGAGCACCCGGCCTTGCTCCTGTCACCTGGAAAAATTTGACGGGAAAGCATCAGATTTGGGCAGTCTTATACTCAGGTAGGATATGGGTCCAGTTTAAATGGCACTGGAAGTTTGTCAGAGCAGAGAGTTAGTTAAAACTGACTGTGGTTGGGTATGTACCCACATACCTCCCCCCCCCCCCCCCCCCATTAATTCTTTGAGTTTAGGTTTAAATTGAGGGGAATAAATGTACTCAGCATGTTTGAAAACTTGAAGACGTATTACTCACCTAGCAATTTATTTTGAAGCCTGAACTTACACATTAAATTTTTAAAAAATGCCAGACCATCTCCAGAAACTGCAGATTTGATATTAAAGCCCCTCATTGCACCCACTGCCTTAGTTCAAGGACTTCGTGAAACAAACTTTGGTACGAGTCCATAATTCTTTAAAAAAACTGGTTAAGTCTAAACCAGCTTGTTCCTATGCAATGAAAGAAGATGCCATTCCTCAGTAAAACCTATTCCTCTGCCAAACTTTACCTTTCACTTTTCCAATTTGGCAGTAGATCTGTACAAAACAGATCACTAGTTTGATCCTTGCCAGGGACCAATACATTGTGCGTTCATTGTCCTGGTTTCGGCTGGGATGTAGTTAGCTGTCTTCCTGGTAGCTGGTACAGTGCTGTGTTTTGAGTTCAGTATGAGAAGAATGTTGATAACACTGATGTTTTCAGTTGTTGCTCAGTAGTGTTTAGACTAGAGTCAAGGATTTTTCAGCTTCTCATGCCCAGCCAGGGCACAAGAAGTTGGCACAGGACACAACCAGGGCACCTGACCCAAACTGGCCAACAGTGTATTCCATACCATGGGACGTCCCATCTAGTTTAGGAACTGGGAAGGGGGGGCAGGGAATCGCCGCTCGGGGACTGGCTGGGTGTCGGTCGGCGGGTGGTGAGCAATTGCCCTGCGCATCATTTGTACATTCCAATCCTTTTATTACTACTGTTGTCATTTTATTAGTGTTATCATTATCATTATTAGTTTCTTCTTTTCTGTTCTATTAAACCGTTCTTGTCTCAACCCAGGAGTTTTACTTCTTTTCCTGATTTTCTCCCCCATCCCACTGGATGGGGGGGAGTGAGTGAGCGGCTGCGTGGTGCTTAGTTGCTGGCTGGGGTTAAACCACGACAGTCCATGCACTTATATAAACACATACACACACTCCAACTTAAACAAATACATTTGTTAAAAGTTAAAAGTACATTGTAATAGGAGCGAAGAGAGGACAGTTTAATATATTGATTATGGGAGTTATTACTACCTATGCCACTGTAATATATATGCGCATTTACAGAGACTGCTGGCAAGGTTGCCACTTTTCTCTCAGACCACATCTTTAACTCCTGCTAATGGCAGTTTATTATCAGGGACAGGCTAATCAAGGTTGGCCTTATCAGTTAGAAGTGAAGACGTGCATGTGACAGTATGTGTATTCATATGCACACATACATATACAACTCTTCTGGAATGTCTTCTGAGTGACTATGGAATATCCATGAAACTAGAACAGAATGGTTATCAATTTTTTTTATGGCTGGCATAATTTTCTTGTACTATTTATATACACCATATTTTGTTTTTTCACAGCCGTTTTTTATAAGACACAAGTGAAATGGGAAATAACTAGGCAAAGAAATCAAGGATTCCAAGCATCTACTAGATGTTGTCATCCAACCACAACTATTCTGTGAGCAACACAATATATACATCAGTGAGTTTCTACTACAGCCTTTATTAGTTTTCTGTGTCTTTAAATGAGAGGAATGAATTCTTTGTAATGTAAGTGCTTTCCCGTAGCACACAGTTAGCCGTCTCCCCTCCTGAGGAGGCAGGCTGCACCGAGATGCCTTACTTGCTCTCTGAAAAATTATTTCAGAGTTTACTCCACCCAGGCACAAGAGGTGCACTGGCTATTGAGAAATAAATGGCTTTTCTCAGCTTGTTACTTTTCAAGCGATTGGTACCTCTCTCAGCACCGGTATCGCATACACCTGACTCAGAGAGAGCAGCACCTGGAACTGCATCTCTCTGCACAAATAGGGAGGCAGCAGCTTTTTGCAGTTTCTGTCCTTTCTGCCTTGAGCACCCCTGCAAGATTAGTAATAATGTAACCTTGAATATGACTTCAGCAACTCTGAGGAAGAAGCAATTTACATCCTCAAATTCCTCCTTCACACTTATGCTTGCAGTTGCCTGAGTTGTCTAATTTTATTGCACTAAACAGAACCTGCAATTCCCAAATACCTATTACTTTGAAAAAACTCAGGAATTAGGCTGGGGTAGATTTCCCACTATCTTCTTTCATGGCTACTAATTCAGCTAATAAGGATTTTCTAGGTGGTAGTGGAGGTCCCGTATACAAAGGCTAGAAGCTTGCTGTTCCTTTTACAGAGTGCCAAATGCTAAGGATGTTTGCTGGAAACAAACAAAAAATGAAGCAACAGCAGAAGTGCTGAGGGTTGCCTGCCCCCGATTCGCTTGGTCTGCTGCCAGTTTCTTGTTTACTTTTTCCTCTGCCTCTGTATCTCCATCTGAGATCCCCAAGGGCTCTTCAACAGAATCCCTGAAGCTTCTCAGATCTTTTGCAACCACACGGGTTTGCACACAGGATTCCCCGGCATGAAAAGGAACCAGCCATATGTAGCAAGTTTGGCTGGACTTCTCCTGCAAACAGTTCCCTTGTACAGACGTAATTGTCTAGACTACAGTGTACAGGTAAGTGCAATGGTTGTTTAAGAGTAAAAATGTTTATTGATATTCTACGAAATTCTAAGAAAAAGCTTGATCAGTATATACTTTATATTTCTATCACAGTAGCATATATGACTCAACTTTGCTTGCAAATTCTAATTGTCACAAACAATGCCAATTAAGCAACCAGAAACCAGACGCAAGTGAAACGTGAACTCTCCCTTCCTGCAGGAACTTCTGACATTCTAGTATTTAATTTTCGCCCACCCTTAAGATTGGACTGCAATGACTTACAGCACTTTGCATCTATATAAGACAGTATTAAGCCATGCACTATCTCTACAAGTTCCATTTTTAATTTCTGGCTAGGCTAGGGCTATCTCACTATTCAGAGGCAAGAAACTTCCAAGACAGACTGAGTCCAGGTAAAAATAAAATTCACTCACTGCCTATTAAGTAAAATCAGCCTGAAAAATTCATATTGATTTTTGCCAAGAGAATACTACTACAGAAAGTTTTCATGCAAATACTTTACTTCTTGGAAAGTATGTATTTTCAGAAAAAAATTATCTGCACCTAAATTCCCAACCAGCCAGAATACAGTTCAGATATTAAATATTTGAATTAGAAAGCTCCTAAATCCAAACAGGTAATTTTGCATATTTTAGATATAAACCACACACACTTATAATACATGTATCAAATCTGTTTTTGACAGATACTTGGAACTGAATTCCATAGCAAAACATGGTTCACTAGAAATATTAAGGTTCTTT
The DNA here is from genome assembly GCF_947461875.1 of Haliaeetus albicilla. Lineage (NCBI taxonomy): Eukaryota > Metazoa > Chordata > Aves > Accipitriformes > Accipitridae > Haliaeetus > Haliaeetus albicilla. The sequence goes on from NC_091495.1 coordinate 29,954,438, forward strand.
TGTCCCATTTGTTAGTGAATCAGAATCCTCAAAGACAGACAGTAAGTGAATTGTGGGCAAAAGCTAAAATAATGGAGAGAAAATGGATACTGAATCATTGCCAACGGACACTGCATTGGCTGCCCTCCTTTACATATTTGTGTAGGACCAATGGATAGTCCCTGTGCACTACCGAACTGCTTCACAGTAGCGTCTTTTGAAAACTCACTCACTAGTGCTGATCAGAAAAAATTACTACGCAAGTACCTGTGCAATTGCCTATGCAAAAAAACTATCTATGCAATTGATTTTGACTTCACTAATGGAGTATCACTTGCAAATCTGAGACTAAGAGTCCAGAATCAGAGTATATATAAAAAGAAAATTAGTGGAATAAAGTAGAAAAGAATTATAAAAATCCTTCTGAGAGAGTTATTTTTACAATATGCTATACTTCACGGTCATGTTCATTTGAAATATTAACTGTCCAGATTAACTGGGTAGTTCATAATATTAACCCTGATTTTTGGAGAAGTTACAAAAATAAATTGCTTTGGAGAGACATCTTCATCTTTTGATGTCTTTCCTTTAATCCTGAATTAATCTTATTTTAGTAGTTGTTTAACAGGCGAACTGAAAACTTCACAAGCAGGAATACATTTCAGGCTTAAAGTTTCATAATTGATTCTACAGCAGTTGACATCCTTAACACTTTAAGTCTACTTGGCAGCTCTATGCCTACACTAATTCAGCAGTGGTAATGTTATATATTGCAGTAAAGGGAGAAAGCTCTTTCAAGGTTCTGAACTGAAGTTTTGCCATCTGAACAAAAGAAAAAAAATTACATGATTTTAAGATTTTTTTTTTTCATCCATACAAATATGTTTTTATCCTTTAGTTATAAATGAATTTCAGTTTTCCTTAGATAACTTCATGGCCCAGAGCCTTAAGTGCATTTCTGTGATAACTTCATATTGAGAAGACTGAAGGCTGAAAGATATGTCAGTTGTACCACAGTGTAATAGAGTTTTGTTCCAGCCAACTTGATCTGTACAAGATACTTACAAACTAACTAAAGATGAAAGAAGAAAAATAGAAAAGTATGTGGAACTGGAGTCCTTGAGTTATGGGAAGAGAGTGAGGAAACATGTTGTTTAAGCAAAATGACAAGTACAGGAGAAACTTAAAATGCTGAAGAGCACCAAGTAACTTTGGAAATCATATCAGAATCAGTGAGACATTATTATTCTCACAGGTTGTGTCTATATCTTTGATGAAATTATTCCCAGCAATGAAGAACAAGTGTCTCAGGAATAATGCACAGGCTGCCAGTGGGGGGAAAAAACCAATCACAATGTAGCTCTAAGAAAGGCAGGATTATATATAGTGTTATAAGGAGGGTACACAATTTTATATGAGCAGGAGGGAAGATTTCCTGGCACCATGAACTATCAGCCTTTAGCATATGTCTGAAGCTCTGAAGGAAGTTCTTAAAATGCTAAACTGGCAAACAAACTAAAAAGACTAAACTGGCAAAGTGAGAAGAAAAGCACTGTAAGGAGGTGGGCTAGAGGGTCCAACGAGTTTTAGCTCTCTATAGTTTTTACAAATCTACAAAAATGTATAGTTTTTTAATGAAAATATATAGTTTTTTAATTTAATCTGAGAGAAGAGTTTATTTGGCACCTAAATGTTTCACAATGGAAGAAACCAGTACTAGAGAAATGAAAGACACTTGCTCTCTGCTATTATAGACTCTGAGAACATATTTACCTTTCCAGATCAAATGTTACATGCATCAGAAACAACTGTAACGGAAAAAGCTCACTTCACAACATTCACACTTAAAACTTAATAAAAATGTGATTACAGGTTTTAAAGTTTTCATCTTCTGAAGGTCTCTTATCTACAATAAAAAAGGTTTGCAACATCTTTTGGCACATGAATGACATTTTTTTGTGCCCTTTTGTGCTTGTAGGATCTTGCAGTTTTCAGTTCCCATGAAAATACTTTTCTTCCTTTATTTTTTTGGAGTCAGTTATGGTTTGCTTGCATTCATGCAAAAAGTCCTAATAACAGTAATTTGAGTAATCGTTCCCACCAATGATGACTTACTGCTCATGGACTCCATCCAGCACAAAAATTCCTGTTGCTTTGAAAGCTACAGATGTAGCCTGTGCCATGGGATGACCAGGCTGAAACATGCAGCCCTGCTGAAATAAGAGCTCAACAATGATGATAATGAGAGCTAAAGCACTTCTGTACTGGGAGTAGGGACATTTAGGCACTATTATTTTAGACTATGTCTCCTGATGATGATCACGGTCCCTCAGATTTTTTATTCTGAGTCTGTCCTTTTCTCTCAACTGGGGCTGAACAACAAAATTACTGTGCAAACCTCAGGAAAGCAATCAAAGTAATCAGAAAATATATATATATAACTTTATTTGACTGATGGAAGTGGGATGTTATTGAAAACCTGTCTCTGCCACAGCTTGATAACGAGGAAAGAGTGAGAGGTGAAGAAGTTAGCACAGTAAGACAGAGATACTGTTCATCTCGCTTAGGTGAAGTGAAAGAGCGTGAACAGAAGAGTCACACCACTGCAGGTGGCGGCTCATCGCGCTCCTGCTCTTACGGTCACACGTCGGCTGGCCGGTCGGCGGGAGACTATGGAAGGGTGAAAATTCTGCTTTTGCATCAGCTCAGTCAAATGACAGTCCCATGCCACAGTGGAACACACACGTAAAAGCTGTAATCCCGGGCAGTGCAGCTGACTTGTAATGTCTCCTGTGAATATGGGAAATCCAGATTACATGGATAGGACCCACAACAGAGATGTGATTCCATGTCTGGAAATGAACTGGTGGAACAATCCATTAAGACCAAGTGTTCTTACTCAGAGTTATACTTCAATTAGTCTGTCAAGACAAAGATTTAGCCCACAGACTAATTTTAATAACTAGTTCTTGAGTTTTCTTTTGGAGAACGGTTATTTAAATGACCTTTGCAAATTCAGTGAAGAAAGAAATGCTCCTGTCAAGTAAAGAATAATAAATAAAAGTAACTAAAAGGAAATACTGAAACTCCGGGTGCTATCAGTCCTGTTTCATACAGCTCATCTTTAAAACTAAAGCAAAGCAATACTGAAGACAATTACTAAAATGCACTTGCATTAATAAAACTACTGCATTAGTGAGAACTTTATGAATTATGGTCTTCTGTTGTAAATGACATTTGAATACAGCTATTACGAACTGCAGAAGGTCAATACAAAGTTTTTCTGAGTTCATACTGACTGCAATAAAGAAACCAGTCTACTTACAGGGATTACCTCTAATTGCTCATAGTACACTTGTTTCTAAACATTACAGGGCTAAATTTGGAAATTAAGAAGGAAATATGTTGGGTCCTAAGGTAAAGCCTCTTGTATTTTCTATGTGAAAAATATACATGCTGGAAATAGATAACTGCACTAATGACTCATTTTAAGCAACATAATTTCATCCTTAAAAAACTGCTATGAACAAGAGATTTCCCGTACTAGCGTACCCACAGACAAAATTCTCAGTGTCTGGTAACTTACGTTACCCCTTCACTCCTACCTGCCTTTCCCCCCAGTATTAGAAGTGTGACATTACAGTCTATAATTATATCTTTATTTGTGGTTCTTCACAGTAAAATAATAGATATCATTAACAAAAACATTTATTCCTAGTTTTCACACTGCATTTCTTCTCGGTATATACAAACCAATAATCACAAACATATCTGCAAATCTATTTTTTCCTTTGGAGGCTGTACTGAAGGCTTTACATTTATGACCAAATCCTTACAAAGATTTTCTTCTCCACAGAAAGACATTTTTTTCATCTGTGACAACCTTTGTTGTCAATTTGGTTAAAAACTTTGATCTTAGACATCCTTGACACATTTTCTTTACAAAGTAAAAATGGATTTATTCTACTGAAAATGACATGCTTCTTTTATCCTAGTGTACAAACAAACCGGCAGCCTAATTGGAAATATCCTTTAAAAAGTAAGTTTGAGATACAAAATCCCTGCAGGAATCAATTACAAGAGCATGCTAATCTCAAACAGAAGAAAAATAAAAACTGAAAGACCCTCCTGAAAACAATGATGGCTGTAGAACAGTGGAATTTGCTTGTGGATAATAGTTACAAAAAAATGTTCAATGCTGCTACGTTTCTAATCTCTCTGTTAAAGAAGACTATTTAAAAATATTTTCTATTTAAAGTTTATTTGTGAAACAAAGAAAGAGGAATGTATTTTATTCACTACCAACTATGTAGAGTGTTAAACTGTAGGCAGGTTAGTCTATAGGGTTATGTCCATTTTTTTCAAAGACAGCAAGAGTGAAAAAAAATTGGTAGTGAATTACGTTTAAGACATCACTTGCATTGTTGCATAGTAGCCTAACCTGTAATGGAAAAAATCATGATGAGTAGTCTGACTAGATGACACTTACTTCCAGAGGTTTACCAGGAGATGAAATGTGGTGTGAACTTGATGTGAACATTGGCCTGTATCTAAGGGCAGCTGTGAGTTCAAATGCAATACTTATGATTTGGATCTGCAACATTTCCCAAAGTACAGTCAACCACTTCACTGGATTTTCAGAAAGAAACGCTGGAAACCATTGATGCCTCACATCAGGACTGACTCTCTTCCCCGTGACTCTTCTGCAAACTACAACCAGTTTCAGTGACAAAAAAGGGTAAAATACATATCGTAAAATTGCTGAAACAGATATTAGAAGCCTTTAAGTGGGTGACTCGTCTCAGCAAGGTATTAGAAAAGCAAGAAGAGGCCTTCAGGATACGAAATGTATTAGGAAACAGCTCACAAGCTAAGCTGGAGGGTCTACTTCACAACATCTTACCATCTCATGTGAACATACTGCACGATTTTCATAGCTTTGAACATTCATGAACAAGTGTTTCCCATGCTTTGTCCTGCAGTCCTCTCCACCCAACAAACCATGTAATGTGTGGGAAAGCTAGGCCTGAACATCAGCTAAAAGCATCTGAAGAAAGCTGTCTGCTTTTTCCTCAGGCCTAATTGCCCTCCCTACGCGTAGTCTTTTCTTATAAGCCAAGGCTGGATATTGTGTTTTAGAAGTCCACAACGCCTCAGAATAACACAAATCTATGTATCCCACAGTCAATTGTCCTTCAAGTGGATGTAGCACCTGCACAGATTTCATCACACTGTGCAGAACGAGTGGTAATTTTCCATCTGTGAATAGTGTTGATATAGCAGCAATCAGCCTTGCATCCGGGCCCAGCTCTACATTGTGCCTACCCAAAAGCAATGAAAATTAAAGAAGAGAGATGTTGCTTTAATCAACAGTGCTGCAGAACTTCTGGCCATTTACAGAGTCTCCAGCCAGTCTGAGACATGCATGTTCTGCACTGGTTCATGTTGGCTCAGAGTATGCATATATCTATACATCGCCAATGCCAGAGCACAGGCAGCATAACAGAGGTGCCACTTTTGGGTGTCACTGGCATCTTATCTACAAAAGTTGGAAAATGCACAAGAAGTGAGGAATTACGGGATTCCATGACAGAATTAAATGAAAAATCTAAAATATCAATAGATATATATTTTATCAGTCTTTGGCAGGATTTTCAGGAAGAGATGAAACGTGTGAAACTTAAAGAGAGAGGTTTATGAGTGAAAGCAAACCAAGTGAAATGTTCTAGTCCTAATGAAATAGGATTTATGCGGTCACTAAATATATTCAGTAAACACCCACAATGGACACAATCCTCAGCCTTACTATTGAATTTGTATAGGGCATCTGTATGGGGCACCATAAACCATATTCTTTATAACAGATAAAACTAGCAATTGTTCATTTGTGAGATCCAGATGGATTTGGCTTGGTATGAAGTTCCTTTGTATATGTTTTCCTGAAAGGGATTTGAATTCAAACGCAAAATCTCTTTTCTGGCTATTTTAGTGTATAACTGATGGTAGCACATGTTATTTAGTATGGCCTGCTAGTTTTTCTGGTTGAGGGCTGTACTCAGAACTGGGCTAAAGGCTTTTCATTAGTGTAAGCAAAATGAAGTTATGAGGAGAAAGCTGCTGGGGATGAGGGCCAGACCCAGTTAAATTTTGATGTGTTGTGCAAGATTTTGGGGCAGAGTTCTCTACCTTTCTCTCTTCAAGCTCATTTGATCTCTGTGGGGACCCAGAGATTTTTCCTATGGACTTTAGGCTGTAGTGATGGCACAATCTGGCTGAGACTTGACCGCAAATTTTCCCCTACTTTGCAAATAGGCGACATAAAACCTGAGCACCATATTGGGGACTTACCAGGGACTGCTCCCACAGGCAGCGTGGAGGTGGGTATCCCACCTGCGCAGAAGGTGTATTATGAAGTGGAGGGCATTTGAGAAGATAAGGAGGGAAGACGCTTCTGCATCCATCCACCTTTAAATCTAGATCTGTATATTGAAGAGAAGTCAGGGAGGAAAGCACGGCCAAGGAGACTTGTAGATATGTCTAAATTACCCTAGGCAGCAAGTGAGAGATTAATTCATGACCTGTGGAGAGCAGAGATTGGGGAAGTGAGTGTCTCAGTTTAGGGAAGCCCAGTGCCTGTAGTGGTCATTCAGGACAGTGCTTCTTGCCATGGGCTTTAAGAGGCTGTAAAGCCTACAGCAATAAAGAGCAACAGAGCTCCAGGAGACCTGGAACATCTTTTTTTGGAAAAGTTGAAACTGATAGCAGCCAAATTCTATTCCCTAAGTCTTAATGCAGGTTCTAACATAGCAAAGCTAATTGCAAAATAGTAACTATATAAGGCTACTTTAGCTCAGCTAGGGTATTAAAAATGCTGTACTTGATACACCTAAGATTGTCCTTGCAAAAAATGCATTAGAGAAATCTTGAATAAACAGTGATTTTCCACACTTCAAGGACTTCTCCACTTCTTGAATTTAAAACACAAAAGAAAAACAGAAGTAGATACATAAAATTTCAATTTTAAACTCTCTTCAATTTCAAACTCAATTTCAAAACACAACCTCTTTATGATATGTTTTTAAACTGGAAAACATGCCTATGCAGAGAGGTAGCACAAAATTTATGCAGCAGTTAGGTCCCAATAAGGTCATCAAATTTTAACTTAATTTTCTTCCTAAAGCTGTATTAGTCTTCTCAACAGAACTTTATTTCATCCTAAATGAATACTTTTGTTAAATCTTTACCCAAATATTAATCTAAAAGAGTACCAAGAAAGTACCAAAATAGTATTGGTTTTTACAATAGTAGATTTTACTTTTATAAAGTGCCTTCATCTTAGACAGTATTTAAGCAGCTTATGTATGCCTGCAAAGCATATTGAGTTTCTAAGGTAAAAGTGTCCAGGTAAGAGCACAATATCTGTATTAGGGCTGTTACATATATGAGGTAATACAATACAATTGCAATTTCTTATTTACTATATTTGCCAAAGATATTCAAACTATGTGTAATTATAATCTTGTCAAGTATAAAATACAAACAAACAAACAAAAAACCCCACCAAACCCTGCCCAGCTTTCAAATATTTTATCTTACAGTAATATAGAGTGATTGGAAATTTTAAAAAAAAGAAAAAGAAGAACTGTGATAGCTAAAAATTAGAGTAATCTTTCAGTTTTGTTAGGATCATATATTTCTGTAGTAACTTAAATGAATTATTATTTTTAATTCATTAAAATTACTGCAGAACTATGTCCACAAGTTCTGAATTTTGCTTCATGAAAATGTAGTTATGGTTTCGTCTTAACTGAGAAGACTGGATTGTTTCATATCCAGCCAGGCTTGTCTGGAAAGTCACAGCTTCATTGCATTTGACTGGTCTGACTTTTTCTGTAGGATTTTCTTTATTGATAGAAAACTTTGGCAAAATTTTGCAACAAAGATATTAGAAACACTGGATCACACAGCTAAATTGCTGTATAGTAAATGAAAAAAAGAAGGAACAGTTGTGACTGATAGTGCTGTTATATTAGATGTTCTGACTGTAAACTAAGTTGTAGTCAGAGACCATCCCTTCCTTCCGTGTTTCGGCCATAGCTCCCTAGAGTGACGGGTCACCCTGTGACTGGTGTCTGCAGTAACTCCAGGCACAGTTGTGCCTTCAACGTACAACTGACCTAACACTTCTAGCCAAAGAAAAAAAGCTTCCTGAATCCTCTTGGTGCTTCTCCAAGATGGAATGTTGTTGAACCTGTCATCTCTGCTTGTGTCTGAAGTGCAGAGAAGGCATAGTTACACATTTCTGAGTTCAGGTTTCAGATGTGGAAAGACAAGTCTCCTGAGCTGTGATTAAAGCCGATTAATCAGTTTAACCTCCTGAGAAACACACATTTCACCTCTTGCTGCCCACATCTTCCCTCCCTCTTCTCCTCCCTAGGAGATTCCTGTGCCTCTGCAGAAGCAACAGAACATTAAAAAAAAGCAATCAATTTTCTAACAAACTTTTAAAATGTTTATGTGCTGGCTTCGTTTCCCATTGGTTATAATTATTAACTGCCATTACATTTAGGTCCTGTTCCAAATCAGAAGTAGGAAGCCCAAACTTTACTGTAAGAGCTGTTCTTTCATTACTCTTCATCTGGTTATTAGCAGGAAGTGCTAAATAATCCAGAAGTTCCTTTATTATCATTAAATGTCAAATCTTACATTGCAAACACAAACAGATCTTATAATACATCAGATCCTCTCATACATCACGTAACTTTAGCTGCCATCATCAAAGTAACCAGCTACCTCTTAGCCATGACACAGAGATGTTTTTCGTTAAAAGAAAGCAGCAAGTTGTTTTTAGTATGAAAGAATAATGTCTTCTATATACCTCTAGTAAATACACAATGAACACACTGGTTCCAATGTAAATAGCATATATCAAACAGCAATCCACTCATACTTGTGCTTGATGGCCAAAACCCACCAAAAAGTTTAAAATATTTCATGTTCTCTTTACTACTATCAGTTGAACTGACTGCATGCTTTCAGGGAAATTTAAGAATCGGACTTACAGAACCTCTGGTTAGTTTGCTGCAAAGTGGTCACTGCAGTCTGATAGGCAGCATTTTTTAGTACACTGAAATTGAAATAACATGGGCTGAAATTGTGATTCTGAAAAGAAAGTTGCAATACAAAACTAAATAAAAAAGAACTCATTTCTAAACTGAGATTAAATCACCTTCAAGAAAAGCCTAGAAGCAGCTATTGTAACATTCACATTAATCCTTCGAGTTGCATTTTAAATTTCAGGGTAGTGCGGAGAAAAGCTTGGAAATGTTAAAATAATTTTCAGGAACTGTAAATCTTGTGATTTATTTTCTAATTTATATCAGCGTAAACTTAGAGCAACCTCGCTAGAACATCAGAGTCACTCCAAGCTTACGCTGATGTGAACTAGGGTAAAATATAGTCCCATTAACCTTTCCTTTCCTTGATTTGTCCCTTAAAGAGCAGTAAAGGCTACAGGAAATTAAAGAAATTATCCAGTGGATTATATTTCCATAAGACTCTGCAAACGACTGCAAATGACTCATGTCATTTTCAAAAGAAAAGGAGCTACCATTAATTTTCTGCTCTGACTAGAGACCATGAGAAGATGGTCTAGGAGCTGATGGATAATCATTTTTCTAAGATGATCAGCCCTTGAACTCTCAAGACGAGCATGAATAATCACAACTAAGGATGTATGAGTATACATATAGCTGTGGATATATCCACATATATGGGACTTTGGAAGATGGAGCTAAAAGACTGCTTAGCATGGCCTGGTTTGATGTTCACGTTAAGTGATAAAATGCCTTTTTTCATCTCTCTTACAAATACTGCAACTTGCACCAGCTCTGATTTATTTTGAATAGTTCAAAACATCACTCCCTCCAGTCTAAATTCATTTTCATCAATGTCAAGCCTTATCTGCATCACCAAGTAAAAACTACATTTTACAGTTGCCATGACAAACAAATAATGAGTTTTGTTTCAGTATCAGAATTATTCATCGGTAATTCATTAAGGTACAACTGCTGCCTACAGGTCCTCCCCTCTAATCACATCGTAAACAGTCTCCTGCCTGACATTACGCTAAAGTTTGCTTTCCAGACTCAGAGTCATACTCCTAACTCCTGTGTATTTGATTTTGCTGTTTTCATTTAACTGATTTGCAAGGAAGGACACACGTACAAACCCTACCACCTTCTGCATACACTCTTTTCTTCCTTTCTCTTTCTCTTGCACTCAGTTACATCAAATGTCCTGGGAAGACTGGGAAGAAGCTACTACATGGAGGTGAATATTTTTTATCATATACTTATGTAAACAGTTTCTGAAACATATAGTTTGGAATAATACAGCACTTCTTTTCTAATTTTAATGGGTCATCCAATCACCATTGAATAATATAAGACAGGTATATGAATGCTTTTAGCTGCTCTTCTGACTATAGATAACAACCAAGAATATGGACCTTGGATTGTTAAACTTCCTTTCAGTTCTAAAACTATCCACTCCCAGCTCTGGTGATAAAGGAGGACTGATTGGTATTAACATTTTCCTTTCCTTTTCCATCTGCAAAAAGAACTAGGCAGCATATGCTGGATATTAGTATGGATACACAGACCTTCTATCATAGTGTAGCATTCATAAACTGACAGCTATTTCTACAGGTTGGCAAAGCAAACAAAATAGAATATAGCAACTGTAATTGAGGTTTGTAAAGAAAGTTGGTGGAGTGTTGTTCAGATAAAGAAAGGGCCTATGGTTATTTGCACTGGGTTATTCCAAGAATAATTATTTTTTCACTTTTAATTATGAATTCTCCTTGGGAACACAATAGAAAATTCGGTATTTTTTTTCCTTATTTGCATAAGGGTCATGTACAAAATTGAGAATGACGGCCCAGACTTTTATGTAATTGCCTTTTATTAAATGCAAAAGCTACACACAAAGAGTCTGCCACACAGAGAATACTAATCTCATTATTCATACCCTAGGCAATAGTGCTTCTGGTCACAAAAAGAGACATTACAACATATTTAGAAGTTGTACTGCTATATATTAATGGCTGTTAAATTACCAGAAAAAGTTTCCTGGCATGACACACGCAACTCTTGTCTCTTATGGCAATGGCACTGAAGTGTTCAGTACAAATATGCCTTCTGGAAACAGAGACTTTCACTTTCTAGTGCAAATATGGGGTTTGTGCTTCAAAAAAAGACATCCAAAATGACCCTATGGATGACTTTGAAGTATTTAACTGTGCTGCAGAGATTCCCGCATTTTATCAGACTTCCACATAATGCCTAAGAATGCACACTTGTAGGTGAGTTTGTCACCAACAGACACGTAAATATTTTCCTTGGACTGCCCCCGGAGGAGATCAGCGGAAGGGTCTGCAGGCACTGCTCTTCCCCTGCTGCTGCCTCGCTTCTTTCCTCGCCCTCCTCTTCCCTAGAGCCTCCTGGTGAAGGGGTTGGGAAGCTTCCGAGCACCCTGGCAGAACTGCACTTCTGAACGTGCATGATAGCAGATGAATCCCAAATCTGTGATATAGCAGGACCTGTCTGGTGCCTCTATAACCAAATTATTATCTGCTATCTCTGATGCATTGATCTCAGTTTTAAGTATGTTGCCAGGTTTTCATGGTCACCACACTCAGAATAAATACTAAGTTTGGAAAGAGTTCAGCTGCTTCTGAAATACCTAAATAGGAGCCAGATTTTGTTTTAAAAAAATTAAATCCACAGAGTGCCAGCGTTGTTTCCGTGCTTAGATGATGTGGTTCGCACACAAATGTTGCAAAACTCCTGTAAAAAATAATGCTTATTTTCTGAATTGTCCTTCTAAACAGGACAAAGGAGGAGGAGACTAGGAAAGAAGAGAGAGTTTCGCTCTCTGCTTAGCTGGAGCACTGTGCGGGAAAATGAAACGATCGTCAGGTTTGGAAGTGAGGGTGTTAGAGAGTGACCCTGGCAGACTGCATCGCGGGTTGCAGGAGCACCACCAGTCTGAGCTGAGTGCTCCTCTCCTCCATCTCTTGAAATATTACCTTGACAAGAAATTTTTGTTTTCTTTCAAAACAAATTGAAAAATTAAAGCAGAACAAGAAGCAATGTGGAGAGGGCACATTGGATGACGAGGCTGGGGGAGAAGAAAGGGAATGAGAGCAGAAGAGGTGAGAAAGGCTTTAACATTTCAAAGGAAATATTCTTGTCACCCTTCCTCAAGCTGCTCTTTGCAGTGAGGTTGTCAGGGATCAAGGCTATATATCAACATGCGCAAGTCACCTCAATTTTGACATTTCCTATTTTTGCAGAGCTTTTGATATTGGAACACTAATAATGGATGGACCTTTTAACATGGAGTTCAGCATGTAATTCTGATTTCTAGCTCTTCAAAGATCTAAAGTCTGAATTGTTTTGAGGAATTCTTTCATTAAGGATTCTTTCCTGATTTGTCCACACAAAAATGTATTTACATTTATATGCTGTATTTTCTACATGCTCCTAGTCTGAATATATTGACATATTTTCCTTTTTTCTAGACACAAGCTAGTCATACATTGTGATTTTAATTAACTGTAAAAATAATAACAAACTTAACTGACAACAAATAAATAAATAAATAAATAAACAGTGGGAGTCTAGGACTCTAGGGACCAAAAAGCCTGTGAGAAACCAATGCTCAGAATACTGATTTCTTATAAACAGTAAGAGCATTAAAATACCTCTCAGCCTGACATTTGGCTGAAAGTTGTGTATTGATTGTACTGAAGTGATTCCACAAAACCTTGCTGAGACAGGCAGTGCTAATCAAAAAGACAATGAAAATCTTCAACAGGAATTTCATCTTTTCAGAAAAAGAACAGTAGGATGAATGTTTCTTGTACAAGCTTTTAATTATTTCTAAATTATCAGCAGTCTTTTGACAATGAAGGAGGTGGATTATAACGGTTGCTCTAAATGCAAAGGAAAACAGCTTTGCCAAATGAAGGAAATGTGCATTATTGCAAGCCTGTATTGACCATGTAAGATGAAGAACATGTCCTTAAAAACGACAGAGCAAATTAACCTGTTTGATAAAACATGTGACAGCTCCCTGGATTTGCTGACTACTTTACATAATTACAATAGCTCTTCAACAATGTCATTCCCCATAGATCATTTTAGTCATTTTCCCAAGGCACATTAATTCTTGCCGCTTTTCCAATTTAACTCATTTACCTCACTCCTATTTACTGAAGTTTACTCTCTTTTTTCTTACCCTTGATCATTTCCTACTGTTTAATGGAAGCCAATCCTACGAATTCATGGCAGTCATTTCAGGAAAACAGAAATGTGAACCTCCGCTTATGTGAATATCATACGCAAACCAGGAGACCTGCTGCTGTGTTCCTGTTTGCCGAGGATGTAAAGCCCTGTGCCAACGATTCCAAAACTGGATATCTAAACCTAAGTACCTAAATGTATGAGCATAAATCTGAGCTTCTGATTCCGAAACTCTGAGTCACTTCGTAATTGCTGGACCTCCCAGGGCACGCAGAAAGCACATGGACCTGAATTCTTCATCCAGCCCAAGTGAGAGACGCTGCTGCCCCCTCTGCCAACTCCGGGTCCCCCGGCTACTCTGGATTCATCTTCTGCCCGCAGGGAAATGGAGGGCTGACGGTGCTGATATTTTGTGTAGCAGCAGAATATGTCACGACGGTAATGTACCTCCCCGGTACATTTCCCAGGAAACCTCATGGGAATAGCCAGGGCTCCTTTTGCAGTATTTCTGCCACACAGCCCCAGTACACCTGCTTCCAACCTCGTGACAGTCATTTAACACCCTAGGATCCCAATCCAGCATGATTTCCTTTCAGGTTATAATTACCTTGCAGCTGGCTTTGTTTCTATCTACCTCTTCATAAAGTGAAATAATGAAATGGAACAGACAAGTTAGCCCCATCATTCCACACATTAAATGACTGAAAGCCTGAAAGCAGAGAAAGACAAAGGGAAGAGCAAACAGAAGCAGGTTTCCAAGAACTCTCTCAGTATTCGTCTTATACATTATCCTGGATAGGATCTGGATTGTTTGGCACCATACGCGATGTCACTGGCTTTCCTGCCAGAAATCCCAGGGCTCAAAGACCCTGCCAGTTAAGAACTTGTTATACGAATTGCTGCTTGAAAATTATCTTTATTAAGGGAAGAATAATGGTATAGCAAGCTAAGAAACTGCATTAAGAATGGTGTAGTGCTGAAGACACTTGTAGTTCTTGTCATTGCACCCACGTGGATTCAGAAATTATAACCAACATGTGTTGCATTGTACAGTGGTCTTCTTCTATGGCTGTTCTTTGTAATACCTCAATAAACACATGTGGGCAGGGCACATCATAGCAGAAGTTGCACCAACTGTTATATCTTTTTCACTGAAACTACCATGTAGGTAATGACATAAGGGGTTATAATTTAGAACAACATACAAAACCCTGAAAATGATAAGAAAGTTCTAAAATATTTTCCAAATAGACTGAAAGAGTTCAGCCCCTACCTTAAAAATCTATGCAAAAGTTGTGCATAAATTCCTTTGATGTGACTGCTAGACTTATAAGCTCCCCATAACTGGCAATTTTGATAATCTAATTTGCTTATTAGAATTTTTTGCTTATTTTACCGTGAAATTGTTATTTTTTTTCCTTAAATTACATATCATACTGCTGTATTTCACTCCTTTCTGTCATTTTCTTCTATTGCTAACTGAAATAAATGATAAATACAAACATGACATAAATTTTGGCTGAACATTTTAACAAAATTTCCACAGAATCATTCTCTTCCTGGCAGTATTTTTTTCTGGCTCAGGGAACTATTCCGATTCACTGACTCTCCTATCTTCAAACTAATACGACCGTACTCACCTGTTTTCCAGCAAAAGTCAGAAGAATAATGTTGGCTTGCTCAACAGGCACCATCCATGAAAAGCTCTGAGGACCTTCTGACTTTTTATTGAAAAGGCACATACCTGTGCTCATCTGAAGTGCTTCATACTTCAAAACAATAAACAGATCCATTCAAAATAAAAGATTTATATGCTAACATAATATCAGTGTAACTTATTGCACTATCCATGTTATCATTGTTGTCTTCTCAGAAACTAATTTAGTGATTTTTTTTCCTTTTAATATCAGAGGGTTGCACGAAAAGATAAAGGCCTTATTCTTACAGGTATCCCAGTAAATAAAGCAGAAAAGCTAAGTAAAAAAAATATTTGTATTTTATATAAAGAGAACTGCTTTGAAATGGACTTTCATAATGTATCAATGATTTGCTAAGTGGATCTATTATCACTGCATTTTGGCTGTCAGCTATTCTCACTATGTTATTTAAGTACTATAATCAGTTCTCATCTCATAGCACAAACTATAAACTTCAGATTTACAAGGAAATGAAATGTGGGAAAATAAACAGGAAATGGTAAAGCAAACACATCCATCTGCAGAAGGAAACTGCCTCTCAGAATGTATTTGTTTAGAAATAAATAAATGGATATCACAGAACATGATACTTGATGTAATTTGTATTGCAGGCTAATTAAAAAGGGAGACAAAAACTACGTGAATTGCTTTATATTCAAACCTTTCCTTTGAGTCTTCACTGATTCTATGAACAAAAGTTAATCTGATATTACTCAGACATCACCCATTCTGCCTTTAGTGGGAGCTTTGTATCAGTTAAGTCTTAACAAGTGGCCACTGCTGCTGCTGCCCAGAAGGGCGGACAGTCATGATTTAGCGTGACATTAGAAGTAAACTCAAATAGTGAAAAGGGGATTGAGCAAACAGAAAAGAAGGACAAGTGTCAGTATAATAAGATGACAGGAAGTTATCTGGAAGAATATGTCCTAGTTGTCCTAGAGAAAATGAGAACGGAAAGGCTGGAGGCAGGAAAAGGGTCCAGAATGATGTGCATTTGAGAGCTGTTCGCATAGAAAGAACAGGGTCATTTAAGGAGAAGAGAAGACAGTCAAGCTGATATACTTTAGTTTTGGACATTCCTGTATATTCCTTTATCACTTCTTGATTTTGCAATGAGATTTGCCTTATATCTGCTTAGTTGATATCACATTCAACTCCTTTTGATGCCAGACTTGAGACATATTTAAACATCCCACGACATATTTAATCTCACAGTGTAGCTGTGCGCCTCAATACCACTTGCTCCTGGGCCAGCCTCTTTCAGCCCCTGCCTCCGTGAATAAACTGTTCTTGAGGCTGCCCAGTGGCTCCAGAGTGGTGACCCGGGAGATTTACCCTCTGAACCCCACAACACAATGAAGGAAAAAGGAGGCTCTGGATAACATACTCATCTCTAGGCCACTGACCTCCCTCGTATCATCACCAAAAAATATAAACCTGGACGATTTAGAGTTAGCCTTTCTTAAGGATGGATGGCCTAAGACACTGGGTAGGACAGCAATAGACTCTTTTTATTCAGCAGGCCTCATTTCAGGCTCTGTTGTGCACATTTTGTCATTTTGTATTCATAGGTACTGAAACTGTATAAAAAAGCTCATTCAAAAATTAAGAAACAGTTTTGCCAAATGTTACCCAGAAAGTATTGCCAGCCTTATCCTCTTGCATTTTACCATGTAGTGTCTTCATCAAGGTAGACAATGCTTCTTTGTTCAATACTGCAAGCATTACAAACATCAGAATAAAAAATAAAACATAACTTTAAAAATATCAAATACAAACTTTGCCTGTGATCATGCTAAAGTATACTATTAATTATTAAACTATTGCAGTATTTATAAACTCAGTAAATTGCTTGTTAAAGTCCATTACCATTTTCCTTTTTATTTCTTCTGGCACTTTGTCATTTATTAGCACAGTGAAAGTTCCTGGAAGATCTAACTGCTACCGCCTATATCTTAACATGTTTGGGTTTTTTATATTTAACCTGGGCTTGGAATTTTTTTTCGCTTATTATCCTGGGGTTTAAGTTAATGACAACATTGCTGTTTTACATTCTTAGCTGCAACCTCGCCTCAATTTTGTGTGTCTGGAAAGTTACTGCTTTCATGCTTCAATGGCACACTCAAAACTTAATAACCTCTCTTGAATTAGAACACTGCAACCTATGTAAACAACATTGAGTCAAACTTCAACCTACAAAGGCAAGAATTACAGTCTCATTCATAATCATAGGAGGCCATGCCCCATTGTGGCAGCCTTCAGAGTTGTCTGCATAACACTAATTTTCTGAACCCTGAATGTGGGACATGAGGCACTTGAAAGAAAAAGCCTTCACAGTCAGAGCTAAACCAAATCCATAGCAGAGCAGTATAGAAGTGGTTCTGAAATCCTGTCAAATGCTGATTGGCATCCTGTGGTGCTTAAAAAAATTCGGTTAAATCTTACTGCAACTCCTGGAGCTAGAAGAGAAGCAAATTCTTTTTTTCTTCAGTTTGATCTATCAGATTTATGGCAAAACCTGTTCCCCCCCTGTCTTCCTGAATTACTGTCTGGGTGGAATTTGTTGAACTCGTCCATTTGTCTTAGCCAGTAACTCGCTCCAACTGTACTGGGCTAAGCTGGTCTGGAAAACCAAGGTATACTGGTGGATATACACCCATATAAACGGGGGCCTGGCATGGGACTCTGGAGAAGAGGCTGCGTGCTGAGGCTCCAGAAACTTGTCCCTGCCTGAGGACACGTTCTACAGAGGTGAGAAAGCTGGCTGTCAGGCAGCTGGTTGCGGAGAGCCAGCCCTCAGTTGTGCCCCTCCAGAACAAGCTCCTCCACCTGCCTGTCTGGGTGCGTCTCACTGGGTCTGCGGCTGAGGCGTCTCGGTTGCTTTACTCAGTCCAAGCAGTAACTGCTGACAACCTTCCTCTTCACTCCCAGCTACGCCTTCCAGCCTCTGCCTTGTTGTCAGCGTTAGGATTTGAGCTATCGTAGACAAAACTCCATGTATCTGTCTACCTGTGAGGTGAATCTGTGGTTGGATCGGGTCGCTAAGCCACTGGTGTTGGGCCACAGGAGGGAGAGGAAGGGCCGGCCAGGGCTAGCGGGGCACTACTGACCCTTGCAGCTCCACCTGACAGTTTGAGCACTGAATGCATCAATGCTTGAAGAGAGTGAAGACCTGCAGGCTGCTCTGTGTTTCTGCACAGGCTTCTCTGCCCCTGGGATCGTCACAGCAAACAGCATCATGGCGCAGGTAGGAGTGCTACCGACTGTCAGGGACTAGTAGCAGTGCAGGCCAGTGCTTGACAGAAAACTGTAGAACATAGCAGGGAATACTGCATCTGAACAGTGACAGCTCAAGGCTTTCAATGGAACAATCATTAATGTGATCTACCTAAAGCCTTATGTGCATGGCATTTGTTTTAAAACAAACCGCCCTCAAGAAACATCCAGATCAGAGACTTGGTAAGTAACCTGAACTCATCTACCTTGTTTCAAGCTGAATAATAAAACTAAACATACTCTGTAAAACAAGAGCGATGAATATTTCTGTCCAAAGGCTAGAGGTGTTAGGAATGCTACAGCAGCTCTTCAAAATTCAGCTGCATTAGCAGACTGCCAGGCTCCTAACAGAAGAAAACCAGTAATACGACAATTACATAGGTAAACAGGACAGCACCTGAAATTCCAGTAAGCACCAGCTAAGCCAGGTGTATGCTATTGTAACACTCACTCTGTGGGAGTCCTTCAAGATTTCATAGTCAGAGAATTTGAAAGGTTAGGTGCTGGGCCCTTCAGTCCCCAGCCTAAAAAGAAATGCTTACAAGTTTGCGGCGTCAGCTAAGATGGTAACACAATTTTAAAGTACTGCAGGAGAAAATTAGCACACTTGAAGCTAAGTCATCAAGCAGTGAAGTTAGGAATTACATTAACTTTGGCTTCTTCCATATATTTATCCTGCAACAGGTAAGTAAAGGCTAGATACAGCCACAAAGGTGATAGGGATGGTGGTAGCCTCTCCCCTGGGGTGTGACTGCTCCCTATCCCATTACCCTGAATACAACCACAGTGGGACCCCAGTGAGGGATGTCCAGTGTGAGGATCAGAAGACTCTTCTGAAGCAAAGTCATATAACAGCAATGACAACAGCAAGACAAAAAAATAAAAATCTACTGTAAGATATGGTTATATAGAGGCACAATGCTACAGCACTTACTCACAGCACTGACAAGACAGTGACTGTTCCATGAAAAATTCTCATTTTTTTATATTTGCTTTCATCCTACATTAATGCCAGCACAAAAGCTTTCCAACTCTTTTTGTGGGAAGACTTGAAGTGCGAGAAACTACACTGTGCATGACTGCAGGCCACTACAGGACAATGGAAACTGGAAACTTATCTCCTTTGTCCAGCTGGTTTGCAAGTTTGGGACATGTCCTGTCTCCCCTTAAGTAGACTTTCCATGCTGCACAGCATTAATGATGGTATGTTTGATCTTCTTTGGTTTACTTTTATCCAACCCTGCAGACACAGCAAAGAACTTTAGGTATGGAAAGAGAAACCTAAAACTTGTTGAGTTTGGTTTCCCCCCCCATCTAGTTCTCCTTGTCAGTTGCTTTAAGGGCTTTATCCAGCTCTTTGGAGTGCTTCTACCTCCTTACTCTTAATTGATTCACTCCATGGTTCCTATGGGCATTTCCATCTAAACATGCCACTGCTTTAGTTTTTCCTTACATCAGTGACATTGAGAGAATGGTTCACTCCTCAAATAATCATCAACCTTTAAAAAGTACTTGCATATCAGAATAAATCCTTAGCTGATCTCATCCTCCATTAGCCCACCCCACAGCAGGCAGAAGCAGGGGCTGCTGGAACAGCATGTGCAGCCCTTGGACACCAGAGGCTGTGTGATTTCTGGATTAGAAGGGTGCTGTGATGTATTTCCCCTTATAACTTACTCCTTCATTTTAATCACACAGCCCTTGAATCACAATCTCTTTGCTTGGAGTTTTGTTTTGTTTTGTTTTGTTTTTAAACAATTCTCAGGCTATAATCTTAAAATACGATATAATCTATGGAAGTGTTTCTCTAACTTTTTGAAAACCTGACTCCTCTTTTTTTTGGTTGTCTGTATTGCTTCCACAGAAGGCCTGAGCTGTCTTAGAAGAAAGAATTTCTTAAGCTTTTCCTAAAGCTTTTCAGTCAATCTCAAAGCCCTTGTGATCCTCAGGAGGAGTTACAGCTCAATGCTTGAAAAACACCATTCTGCAACCAAATATATTTCCAAGTCTCCCTTATTAAGGAATCAAATTTAAAATCTGATAATACAAGAAGAATGTGGCAAATTAACCGCAGGACAAGTTAAGGAAGTCCTCTGAGAATCCACTTTGACTGGTACTCGGGTTACTCAGGGCTTTATTAATTGCCTATTCACCCACCTAATTAAAACACTTTCCTGAAATAGCCATAAGCAAGCATTACAGAAAATTTTATTTTAGTCTTACATTTTCCTTTCAAAAATGGTCAGCCTTTCATATGATGAAAATTAAATAGGATAGATTCATAAAATAGAGTAATATAGAAAACTCAGTGGAGACCATTTGATTTTTAACAGCTTGTTCCCTTGTATCCAAGAGCTTAAATAGTCGTCTATTTCAGCTTTTTGATTACTTTGATATGTGCTGCTCTATCCTCTTGGAACCATCTTCTAGGAGGCTTATTGATTTTGTGAGAAATCCATTTTCTGGTTTTCCAACAGGCTATAAAACTGTCATTGTCCATATGATGAAATTCTTAATGGCACTTTACATATTGGTCTTGTTTCTCCTTCCTCCATTCTCCTTTACATGCCCCAAGAAATTTTCCTGAAGGCACATAGATTCTTTTATCTCTATACAGCCCTGAAGCTCCTTCTGCACCACCTCTCAGAACCACCGGGATGTGACCCTATGGCACGCGTGAATGTGGGCAGGTGTTTTTCACCATGCACAGGTTAACTTACGTGGGATCTCTCTTGTCGCTAAGACAGACAGCTAAAGGAAACTGCACTATTGGGACTGTAGAGAAAGAAACAACATTTCTTAGATTTAAAATCAAATCAAAAACTGGGAAGTGTTTTGTTAAAACTCCTAATAAAAGCCCAACAACCCAGATGATACCAAAATGGGCCCGACTGACCCACACAGTGAGAAAAAGTCCTGTTTTCTCAGCATTTTGTATGGCAGCCTCAGCCCCAGTCCAGGCAGCCTGCAGCAGCTCCAGCTGTGGAGAGGGACCTGAATGGTTTCCAGCTGCTCCAGTCAGCTCAGTTCACCAGTGGTTATTGCTGAGGGTGCACATCACCTAAGAAGATTTATATTAATAAATAAAGTGTTATGACCTATAAGGAGAGGACTGTACAAAGTTAATGGGTTTTTTTTTGGATGTCACCTGACAACACTCAAGAGTAGGCACTTCTTATTCTATAGTGCATATCAACATGTCTCTTGGGTATCTCCAGTACCAGATCATTTCTAGTATTAAAGCAGGGGTAGAGTATTTAGCCAAAACAGAGAGAATAAAATTCTGAGTCTGCTGAAATATTCACAGCTCCGTGTTGAAGCTTCCACAACTTGCAGTTAAAAGAAAAGCTAGTGAAAAAATATGAAAGACTCAAAAATACGTGGGAAAATATGTCCTGTCCCAGGAAATCTGGGCACCCTAGTTCCAGCTAATTTGGAGAAAATCCACAGGTTGCCATCTGTGCTCCCTGCCCAGTGAGGATAGAGACCTGGCCAAGTGGAGTTGGCTGGGAGTGGAACAGATGGAGAAGAAAAGATCATCTTTCCAAAGGACAGTACAGCTGCCTCTCCCGTGTGCACTCACTCCAGACCCTTGAAGGGAATTCAGCCAGAACTTCTGCCATGGACTTCACTGCAGTAATTGCAACCCCTCACATAAAGACCATTGCATTAAGCAATTATCTAATCCTAATTGCAGTTTGGACAAATGTCTAAAGAAATTGTTTACAACTCTAGAAACAGAATAGTTTAAAAGAAACTGTGTGGGAATCTGAGTACACAGAAGTCAGCATGAATTTTCTTAGAAGTTGAACTTGACAGATTCTTCTTGCTATGATTCTAGTTCAGGCTTTTGTATGAATAAAATAATTTTTGCAATTCTTGTTCTTTTTATACTGTGTTTCTAGCTGGCAAAAGTTGGAAGGCATTCAGAAACTAGATTTATCAGTTTCTGACTGCTGTCCAGCTTCTGCTAGTTAAAAAAGCAGTTAGTGCTGAAAGTACTGTTTTCAGAACTAGAGGTAAAAAAGAAGTGCCAGACAGGAAACATCTAAGGATTGTTCTAAATTGTTCTAAAAATTTGGAAAACCTTGATGAAGTGTGAAAAATTATTAATTTATAAATTAAAATTTCCTATTTTTATTTTACATTTGAAAAGTTAACAGAGGAGAATGAAATTCCCTATGAAAAATTTAGTTTAGCATAAAACTTTATTTTTAGAGGAAGCCCCTCAGCTGCCTCTATCCATGAGCAGAAGGCTGGCTGCATCCTGTACCTGTTCAAGAAGCAGCATGCACTGAAAAATGCCTCTTCTGATTTTGGTAGATGTTATAAATGGACTCTATAGTGGCTGACAATACTAAATACTATCACTTTTTCCTAAAACGTGTAAACAGGAAGTCTCAATGCTCTTTTTAAAAGTAAAGTTTCAACTCAGGTTTGATAAATAGAATGTTGTTTCTTACATGTTCTTATCATATTAGTGGAGTATTTGTTGAAAGCAGGATATACTTTCTGACTGGGACTATATAAATCTGCTTCATACAAGTCTGATTGCTCCATGCTCCACTTGAAAGAAACAGAAGTTTGAATGATTTTTTCCCTTAAGCCTTATTTCTAAGCACTCTAGGGGCATTCCACAGATGCTGTGAGGCTGTATGTGTTGACATTAACACTAAATAAAGGTGCTGTTATATGCACATTTGCAACACAAAGTGTCAGAACCACTCATGTACGGAGAAAACAAATGTGAATTTCCTTGAGCTACATTGATCCTAGTAATAGAAACAAGAAATACAGACTCTGAAACAAAGCCCCATATGTGTGTTTATGACTGCTTGTTTCTTTTTTATGTTCTTATTTATTAACTGATTATATAACCTGGGGTTGAATCTCAGCTTTGTTTTTAACCTCCTGCAAGGCACAGCACAAACAGGAGCTGCCCCATGAACGGACTGAGAAATGTCACATAGTTATAGTATCATCCTTGGTCTCCCTGTGGCAGGGGTGAGAGGCAAGACAGGGCAGCAAATATCTAGCACAAACTATTTTCTCCACAGTGGAAGCAGATCAAAGGCCCCAGGCAGCCCTGGAAGAGATCCTCTCTGTCCATTCTGGTTTTTGACTAGGGAGGTCGGTCTTCTCGTCCTGCAACATGCAATTCAGACAATAAATGTAAATGATGTACCCTTATTCCTCTGCAGGGATGTACCTGCTGACTCATAGGCCAGTCTCCTGATAAAAAGAATCACATTTTTTTAAGTTAGCTTTAATAGCAACTCAGCTGGACAAAACTGAGCAGCAATATATATCAGTCACCTAAACACATGGTCTATTTTAAAAAAATCTTAAAGCACAGCTGACTTCTCTAGGAGCTATAGACTTTTGATAACATGTTCCCTCACCCCATGTAGATGACCAGTTTAACTAGACAACCATAATTTTTAGAATTTAAGCCAATTAGGAACTAAATTAGGAAACAAGACAGGGATCTAGTTGACTAATCTGTAACCATCCTAATAATTCCTGAATAGTAAGAGTAAATATTCTTATATAGAGAGAACCTTTCATCATTTTAAAAGATCCTATGGAAAAACCCAAGAATGAGATACTAGATCTCCAAGGCACTATACCACCATGCAGATGACTTCATAGAAATCCCTTTATAAAGGAATTTAATATTTGAATATTAGAATTAGGAACTCGGAACAGAACAGAGACATTGCTTGCTTAATCCAGATGGGAAAAAAATTCCTTCTGATCTAACATTGTCCAAATAGAAGAATACCTCATAATATGCCTTATTTTTTGAAGAAGGAGAAAACCAATATAAATAGAAAATCCCTTCATGGTATAACTGGAGAGTCTTACCATTAAAGCAATACCACCATAAAGAAAAAGACCAAAAAAAAAAAAAAAGCAGCTAAGGAAATGAGGAATGTCTGGAGAAGACCTAACTTATGTAGGTAATATCTAATGTTGTAAAATGGACAAACCAATACTGCCTATTTGTGTGCCAATTAGGAATCTTTGATGTGTGACACTGAGCAGAGGTGTAAATAATAAACATTTTGGTTGTTGTAAACCAACAAGTTATTCCCCTACTAAATAGGATGGAGGAACTCACTTGTAACTCTTGAAAAAAAGTAGTCAGCATTGTTCACCACTCACAGAAATTTTGCTGTGGGAAGAGAGCCTAAGAAGCTGCAGCAGAGGTAAGCTGAATATAAGCCCTCCTTCCCTTCCCAAAACTCCTACCCGCACATTCCTATTTTCCAGAGTTTTGACCGTCCTTTGCCTACTGATGGGGTATGGGCAGTTGACTATTAAGGGTCTATTATTCACTCTCCTTTTGATAGCAACAGATCAAGTTTCTTAATTTACAAAGAACATAGATGTTACATAGTCTAGACTAAATGTTGTTAATCATTGTTTGTCTATTCTCTTTATAAGATGCCATGCATAACAGGATTTTAAAGCTGTAAAACTTTCCCTTCAGGAAAGACTAGACAGAATAATTGCAGTTTGATGTCATACAGGGTGATGTTTTGCTTAAAGACATCAGTATTGGCACAGTTGCAGAAGTGCAGTATGGGAGGGAAGAAGGGGAAATGGAAGCGTGCTGCAGCTATGTGACATGTGGAAGCTGATAGGAGCACACTGCTTGCCTGACACTGGAAAAAAAAAAAACAAATGGCAAAATGCAATATCCAAAGTAGAATTAAAGTGGAAAAAAAATCAAGGGGATGCTTGAGAAAAGATGTGGTATTAAAGATAGCCAATATGCTCAAAACTGAAGCAGGGTTATACCTATATCACAGAAGAAGTAGCTGTACTTTTTTTGCTGAGCAAAACATCTCTGGTGAGGCCGCACCTCAAATACTGTGTTCAGTTTTGGGCCCCTCACTACAAGAAAGACATTGAGGTGCTGGAGCGTGTCCAGAGAAGGGCAACAAAGCCGGTGAAGGGTCTAGAGAACAAGGTCTTATGAGGAGCAGCTGAGGGAAGTGGGGTTGTTTAGCCTGGAGAAAAGGAGGCTCAGGGAGAACTTATTGCTCTCTACAACTACCTGAAGGGAGATTGTAGTGAGGTGAGTGTTGGCCTTTTTTCCCAAGCAACAAGTGACAGGACAAGAGGAAATGGCCTTATGTTGCACCAGGGGAGGTTTAGTTTGGATATTAGGAAAAATTTCTTCACCAAAAGGGTTGTCAAGCATTGGAACAGGCTGCCCAGGGAGGTGGTTGAGTCACCATCCATGGAAGTATTTAAAAGACATGTAGATGTGGCGCTTAGGGACACGGCTTAGTGGTGGACTTGGCAGTGCTAGGTTAACGGTTGGACTTGACGATCTTAAAGGTCTTTTCCAACCTAAATGATTCTATGATTCTACAATTGTAGCAGAGATGGTCTGGAATACCTTGTGCAGTTCTGGCCTCCTGTGGAGGAGGAGGAACCACAGACCACAGCAAGAGCAGAGAAGACCCATGAGGACAAGGGGGACTCATCCTGGGAGTGGAGTCATGCTGGAGGCTGAGGAGCATGACTTCTGTCCATGAACACAGCAACAGACAACTCGTTCCCCCTCCCCATAAAGGGAGGGTAACTATGAACAAAAGCAAACGCACAGTACAATGGTATAAAAACAGATGTAAAGGGAGTCACAGTAGTATTTGAATATATCCCTAAAAAGGTCAAAATATAGTTTAAATCTTCTCTCCATTATACATCCCAAGACAGATGGAAAATGGCACTTGATTTAATATGTTGTTACCCTTTTTGCACAGTACATTTCACTTGACTCTCTCAATATGCATTGCACTAGATTTATATTCTTAGTTAAAAGAGTTGTAACTTCTTCAGAGTGAAGAAGCATCAACTGTCTACCACGAATCTGTGCAATGATGTGCTCTTTTAAGATTAAAAAATGCATGGAATGCCCTGGAGTTGAAAGCAAAAAATCAGCTAGGCCATCCATGAAAATTACTGTTCTGTTTACAAATAATACAGCAATGTAGGAGAATATAAATAGGATTTTAGTTCCCAGAAAGTTCTGTAATTACAGTGGGAAAAAAAGTTGATATTCAGTCAAGTTTTTGTGTCATGATGGTTGTACATGCAGTCATGTCCACAGCATGTGAGCATATGGATGAACATTCTCTACGCACAGCGCAGATGCCGGTGCAGCCATGCGCTCCTACCCTGACATGGTCTCTGCTATCTTGACAAATTTTCAATCAGTGAAATGAAGTGTGTTTCTGGGGTGGAACACAGCAACTGTTTAACGGCACACAACAGTGCTCTGCAACAGTGTAGGATAAAGTGCAGAAAGGAATACGATACTCTATTTAACAT
The DNA here is from genome assembly GCF_947461875.1 of Haliaeetus albicilla. Taxonomy (NCBI): domain Eukaryota; kingdom Metazoa; phylum Chordata; class Aves; order Accipitriformes; family Accipitridae; genus Haliaeetus; species Haliaeetus albicilla. The sequence continues at coordinate 29,981,049 of NC_091495.1, forward strand.
TTCCTAATGGGCATTTCCCTGTAGCTGTGTCTCATTAAGTAGGAGAAGGACAGTAAGCTGTACCTTTCCTCCTATTTTGCATGTACAATACTGCAGCTTGTAAAACAAAACATAGCTAAATGTGTAGGAATTCATATGGAAACATACAGGGGTAGGATAGAAGCACAAAGATAACCTGGACATTTCTCCTACTTATGTCACTTAACTAGCTGACTATTTTCCCTGGGAGACAACCAATTAATAACTGTTAAAAATTATGTTCTGAACCTTTCCTTTCTCAGACTCTTTTTCTTAATCTCCAGAATTTCAGCCATATAAAAGGGCTATAAAACTGCAGAATTAAAATAAAGCAGCCAGGACTTTATCCTCTGCTAGTAAACCAAGATGAATCTGACAATTTGTAAAATGTGACCATCTAGGGAAATGAGAAAGGTCTTAAGATGTTTGAAGTCTTATCTTCTCATACTTTAAAAATGTTTTGAAACCTCAGTAGCTTGGAACTGAGTTAATTCACAGCCACAGGGAAAGAGGTTACACTTCATTTAAAGCTGTAAATCCTTTTAATGGTATTTAACCATTTGAGATATTGGACAATTTCCACTCAGGGCTAACAAGGGCAGGAAACAAAAACCAAAACTAAAATGGCAGAAATACCAAAAAGATTAAAGATGCCTTCGGCTGCGCTCTGGAGGCATGAGCTCTATCATCCTATCTCAATGCAGCATCAAGCACACACCACTAGGGCAGGACAGCTGTCACGCAGCAATTTTGTGTGTGTGTGTGTGTTTATGCATAAAAGAATTCACAGACAAAGGGAAGAAATGCAACTGATGGACTGGGATGCTTTTCAGGATCTTTTGATGACAGAAATGCGAAAAATGTTGCAAATACTGACACTGAACTATAATGCAGTGAAGAGAACCAGTTGAGAAAAAGCAATCTCTTCTTTTAGGTGAACACTTCAATAGGCCCTGGGACTGTCTTTTTATAAACACTGAGGCTTCTTTTAAAGAGTGTTTCTTTCTGAAAATTAGAGCTGCAAATTGTTTTCCCACTGTGGTGGGTTGGTATCAAAACTAGCAATGGAGGAAAGAAGCCCTGACTCCACTCTTTACCCAGAATTACTCAGATGGAGGACTCTGACCTGGATCTAGACCACAAGTAAACTTTGATTTGGCCAAGGCCGCATGTATGTGATGGCTCTTGCATTTCTGTGGGAGATGCTGCCATTTTCCCAGTCTGTCTAAGAGCAGCTATGGCTTGCCATCACACTTGCCAGCTATGAAAGTGGTTTGGTGTGCCTGGTTTGCTCCATAGAGCCAGGGCCAGTACTCTGCTTTATGCAGAACAGCTCTTGGCAAAAATGCTCACTAGACTTTGCTAGAAATTGGCAAAGGAAATAGCTAAAAATCTGTTCGGTAACCCTACCCTTCATCCTTACCCTGCTAATTCAAGACTTCAACTAATATCTATTTAAAATACAGTCAATAAAAAATGTTATTAAAAATACAGCCAATGAAGACTCTCGGATTGCATATAAAATCACATGCACGAGTCTGAAAAATTGATATTCAAAGTTGAAATTTTATCACAGACACACCCTCCCTCCTCCCCCCCCCGCTTCATTCAATCCTCTGGACAAGAAAAAGCCCTAAATGAGAAATATGGTCAGTGGCCTAAAGCTTGGGTTTGGGTTTTGTGAATAAGAGAAAAATGGCCACTCCTTTTCAGAGAACTTTCTACTGCCTTGTTCTTTCTGTATTAGCTAAAGAGCTCCTGTCTTGCCATTTTTTTGCAGGTACAATTACTGCAAGGCATCACAGTGACAGAGGCAAACATTACAGTATCCAGATCACAGTGGAGGCATCACACATTAATTGAAGTTATCTCTCGGTACTGCATCTCCTGTAAATCAGTATGAATTATGTGAAACAAATGTCATGTCCTCCCTACAAGAAAGAATGTTTAATAGCCACAGCTAGTTAGAGAAAAAATAATTGATGGAAGACATTTTCATCAGAAAATGTTATGTCAGACTTGAAATGTTTTGCTGGAACATAACTCTTTGATTACATCATTGGAAACATTTCAAAACAATTCAGTTCCAACATACAGTATTTCATTTTGATCAAACTTGCATTCAGCTGAAGTAATATTTGTGATAAAGTATGTATGATATGCTATTTCTATGCATTCTATATATTTTATTACATACTAAAATTCTATGTTGCAGTAAGGGCACATTAATTCCAAGCAATAAAATAATTAAATGCAAGTTTTGATTTTTATGTATGGAAGCCAAATATAAAAATATTAAAGTTTCCCAGAAATAACATTTGCCCACCAGTTCCTCTGAAAATACGAGACAGGACAGGTAGGACCTTTTGAGCTCTCCTTGCCTAAGCTTGAATTTCCAAAGGAGAGGAGGGGAAAGAAAGAGGAGGTGGGCATGACACATTGCTAGTTTGAGATCTGAAGTGGTGTAGAGATCTGTGAGGCTTTATAGCTGAACCCCATGCCCTACCAGCCCTCAGTAGCCCTTGGCCAGTGTGCATCCTGCACCCCTGCACTGTAAGAAACTGGAGCCACATGAGAAATGGGGCACCAGTGGGGCAGAGTTTCTGAGGTGGGACTTGATGATTCCTGTCCTGGTTTCAGCTGGGATAGAGTTAACTGTCTTCCTGGTAGCTGGTACAGTGCTGTGTTTTGAGTTCAGTATGTGAAGAATGTTGATAACACTGATGTTTTCAGTTGTTGCTCAGTAGTGTTTAGACTACAGTCAAGGATTTTTCAGCTTCTCATGCCCAGCCAGGGCACCTGACCCAAACTGGCCAACAGTGTATTCCATACCATGGGACGTCCCATCTAGTTTAGGAACTGGGAAGGGGGTGGCAGGGAATCGCCGCTCGGGGACTGGCTGGGTGTCGGTTGGCGGGTGGTGAGCAATTGCCCTGCGCATCATTTGCACATTCCAATCCTTTTATTACTACTGTTGTCATTTTATTAGTGTTATCATTATCATTATTAGTTTCTTCTTTTCTGTTCTATTAAACCGTTCTTGTCTCAACCCACGAGTTTTACTTCTTTTCCTGATTTTCTCCCCCATCCCACTGGATGGGGGGGAGTGAGTGAGCGGCTGCGTGGTGCTTAGTTGCTGGCTGGGGTTAAACCACGACAATTCCTATTCTCAAACCCAGGTAAGTTAATGCAAAAGGAACTTTTCCAGGTGAACTCTCTCCTGGAAGAAGCCAGATGTTCAGAGTTACTGCTGTCTGTGTCTCTGGAGGATATAATATTGTACATTAAGCTAACACAGGACTTCTCAGTGACTGTCTGGAACAGCGCACCTTTTGCCTTCATGTTGGTAGATACCAACATTCCTTCTGCGTATGGCTGCCAAGTCTCTCATGTGAAGCATCAGGCTGTCTTTCAATTTGATTTTAACTTCAAATACCGGATTTGAGTTTTTATTTTTCCTTTGGCTTCACCAGAACAAACACACCTCAAAACCTGAAATTACTGTCTTAATTATACAAGCTCAGAATTTCTGCAGTAGAAAGAGCCGCCACTACATTGAGGAAGCAAGTCTGCAAAAGAAGAACAACATTTTGATTAACATTGAGATGCAAATCTGCCTGCTTCCTAAGCCCACTTTTTTGTCTTGGGATTGACTGGAGAAAGAAAGTGGAAGATTTGACTTTAAAGAAGACCTCACTACCAGCTCTCCTCTGCACTGTGGCAGAGACATGGGCACGGCAGGCCTATAAAGAACATGGGTGACAATAAGGGCTAGACAATACAGTGGAGCTGAACTAATAACAGAGATGCAGTGGACATAAGGACCCTTGCATTTGAGGGTAAGGAAGCTGGCTTATGGCACCACCACTCTGCATTGCAGCTACACCACGCTGACTAATGATGGAGGCCTGAGACCAAAGCCTGAGTGACACCATGCTTTAATTGATTAGACAAATAGAAGCATCACGTAATTTCCAGTTATTCTACTTTCTGTACTTCACACTTAATAGGCACAACCAATGATTCTGGATTGAAAATAATTTTATAAAAATTAAGCTCCCTGGACTTCTTTTCTAGTTATGTCTGGGCCAAATATTATAACACACGCAACTCTGCAGTGATGGTACAATAATGCCTGCATCATTTAGATGCCGTCTCTAGTTTCTCAAGGTACTTACTCTGGCCTCGGTAATGAACAGATATGACAAACATTTGTGGTTAAGTATTCTGCTTGTTTTTCTTATGCTTCTTCAATGCTTTTCTCTAGCACATAGGAAAAATAAATACATTAAGGACAGAACTGGATTTGCAAGGACCAAAGGCACTTAAGAACTCTTTAGAGGGTTTTTAGTGTAGTTTCTGCCTTGCTTCTTACACAGACATGGCTTAAGTATCAAACTGTATCTATGTGTATGCATATGCACTTTTCGTGTCCTCCTCTTACAAGACTTTGAGTCATTTGCCAATTTAATTCACATTTGATATGGAAAAAAAGACCTCAGAAGTATGAAATGCCTACAAGTTTCATGAAAATTAGTGTCTGGATTAAAGAGAGAGACCCTAACTACATGGTATTCTGGAGAAATATGTCCCTAAAGTTTGATAGCAAAGAGGTGTTAAAAATGTCTCAATTATAGGCAAAGCATCAGAATCTCTATCTTATTAAAAACCAGAGAATCTCATCTGAACAAATAGATCAATTGGGTAAAAGCTTCATTCGTTTCACTTCTCATATTTTTTTTCCTTTTCCTGCTAATACTATATACCATACTGTCTCTTTTTTTCACTTGGATAGCATATAACTACAAATAAAGCACGTATTTACCGTGTAGTATCAGTTCCCAATTCCCCAGAAATGTAAAATCAGACCCATATATGACAGCAGGGCTCATTTTAATTTGGTATTATTTGGTACTATGCTGAGGTACAGATATAACTTCAAGGAAGAAGACAGTCAAGTGTAATACTTTGCTTTGTATTTTTAATATTCCATTGTACAGAGATATTGTGAAAAGTGATCAAAAAGCATTAATAAACCTGAAGTCTGAAAGAATCAAAAGTCTTCATTTTAAAATCAGGGGGAGGAGATGCAAGAAACTGCTTAGCAACTTGAGAACAGTTAGCAAATGTGATGGACCAAACATGGAGCTGTCAGAATAAATTTTCATACAAAGATCTGAAAAAACCTCAAAAATCTGCTACAGTAAAAAAGCTGTCTCACTAACTTAATATGATGTAGGAAGGAATGCTCTGGCTATAAGAACAAGTACTGAGAGTCAATAAAAGAGTATTTCCTCAGGTGCAATATTAAATATATTAGCACTAAGTGCCTACTTCTAAGGAACAATGTCATCTGTAATTATTATTTTCCTTTTTTTCCTCAGAAAATTGTCTGACTCTCCATTAGCTTGTATCAGAATAAGTGAGGATGGAATATAACAATCTCAAGAAAATTAAAATGCTGTAAGTCTATATAACAAACAAGAGGTTACTAGCCAGTGAGTCAGCTCTCTTAACCGCAATTTTTGTCCAACCTTGAAAGTACCTACAAGTGCCCTCTCTGAGCTGAGAGTTCTCTTGGATTTTAACTTTAGACAGATATGTAGACCCAGCAATACATTTATATGGATAGATGAGTGCCCGTGTCTCTCCTAACACAACATGGAGACCCACCTTTATTGGGTGAACCAAGGTAACAGCTGTGCAGCTTGCTTTTGCACAGTGTCCTGGTGCTGATTCAAGGACAAGGAGAACTGGGCTACGGATTGTTCTCATGCTTAAGTGATTTGGACCTCAGTCTCTTTTATTTTGACTCCTCAGAACTCACAGGGCTGATCTAGCACCTTCAGACACAGGTCATGAGCTCTCATAAGGAAAATTACATTCTGATTACTCAGGAGTTAATTAATCAATGATATAATATTGTCAGAAAATTATCTCATTCCTCCTCTGCCTATATAAAATCAATGCTCTAACATATATTTTTTACTTTGATTTAAAACTTATATGATAAAGCTCCTGTTATTTGTATGTGGGCTGTTAAACAGCTTAAAAATCTCAGAGCTAACAAACTTCCTTTCCCTGTCAAATTCAAATCCTTTTCATCTATCCCATCACATCTAGCCAAATCCATTGGAGTATTCTAATCAGTTCTTTTCATGCTTACATCCCTCAAAAGCTTGCAGATCTTATCTTCCTCTTAGAAAGTCCACTTGTGATTTTAATCTTTGTAAACCAGTTCTTTGGTGCCTCAGCTGTATTGATTCCTTTGTTACCCTTTCTGAATAGCTTACTTGGATGCTCCAAGTGTTGTCAGCACTAGGAACATCCAACTGTCCAAAGTCAAGTTTTAGGTGTAGATTCACCAGTATTCCTGTTATGTTAAAAGTTTGCACACAAGCAAGTCACATCACATCTTTGCAAACGCACATCACTATTGCTTTTTCTATTAATATGTTTCAATGTTAATTCCCAAATTTGGTACAGGCACTGTTCTTTTGTGCTGTATTTTGTAAAGCAGCAGGAACAAACTGGCCCAGGTGCATAGGTGTCAAAGGGTCCTAAACGATAAAGAAATAGAAAAAAACAAGTGTTCAAGATCATTTTCATTCAGTTGTGTTTGCCTCCAACAGTCAACAGCAAAATGTTAGATTTCAGTTTCCCCCAATAAAATAAATTTTGAATACATAAATCCATCTTTTTGTTTGAGGCCCTTAATTAGTAGTATTAAGTGTGACCTTTTTGTATGTGTGTTGGGGGTTGCAAGGAACAGGTAACTAGCATCATCAGAAACAGTGTTTTGAAGGAGCAGGTGATGTGCAGAGTATTACTACTGCCACAGAAGCATAATATATTCACATTCCTGAACTTAAACATATGTGCCATGTCTGTGATTTCAAATGATAAGTAGATTTCACATCTTCAATTTTAGAAAAGGTTACATATGACGGAAAGATCCTCCCTGACTGGGAGGACACCAAGGTGCTGATGAAAAAAAGAAGAAAAAAAATAGAGATGGAAAATTAAGGTTAATACAAAGAGTGGTGGAACCGATATTCCAAAACACCCTGATAAATGTTAGAAAGTCCTTAGTCAATGATGATTAGTACTCTCCACCTGCTGTATATGCCTGATGGAGATCGACAGAAAATAGGAACCTATCAACTGTGGGTGGCTCCATGGCAGAAAGTATTTCCATGATTCTACTTAAATAAATATTTAAATTGGAGCTAAATACCACAGGTTGGTAATCCCCCTGAGCTATTGTGATTTTGATTACTAAATTCCTCTAGAAAGTTTGCAAAGATACACTCTGGATGGTGGTAAAATATGATTTAACACACCAGCATCTGATGAAATAGTGATACAAACCAAAATACAAATAGATAGCAAATAATGTCAAATTAAAACCAGAAAGAAAACATGTACAATTAGGAAAAAAACCCCAACATGTAATATATACATTATTTTAGAAAAGCAGGTATATACAGCTGAGAAAAAACAATGTGAATATAGTCACATGGAAAGTGGGTCTATCACCATACAAATAAGCTCTATCCTATTACATTATTTTTGTTAGACTTCTACATCTTCTCAGTGTTATGGAAATTTCAGTTTTAACAAGATTTTTACTTTTTGCAAAATGTATTTCTCCTAAACAAAGTCAGCGGACACAGACTTTCAGAAGACCACTTAATTAACATCTGTGCATTGCTTTACTGTGTGTGACAGAAGTTCAACTAACATGATACTTGAGATATTTTTAAAATTCACAACTATGAAAATAAACTGTAAAAATATGCTTGAGATATTGATTTTTTTATTCACGCAGTGCAGCATCTATCAGTTTACATATATGGCACTCAGCATTGCTATCGTTATCCTCTGAACTGAAAATTCATTTAAGTTCAGAGATGAGCCTTTTAAACTGGTCTGCTGCGTGGAAAGAGACACTGTATCTTAGTGAAATGATTTTATCTAGGAAAAAAAAAGAACACTAAAGCTAGGGAAAAGACACACAGCTCCCCTCTACTCTTTGAGCCAAAGTACAGCCAAGAATAACGTGTGATATTATCAGCAAGTATTACCACGGTTCTCTGTAGGTGGCAAACATAATACAAGCATTGGCAACTCAGCAAATAAACTAATGGCAATTTTCAAATGCTGTAATGGAAATGCCAGGACAATTAAAGAAAGGTCAGTAAAACACATACACACTGGCAAGGATCCTAACACTTTAGAAAATAACTTGAGAAAGAAATTAGAGGGGTTCTATTCACTCTGAATGGCAGAAGGACAATAATAAAATGATAAAAAAATGTATCAATACACATATGTATTTATGCATACGCTTAGTTATATGTCTCAGGAACATTTCAAGGATCTGATTATTGGTTGCATTTTCAAAAAATAAAGGCTTTTGACATGAGACCTTTTGCGACCTATTTTTATTTTTAAGGCCTTATATGGTTCTGGCTGGTGTCTGCAATCTGCCAAGGAGAAAGCTGGACAAAGCTAAAGTTAATAGACCCTCAGTTCTCCTTTAATTGTGGATCTAAGGATGGTATTACAAGATTTTATACTGATTAAAGTAGACTTCGCTGTAGCTGGTTTTGAATCAAATCCATCCCCTCTGGTTCCTCACACACAGGTCACAATACATTTTTCCATCAGGGACTGACACATTGCCTCTTTTGCCGAGTTCCCCACAGGCGTGAAGCAAAAAAGGCACATGAGAAACATCTGATTTCCCTTTGGGTTTGCAGGCTTTGGGAAGTGGGTAGAAGCATTTACCTCTGGTCCTTCGGTTCCTGGCTGCGGTGCTGCTGCAGCCAACCCCAGGGACAGCTCCTGAATCCCACCAGCTATGTCGGGAACCCTCCTCCCTTCCTCACTCGATGGATGAAGCATCTCCCTCATCACCATACGTGTGCAAACACCCCTGCAGGCTTGGCTTCTCTCCTTACCATGGACTTTGCCAGCAGGCAGTAACACTCAAACACTGTTTTTAATAAACAGTGACACCCTTTACTCTTTTGGATGTAGAGCATAAAGCAGATATTGCCACAGGAAAGCCCCAAAACTCAAATGTCCCTGTTCCAGTCATTCGATTCAGTGAGTACGTGGGAGTATAGGTCCCATGAAAGACACCGTAATAAAATAAACATATGAATTCACATTTTACAAAACTAAAGAAGTCCCCAGTAAGAACATCGCTGTGAGAAAATGAAACCGCTTTCTTCCTCATTGTTCCTCCTGAAGTTTCAGATTTTCGGTAATATCTCTGTGTATATTTGAGGTACTCCCCACACTTATGTGAAGGGAAACCTCACTAAATTTGCATACCTGATAGATGCGGACTGAAATATAGTTACACAGAGTAAGAAAAGTAAGGATCCTGGATGTAAACTGAGTAATACCTAAGACACACATTGAGTACAGAATAAGACCATGTGGCACTGTAAAGAAAGACATGAGGGGTCCCAAAGTTTCAAGCAGAGAGAACAGTTAGAAATGCTAAAGAAACCATTTTCATCAACTGAAAATTCTGTTAAATTATATTTAATACAAATCTATCAAATCTACTAAATGAACTGTCAGAATTTTTTCTGAATTCCTTCCAATGTTACCAACATTTTGAATAACATTAAAAAAAAAAAGATGCATAGAAAGTATTGAAATATTCAGTTATAACATATGCTGAATAAAATGTAGTGATCCTCAATTTGGCATTATAACTGGTTTTGATGTTTTCATTACATGGTAAATTATAAACATTAGAGAGTCCATCAAAATTTCAGATTATTTTGCTGAATCATTTCAAAGCAGAATTTATTTTTACTGGGTTGCATCAAGAATTTAGAGGCTCAATTCTGATAGAAAATGAAACTACATTTCAAAGCCCTCAGAATTCTTCAGAAACATGTTTTTCTCCCTTTCATATAGCTGTATTTAAACTCTGCATTTATCTTTGGACTGATGTTCAATCACAGCAAAACTTTTGGTATTCTAGTATATTTAAATATGAACTGTCTTCCCAGACAAACGTTGTTTTGAAATGGCTATTCAAAAGAAAGAACTACGAAACAGGAAAGGCAAAGAAATGGAGAATGATATGGAGTATGAGGAAAGAACATCAGTGGAAACAAATGAAGGACAAAGTAGAAAACTTGAAAACAAAAAGGGAATTTAGGTGGCATTTTCAAAATTGTTCATTGTTAAAAGCACAAATCCAATGTAAAAGAACTCAGCATCTAAGCTAATTTTGTAACTAACAAGAGCAATTAAAATAACCATCTTTTAATTTTCATTAATTGAATTTTTTTTTAACCACTGTGACAGCAAAATAATTTAATTTACCCTTGCATAGTCTTTAAGGAAAGAGGGCTGACTACTGAGGGTAATGCACTTGGAAATGAGGTTCAGTTTCTACATATCTGCATACCAGATAATCTGCCAGACAGGGACAGCTGCAGCTTGAGGGGGGAAGAGCCTTCACGTGGGAGCCACACAGCAAGAAGCCCCAGCTGCTCCCCTGCTTACCACCTGGACGGTGCTGCAGACTGCCCAGCTATCACCTCACCTTTTTTGCCTTCCACCCAGTAAACGCCTCCCTGCCGTACTTGCCGTGTTTCTATTTCTAACAGGAAAAAAGAGCCAAATTAATCAGAGAGCAGACACACAAAAATGCGTCAATAGCAGAATTGGATTAGTGACTGCTGATAGGAAAAGTAATTAATTTCATATTACTAACCTTACGCTAAGGATTGAATCAATACTAATATGAAGTAAACTGCACTAGATGTACCCATTATTAAGTTAAATGTTCACAATATGGGATCACAGCTCCAGCCTACTGTGAGTTTATTTGTGATGTGAAATATAAGTAAGGATTATGAGTAAGCACGACATCTTTTGAAACAAAGAGTCTGCAACAGATGTTTAGTAAATCTGCATACCTTTTTACTTGTATGCATATCAATAATGGGTAAGGTACTACTGAATAAGCACAATAAATTTTGTGTCTGTGAATCTTAAGCCACCTGCAACATTGTGCTCTGGGGTTGGAACTAAAATATAATACTGATGTCACTAATTTGGATTTAAATTGAATATTCCTTCCATACAAGAAAATATGAATTTGTAAAATACCCAGCTTTTTATTCAGCAGATATGTTTTTTGCTATTCAAACTCCTATTTACTTAAAAAAAAAAAAGTTTTAATTTTGTTCTTTAAAACAGCTTTTCTGCATCTGTGATGGTATAAGTATACAAGGGAAACAGCCCGAAGGCATAGGTAAACTACTAATCTTCAATTAGACAAATTGTTATAATTAGGAAAAGAAGGCAACTTTTAGATTCAGGGTTAGATGATATATTTTCTTTGTCAAGGCAGCCAGCATGAAAAATATCCTATCCCTACATTGCAGCTCCTCACACCACCACTGCTGCAATGCAGATGGTAATGGGCCACATGATGAATTTTATCATTGGTGTAATCCAGGTAAAAAGAATTCCTTTTTGGAAAGGCGGTGTTTGGTTTGTTGGGGGTTTTTTCCTTCTTTTTTTTTTATTTATTTATTTTTAAATTTGATTCACTGATATGGTTAAGACATTGTAAGCACCTATATCAGAAAAGCTGAGGGGATGGCAGAATATGGTGCTGGGGCAGGAACGAGTGAGTAGGAACACTTCGGCACTGAGGCTGTTCCCTTGAGGAAATCCAGTTTTGCAGTTCTCTCATCCAAGCTATTACGATGAAGCAAAATCCCAGGTTGGAACAGGTCAGGCACAAGATTCCTTAGCTTAAACTTACAATGTTCTTCACTTACTTGGGTAAAAACAGGTAGGTAGGTAGCACAATTTAAGGGCAGAAGAACTGATAGGCTAGGAGACTTTGGGATACAGAAACAAAAGAGTTTGGGGTATCGGAGATTAAGAGATGTGGCAGCAGAAAGACTGTAAGAAGACATAAAAGCAAGGTCTCTGCTGAGTCCATTATTTTTTGGTAACCTCGGAAGGGTTGAATTTCACTTCCCAGACTCTTCTAAATACCTTTTATATGCATCTCATAGTGATGATGGTTGGCTTTAACCTCAATAAAAGGTGCTTATTTGGGGGAACTTAGCCTCCAACAGTAGCTTAGTATTTCTATTCTTTATCAGTTATCTGTATAAGTCAATTGTCTGTACAAGTCCATAGGTGGTCATAGTTGATGTTCTTCTAAAATGTCCAAGAGGGCACTGGATATGCTAGATATAGTATAATCACTTTGTGTTGAGCATTTGTAGGCTCCATGGATTTTAAACATTCTTTTGTAGGGAGCACATGTTCACAGATTTTGTGTTGCGGCTCTGGTGGTTTAATTCACTACGTAAACAATTAAAGCAGCTAAACTAAATCTTTCTTTAGACTTCACTGACTACTGGCAAGATCCCTATTGGCCATAGTGGAAGATTACCTGCTTCATTCATATGAAGACATCCACCCACAGGCACCTATATTTATGTAGTCTTAATCTCAAACTGAATCTCACAGAAATCATGCATTACTTGCACATTAAGTATGCTTTTTCTAATCATTATAAGCATTGCCATCTTAAAGCATGAATGGACATGCCTCTTGGAGAAGGACCACACAATTGGAGCCCACCAGATCTGACACTGAACTTCTGAGACACTATCAGAGCAACACGTAGTGGTGGGGAGACCACAGGCTACTGATCCCGCTCTGCACATGCTCGCAGGGAGGCATCCAGCAGGATAAAAAATCTTGAGGACCAGTGTGAAAGACTTTGCTCATTTTCATGCCTATCAAATTGACATGATGTGCGGCTGTATACTGGGGAACAGAACTACCCACTGTGCCGTTCTGGGAAGTGCTACCAAGCAAAGTACATACGAGCTTTAAAACTTTGTTTTTAAATTGCAGACTCGTATTGCAGAGTGAGACTTTATGGGAGGAAGTTTATCTTTTCCTGATAGACTAGCTGCTTTTGTTCTCAAATCTCTGAGAGAGAATGGAGGCTCATTATGCAATTTTTGAGTTACTTTCAGTACAAAACCTCATTGTAATTGGAATCGTGTCTTTAATTAGCTTCTTGCTTTGATATTTGGGATTTCTGTGACTTAGAAGAGAGATTAAGAATTGCTAATGCTCTTGCATGTAACCTTCACTCTCAAATTTCAGTGGCTTCTCTAAAGGATGGAATGAGGAAATGTGAAGAGGGGTTATAAATTTATTTGTGGAGATTCTTTCTGGTCTTTTGAAGTACACTTACTCTTCCTGCTTACAGTATTTATTTGCTAGGATTTCTGCATTACAGTTGTCCTATTTTCTAGATATAGTGCAACTTTATGTTAGGAAGACAGAACTAGAATGCATCTTCTGAATCGTGAAGGCAATGTTAAGAAATCAAATAATGTAATTCATAAACATATCAAGCTCCAACCCCATCTAATTAATTCCCCCCTCCCTCCCACCTCCAAAAGGAAGACTACACTAAAGCCCTTCACATTTGCCAACTATGAATGGTCTCCCACCCTAGTCCCAGCACCCTGGAAATTCTTCACACGCACAGCCCCTTCTGAAGCAGGTCCTGCTGCGCTAGCCACCTCTGCAGAAGGACTACTGCAACATCACCCACGTGCTAGCTAACAGTCCTGAGTGTGGAGGAGCCACAGAAACTAATTTGTTGCATTTTTAGTCTATAATTAATTTTAATTAAAAACCGAAAATGACTGCTACAAGAAGGAGGCTCTGCTTCCCACTCCATTCCCAAGGTGCAGTGGGCAGCAAAAAACATTTAAGATAGCTCAAGCAAGACAAAAGTGAAACTAATGTACCACGGACAGCACTGTGCTGCAGGCAGAAGGCGAGTTTTTTTGTAAATATGTTATAAAAATAATACAAGGTTCAATTTTACTAATCTTAAGGTCAAGTAAACTCCTTTTGAACTTAATAGGAGCAGTTCCCCCTTGAAATTTCTGCTCATTACTCAGTTGTCACATTTAGAATCCCTCCTGGGTAATACAAAAAGCTCCACATGCTCAGAGCTTCCTCCATGAAGTCAAACCAAGCATTTCACTGAAAGGATAATTCTCCTTTTCTTAAAAGTAAGTTGTTTTTGTTGGATTGTACACCTGTGTTCTAGATATCTTGAGACTGTACAGTTTTCATTTTTTTTCCACAAAACAATAAACCGAGGCTTTACTAAAGTCAAGCACACTAAAAGCTTAAATAGTACTGCTGGAGATGAAAACAAATCATTAAGTAATTCTATAAAGGGACACATTTCAAAGCTGTTGAAATAATACAGAATAAAAAACCCTACCATTGTTTACAGCAGACTTTTTCTGGGGCAATGAATCACTTCCACTCTTCTTTGTGTGATTGATTTTTTCCTCTTGTAAATTAATATACTGTTAAAAACCCTGAAGTGAGCAAAACTGGCCAGGTAGCTAATTAAAAAATTGTACTGTATAACTTGTGCCTTCTCTGGAAAATACGCAAGGAAGATGCAAATATTTAAATACAGAATAAGGGAATGAAGGGACTTCACAGGCATACTTTTAATGAAATTTAAAAACCTATAAAAAGAGAATATTCTTTAAAGTTACGGCTAAGGCTTTCACTTTCTGATCAGTCAAATGTCTGTGGCTTTCTGATTAAATGAGGTGATCCCATTTCCTCCTCTCTCTAAGGAGATATTAATGAACTTTTTTACTGTGAAATATCAAAAGCATGCTAAAAAATTAAATTATTGGATCACTATTGGTTTTAATTTCTTTAAAGATATTGTACATTTGATGTATTTTTCTTCTTATGAAACAGATCTGTTATTTCATTAGCCATCATTTCTCTAAGATACATAATAGTTAATGTAATATTACATGTTTGTTTTTCTACGCCTGAACATTTACAATTTCCAGGGAACAACCTATTTCCTGTGAATTTTACTGTTTTCTAAAATATGACCATCATTCCACTATTACTACGGTTACCAACTAAACTTTGTATTGAGTCAAATCGTCACAAATTTAACCCATGTTTATTCATCCCAAGTGAAAATGAGCATGTCCTTCAACACAGAGTTCTTCAAAATTGCAAAAGGGCCCAATACATATGTATTCCCTGTCTACTGTGAGGTGAAGTTTTGCAATATCCTACTCTCAGGCAAGGCTCTGACCCACAACGCTGCTGCATTAGTTGTTTTCCACTCAGTCAGGACTAGTCAAAACACATGAGGATCTTCACTTCCAAAGTCAGATGTGAACAGTATATATAGTACATATATAAATACACATTTATGTAGAGGTAACTTCCCTAGTCACATTTACCAGAAGATTAACCAGTCCTTTGACTGGGGGAACTTTCCTTTAAATCTGCCTTGGTTGTTTAAACTTGTGGTTTCCTGAATCTTTTCTTCTTCTTTCCTAGAATATTATCAGCTCTCCAGGGTTCTCTCAGAAACAGCTTTGCTTTGAGCCTACTTGTTTTACCTCACTACACACTAAGCCAACATAATCATGGGATGAATACAAATTAAACTCAGACTGAGTTCAAAGGAAAAGAACTCATTTTTGACACTGAATCACCAATCTAAATAAAATTGTATATAAATGTTAAATTTTAACAAATATTTTGAAAGTAGAGCATAGAAATACTATATGGAAAAACAAAACAATACAATTAAGAACCTAAACCAGACAAACATTAGTTAGTGATATGTTCAGAACACTACTTAGGCCAGAGAAGAGGGAACTTTCCTTCAAATTATTGCCTGAATCCTTGGATTTGTCATTTCTGTCATCTTAACTCAACCAATGAACACGTACTGGAACATTTTAAGTATCCTGAGTGATACTTTGTGTCTCCTCTGGGAATGTGTAGGTATGAACCAAACCTAGGTGTTCAGTAAGTTTTCTTTTCTATTGTCTATACTAACTTTTTTCCCCAGCAAAAATGCTTGGCAGATTTCTAGCATATTATATTTCACAAGCCTACCACAGTGCACGATATTGCTCCTGCTATTACCTGCTTTCAGTGAATACTCTTTAGTTTGAGAAACATCCGTGACGAGGATGTGTCTATACTTAGCGTGCATTTATTTCACAGTGCCAATGTTTTACAGTGGTTCATGCACAGATTCAGTTCTCCAAACATCCTACTGAGCTACCCAAGGCTTCCTTCAGAAGGACCTTACCAACAAGGAACTCTGGCACGGGAAAGTGAAGTGCAGTTTAGCCTCTCTGGTTCTAGCATGTGATATGTGAGACATGCAGGCCGGATGTAAAATTATTTTAATTTCAGCCATTTCAACACAGAAAAATAAGTGTAACATACACATAGGAAATAACCACTTGTAAAATTTGTGTTTCAGAAATATCTTACTTGGGTATTTCCATGAAACAATAGCTACCCTAGCATAATTATTTTCAACTTAGAACAAGCAATTCTGTTTTTTCATATGCTACTAGACACGCTTCTAACCATAAAAATGCATTAAACTGGTTAAAAAAAAAAAAAAATTCATTTGGGAAGTAGTGCAAGAAAGTTGCCGAAGTATCTGGGGCAGGAAGCTTTACTGAACACACAATGCAAAGGAGGAAGGGACTTTTTTTATGGCAACACTGATGTGTAAACCAACTAATAAGACTCACCACCCCTTTTCAAATGGAGAGTAAGCGATAAGCTTAAAGTAGGCAAAAATGATTCCTGACCAGAATGTTTTCATCCTATATGTACAGTGTAATACGTGGACTGTCCCAGTCCTTAGCCACTCACAGTTTCAGTCGGAAATCCTTTGAAATAAAAGCTCTGCATGGGCTGTAGAGGGCTCTCAGATCTGAGTCTATATCTACCACACAGTGAGCAGAGATCCTGAGGGTGATTTTTTTAAAGAAGATTTTTTTTCTTCATACATGCCTAATTGTATTTCACTACATAAGTGTGGTCTTAACAAATGCAGTTTTTTCAAGCATAATATCTTTATGAAATTATACACTGATTTTGATCCTCTAGGGCAGATTTCTGGTCATATTTACTGAATGGAGAGTTAAGTTTTTAGGAGAATTAAAGTAAGACTTCACTGACAATCCTTACACCTTGCTGGAGTCTTAACATCAGATTCACCCCCCTTTCTTAGATGTAAATCTGTGTAATTAATTTTCATCTGATTCTCACTATGGTTCCAAAAGAGAGATTTTTTAACAATCAAGTAAGTTTCGTCTTGGGAAAGCATCCCACAGGGAGAGAAGTGGAGAAAAAAATGCTAATTGCTAATGCACAAAATATTAAGACAAAATACAAGTCTCATCACAAGAGATGGAGGAAACGTGAAGACTACGGCACCAATGGTGATGCTTAGGCTGCATCTTCCCCAAACTGCTGCTCCACCTGGCCTTTGCATTGCACAACTGAGTGGGAGAATGGCTGTGGGGCCATGCCCACTACTCCAGCACAACCTCTCAAGTGAGTGGTGGGAAACACCAGCAGTATTGCTTCTCCCGTTTAGCTCCTGTTGCTTTCAGCCTCCTTCTGACTGCTCTAGTTTACTGGGAGGAGACTATGATTTACACTTTATATTGCTTTTAAATTGCTGAAAGCAAATTACTGTATAAATAGGAACACAAATGAGCACACTGTCATGAGATGCACTCTCCTCAGCATGACTCGCATGCTGCTTGCCCTTCAGCATAGGATCCTATACAGAATTGAACTGTAAAACTGTTAAGAGTTTTGAGCTCTGTTACTGCTCTGGTTACCAAAACAGGCACTCACAGAGACAATACTGCTACCGCATCATGGAAGTGAAAAATGAACCATTATGAAAGGTTTGACTTTCACAGCTCTTTGCAGAGTTGCACTACAATAATAACTGCAATCTCGAGCACATTCTTTCCATGACTGTAAATGAGGCTGCGTGTCCTCATTCACGTGAATGAGGGGTATAAACCATCCACAGTATTCCAAGTCATTTTGATGAAGCAAGACAACCTGCAGCAACCACAAATGTGAAACAGGAAGGCATTGGTTTTTTGATGTTGTTGTTGTTGCCAAGACTGCTTGGAACACTTCACTGGTCAATGACTGTAGCCTGCGACTCCATTTAAGGGCAGAAGTAGCATTTTCATAGATATTCCACTATCTGCAGCCTTAACCCTCTCTACAGGGTGAGGCAAGACAAGTGAGGCAGGAGAAGGCCATCTTATTGGCAGGACAAGAAGGATTACCACTTCTGCCTCTGCTGTGGTGCAAATGGATACGCTCCCCCAAATGGATAAAGCTTTCACTAAAGTAACTGCAGTGATGGCAGTTCTTGTGCACTGACTCCAATCCATCTGTCCACAGGCTGGGCAGCAGTAAATATGCCACATCTGGCAGCGAAAGAACAGCATGCTGGATTTGGGTGCTCTTTCAAGCTGTTGGGTTCATAGGCCTGCACACAACTGGGCAGAGCTGTGTCTTAGGATGTCACTTTTCCACAGTGCCCAGATGAAAGAAGGAAAATCACTAGATGTGAGTCTGAATCTGTGGGGACTTCTCCGTGTTCTGAATTGATTCAGGGGAAGAACAGTGATCCCTGTGTTGCTTAAAAGGAAGAACTGATACTTGTGTAATGGCAATAGTTATCCCTTGCAATCCCTCTGGGTGTTTTTTTCATTTCATCTTTAGCCAATCTCATTAGACCTCTCAGAAGAGTTCAGTTCCTATTGACTGAGGAAACATTATGAAGAAAATTGATTAGGAAAACCCATTCAAGCACACCTCCGACAGGAGTACAGTTATTTCCACTGAGTATTTCTAAACCCCTTTTTCAGCACCAATAGCATTTTGACAGCAATGGCCAGGTGGCTGAGACGATGGGACAAGAAGTGGATATAGGCGGGATAGACAGACTCCAAAGATTAGTAACTTTAAGGCTCAGATTTTCCAGGATGGTATGGTGAGTTCAGACTGTTGTTTTTTCTTCCTTAAAGGCTGACCATATGGTCACTCAACAATTCTTTCAGCCATCAAGTTTCCTTCCTTGATGTCTTACTATATAAATAATATTATTTATAACATTTCTATAATATATGTTTTATTGTGTTCACTTTCATAACAACAAACAAGTTAAAATAGGCTGTACTAGAAAACAAAGAAGAATCTTCGGCTGAAATGCAATATAATGCAGACTTGACACTAATGGACATAAATGCTGCCCTCCTTCAAAGTCTTCTGCTTGCCAAGTTTCTTTCCTAAGATCTCCAAGAATTCACTCAGGTCAGCTTAGTGCCTGTGTTTGAGTCACTGCTGCTCCATGGGTATTTTCCCAGTGGTGAACAACAGTGACAGAAATCAGGTAGAGAAAAAACCTCACAGAGCTTTTTCATCATAACTTTTAATATAGGGACCACTAGCTCTATTGCAACCAATAGCGTGAATCATGTCTTTTTGAAGGTCATCAGTTCTATCTACTACCACAATGTTCTCCAAAATACACATTCAGATTTGGTGTCTCTCCTGATGGAATACAGCATAGTAAAGACACCAAATTTAGGTGTCACTCTAGCCAGTATTTTCATGGACAAATCACCCAGCAGATACTGCTTTTCTTGAAGGCTGGCAGATATTAAAACCTCCTTCCACGCACACCTGCAAATAACAGCACGACTCCTGTCACGGGTTGAATGTTCTCAGTAACTGGAAACTCACCCAGTTTTTGCAAGGCATCCTCCTGCCTCTTTGTGTAATATTGACCAGCGTATTTAGGAAATAGCAAAGTGATTTGCTAAATAAATGCTCCAGAGGTAACGCTTCCCTGCCTCTCTCTTTGTGTCTAAGCTTACGCACCCGTAGAATCCAGAATCTGTGGTGCTCTTGAGGGTTATTTTCGCCTCCTTACATAAGTGTAAAGACCGCACAAGGTTCACTTGCAAGGCCATGGTTTCCTTTTATAGTCTGAATTCTTTCTGGACCTAGGTGAACTGAATTTTAAAAGGATCCTAGAAAGTCTCTACAGATCACTTCAAAATTACTTGAATTGAGAACATTTGCCAGAGTGAGTGACTTGTTAAAAATGACTGAACACCTGGATGTGAGACACCAAGAGGCTTAACATTATCTACCTGTCAGGGTATGTCAGGTACTGTAACCAAGGAAAGATGTGTCGTTCCAATCAGATATGCCTGTGATAAAAACAGTGATAAAGCAGAAGACGATAGGCAACAGAAGGCAACTTTATTCATGCTAATGAAGTTAAATGATGAGATTTGTGGTGGGCAGTGTTGAATCCTGAAGGAGATAGTGAAAAAAGAGGAGAGAGAAGAATTCATATATTGTTTCTTCCCTCAGATGTTAAAAGTTCTGTGCTACTGCTTAACGGATAGTCAACAATGCAGAGGACAGATTTTATCTGTGATTTCTCACTGGCTGTGTTTGCAACATCACACTTAAAATATTCCAATGATGGGAAACTTTCATTCCATTACTACCGACTGTCCCAGAGCTGACAAGCAAGTTTATAGTTACCGAGTGTATCATACACTCAACTGTTACTATGTCAAATGCAAACCAGCAGGACAACTACAGTTATCTAAATGCTCACTAACTCTTGCAAGCAAAATCTTTATTTAGGATATGTAAGAAAAAAATGTTGACATAGCATGTTATTCATCTCAGATGAATGCTGCCTAACCTTTTAGCACCTATGACTTAGTAAGACATGTCCATCCAGCTTTCCCTCCCAAATGGGCATCAGCCAGGCTGACGCAGACGGATTATCTGTGAGGATGCCACCATGTGAGCTGTATGGTATGGTTGTGACGAATGGTGCACAGGCAAGGCTGAGCTGCTGAGCAGGTTGTGCTGGTGATTAGAGGGAGAAATATCACTTCATGGGATGATGTACCTGAGTGAGGGTTGGGGATGACCTCAGTGTAGTGAAAGAAAAGATTTATGGTGCTGAATATCTCTTTTCATTACTGTGTTATGCAGACAGCAAGGGAAAGGTGCTCCAGCAGGAGGTTTCGTAGCAGACACAGGAGATGTATTTAGTCTGTGGTTAAGAGAAGTATAGTGTTAAGTGCCACGACATGCATAAGAGGCAAGGGACTGGATGAGGAGGTTTAGACGCTACAAAATTTAGCAGACATTATAGTGATTTCTTAATGGAATAAACTGTTTTCAGGGAAGAAGCTCCTGTCCAGTGCAGTTCCAAGGAAGGGTGAGAGTGTATTTGTTGTGTTTATAATAGAATACAGTGAAGAGGGCAGAGATAAAGGGGAAAGTGGGGCACCTGAGGCTTGGCAAATAATGGACTGGATATTCTGGTAGGTGTCCCCAGATTTTGTGCTAATGATTTCTTTGTTTTCACTGAGTGCTTTAGTCAATTACCCTAAAAAGTGGTAACTGTAACAGACATGTCTTATGTCTACATAGTTCTGTGTGGCACTGAATGCTATGGAAATACAATAGCATTAATTATTTGGACATGAGAGCAAAAAATGGCATTCAGAGAATATTTAATTTTCTACATAAGAAAATACTGCCTCACAGATTCCATTCTCGCTCTAATGTAAATCAAAGATGGCTTATGTTAAGCTAATTGTGTCATATTAATGAAAAATGGCCTAAGAGAGGACCCTGGCACTTAGTTTTCTAAGTTTAGTCTTTATAAAACCAATGTGCTCCTTCCGAATTTGAATCTAAGACTCTGAAGCACTCAGAAAATGTCAGAAAAGGAATTCTGTGCTTGACAGAGATCACTTGTATGAGCCATACCCTTTTGCGACTGCACCTGTTTGCCATTGTCTCGTTTACAACACTTGTAAGGGGAACATTAAGCAAGAATTATGCAATGAACTGATTGCTTAGGTGTAAATTTCCATCTTTTTTTGCCAAAGAGTGGCAAAATATGAAATGCTGCTCATATTTCTTAATTAGAACCACTCAGCTGAGGGCAATTTGAGTTATTTCTTGAAGAAGAAAAAGAAATCAATTTTGAAAAAAAGGACTGAAGGAATGGCACTCTTAGGTTAGCCTGGCAGATGGAAGCTGTGAATATAAACTCTTAAGACATCAGGAGCTACATAAAATTCAAAATTCAACATAAAATCTCATTGAATTAAAAAACAGAAACAGGTTGCAGAAACTTCATTTCTAAAATTACATTTACATGAATATTGATTGTACATGGTAAGACAAGGAGATGGGCTAGAATGCCTAGAGAAATAAATAGTTTACAGGGGCTGTAAAAGCAGAGAGAACAAAGATAACTAGGATGATGGCAGACTGCGAGCTTGAGCTGTATCTCAAATTAAAGTACCACAAGACCTCCTGGTAAACACCAGGTGAATTCAAGGCAAGATTTGTTTTCTCTCTTAGAATATATTCCTAGTTCCTTAGAATATATTCCCATCCTAACAATCCATAAATGTTGTGGCAAATAGGTATTAGTGGAATACAATAAGCTCTGGCTACACATCCACTGCTGTTACCTGCTCACAAATATTTAAATTGATAAAAAGCCCAGAGATCTTGTATCCATATTGTTTTGGCTTTGAACTGCTACAAAGTGGAACGGCTTGCAAAACAATGTCCCATTGCTTCTGTTCCCCAAATTGCACAACACAGGCTCAGGGATAGCTTTGTCCTCCCCATGCGTGTTCTTGCACTCTACCTAACCTTTCAATCCTAGGTCAAAATGCTAACGTTACTGAGGATGATTGATGTGAAAGATTTACATATGCCTTAATTTCAAAGCAAGCATTTGAAGCAATAAAGTAAAACTACAAGGGATTAGAAGCAATTCCTGTTACTGCAAACACACATTTGTTAACAAGTTTGTTAGCAAAATAAAAATCCATCTATAGCAAAGACAGCAGTTGCTAAACACAGACATGAATTTCAGCTGTGGTCAGGAAAACATAATCAGTTGAATATAACAGAAACCAGTGTCTCTTGAGGAGATGAGATTGTAGGAACATACGAACTTTATAAAAGGAGTTGCGCTGTTAGGCTTGGTCCTCTGAAGATAATGAGAATCAGAATCTCATCAAAAGTGTTATGATGGAATGGGAGAAAAATTCAACCTGATGTGGATTGCAGACAGAAGAGATGATTTGAGCTCAGAAACAAAGAAAAGTCTGCTCAGCAGCTAGATGCTTTAAAGAAGAGTAAATTGAATTTAGCAGTGGCATGGAGATAATCATATAAGAGATTGTTTTTATGATATACACCGAGACGTTTTTCCATGCGGGAAATCAGAATGTCAGAGGGAAAACACAGCTAAATGATTTCCGTTTACTTTTCTCTTATTTTTCTCTTATGTTCACTTTGAATGCATTTCTTTTGTATCCCACACAGAAAAAAACCCTAAAGGTATATATATTTCTGTTTCTAGGCATGCTGCATGCTATGTATCTGTTTCAGCGAGGCCAAGGTAGAACACAGGCATTAGTTCATATAGAGGAAAAAAGAAATTTCAACAAAATATTTGCAAGAAACCCCACAAAACTTAAGAAAAGTGTATAAACTGGGTTATGCAAGTTTACTGGGGTAATCACTTAGTTCACTATTCTGATCTTGCTCTGCTCATCTGGCATAAACCTTTTGCATTAGTCTTTGGTGCTCCCTTCTGTGAATATGAACCTTAGTCAGTTGCTCTCTACAGAGTCCACGTTACATAAAATCCTATTCCAGTGCCTTTCAGAGATTTGCCTTTATTAACGAAGAAAGTAAGATAACTTCAGCTCAAAACTTCTGTTGATGCCATTTCATTTTATTGAGCCTGTTGCTAAGATGACTACTTTGGGACTTTGGAGCCCACACCCTAGATTCTATCTTTTCAGGCAGCCACTTCCCCCTCTTATATCCAGAAGTTATGAGTCATCTGTCTCACTGAGCCAACAAATGCCTCTTAACCTTTTCCAGGCCTGAGAGAAAAACAGCAGAAGGAGATGTTCAGGCAGACTCTAATGACCTTTTAAATCAGAAAGACCGTGTGGGACAGAATTTGGTCCTAAAGGTCTTTCAGAAAACACACATTAGAAAGTAAATGCTAATTGAGGTGTCATTTCAGATAGCATGGCATACTGAAACAGTCTAATATCTACGAAGGAGAATAGAATTTAGGCCTAAACCAAGCTAAACTGAGTAAGGGTTCTTAAGCATCGGTGTCAGTGATTTATTCTATCGTGCCGATATTTCATTACCATTTTGCAGTCAGACTGTGATCTTGCATTCCTCTTCCTTAGATAAAGGCAAATCATCCACCCTTCAGAAGGTGTGAAGTCAAGTTAAGGTGTTGAACATGTATTTCCATTTTGCTGAAATGCCTTTATTCTAACACTTGCAGAAGTTCAGAACATTTCTCATAACCACGATACTGCTGCTGCAAGAAGCAAGAGACCCCTTAAACTGTTCTGTGTACAGCCAGTCAGGGGTTCTCAAAAGCACCACAGGCAGATCCTTTTTCAGAAGCCCTGACTATCAGTATATCTGGACAGACGGAAGTTAGCAATATGCCAGAGGCATATTTTCAGGCTGCACTAGAAAGAGTTATTTCTCACACCATAGAAGGCAGGGAAATTTCTATTACCCCACAATATGATACACAACTATGAGGGTAAGAGAATGTTGTCTTCCCGTTGAGTGTAAATAGAGCTTCAGCAGAAAAAGGTATCAGGTAATGCATCCATGGTCTAATCAGCAAGAGAGCTATGATACTTTCATTAAAGAAACCATATTTAGTTCCAAATTGACCAGCCAATAGGACCATCTGGCAGAAAGGTACTTCTATTCTTTTGAGAAAACATCAAAAATGTAATATCAAGCATGTCAACTTGAAAATAATATGATAGTCTATCATTATAAAAGCTCAGCTGCCAAAGTGCTTTCTTACGTAAGGAGAAGGATGTCTATCCTGACCACTCCAGTTTTCTTAGGTAATTGTAAAATGCCTGCGAACTAGTTCATGTTCATTTTATGCTTTCGTTAACACTGAATGTCACCCCAAAACTAGTGAATAACCGAAGAGAGATCTCTTTTAACACAATAACTAGTATGTTTCAGTGGTGCCTATACAGTTTTAATCCATCAAATGCTACAAGAAACGATGCATTTGTCATGGGTGGGACCAATTAAGGTACCTGAACACTGCAGCTGTGTCTGTGACTCTCCATAATCTTGTTCTACTAAAGCCGTCATTTGGTGTGATTGACGACATTTTTGCGAGTCTGTTAGACTCACGATGAGTCAAATGATATCCAAAGGCAGGAATGAGAGGACCTGGGCCTCCCACATTTCATCTCACAACATTTTTCATTTCAGAACATTTCCATATGATACGAAACAATTAATTTTTCCTGCATTATTGTAATGGAAAATAACTGTGAGGGTTTTTTCTATCTCAGTACCACCACAGTTCTGAGAGCAAAGTGCTGGCTACCTTGTTTAAAAGATGCAGCAAAGCTATCTCCTTCCCTGGTCTTTTCCCCCACATTCTTTATCTTCTACCTCTTAGGGGATTTATTCCCAGGACAATATGGACATTATTCCCTGCTGTCAAAGAAATCTGCAGCAGAAGTTTTGTATCTTTTCAAGGTGTTTCACTCTGTATTTTGAAGGTTAGAATACAATTTAATCTTTTTCTTAAGGTGTCCTGGCAATTAACAATGGTAATCAGCATTGTCAAAAACAATGAAAAGTTTTACCTGAATTAAATACAACTACATACAATAACAGGTTGTGATTCTGTAAACTCCTCTAAATTTGATTAGCTTTAAATTGGTGTGATTACTTGCATGTGTCAAAGTAAAGCACAGGAAGTATTTACAAACTTACAGGATGAGGGGTTTAGACTATTGAATATTATAAAGTGTATTTTTTTTCCTAACGATTACAGCACTAGACCAAGACTGTGAAGACACAGGTTGCTTTTCATAAGCCAGTAACTATTTGCATTACTTGGGGAAAATCTTTAAATCTACACTTCAGGTGCCTTATCACTGAAATTACAGCCAGGGACTTTCTTCAGCTTTGCAAACTGGTATAAAACAGCTAAAACCACAGAAGTTTATAAGTAATGTTATGGTAGTTTAATTGTACAAGACAACACAAGCATAGTAGCTTCAGAGTTGAAAGATAATTTTTCCTATCTGAAATTATGGAGAGAATGTATTTAAGTAAATACAAATAGACTAGGATACTGGAACATACATAAATATTCATTAATAGGAATCCAGTGAGACTGCTAATGTCTGGCCTTCAGCCTCAGAAGGAAGTGGCTCACAGACAAAACCTTCCTCTGGAGACTTAATCACCTCACATGTCTTCATTACCACCCATTGCTGGATGAACCACCCATTCCTGAAGCACCTCTCTCTAGGATGTCCACTAGCTGAGACAAGATGCCTAACTTTCATATGGGAAAACACTGGGGACATAAATTCTAGACTAAATGTATGTCAGAACAATCATGTTGCAAATATCTTGGGTATACCTACCTACCATTTATCAGGCAACCTACATTTATCTTCTCAAGTGTATTAGCCATAGAAGACAACTGAACTCCCTAAGTCAGTTTTAAGGGAGTTCTAGATGACATTTTATGAATAACCTTGCTCCCACATAGCTTGGATCAAGATTTTAATTTGTCTCCCTATTATTTAAAAAAATAAATTAAATAAGGAATAATACCAGAATTGTAGAGAAGTTATAAAGTTAACTAATAGTTTTAAAGCATTCGTTCATTTCAATGACAAGAACCCTATTAAAAAATAGCAAAGTTTAAATATTTGGGAAGGGAAAAGGATTTGGAAGGTGAAAAGAGTTTGCAACATATTTCCAAAAGTATGAAAACTCATATCTTTGGGCTCATTTCTTTACTTGTTAATTCATTTTGGGTGAAAATGGTTTCTATTCAATATTATCTGTATTTCAGCTACTGTGTGCCAGGTGTTCTTCAATTGTCTGTAATTACCTGCATATACTGTACTTTATGTTGTCAGTCTAAAAATCACTGTGTTGTCTTACTTTTATCATTTATAGCAACTTCAAAAATCTAGATTTTGAATTCTATTTCGAAAAGCAAATCAGTATGAGTTCAGTTTCAGAGCTGGGCAGTATGTCTATCAGTAAGGGCTTTGCAACCAGTCTGGTTGGACAGCTGATAATCAACAGGAAAACCTGATTTTACAGCACAAATTCTCAAGCACCTGTAGAAATTACAATGCTGCTTAGACCACAGAAATTCCCTTTTATATTAGAATCAGTTTTTGTCTTAGTGAAGCCATGATTTCAACTTCACCTAACCAACACCATAAGCAATCCTTTGTACTACTATTCTGAGAAGGCTTGTATATATAATACATAAAATATATACAGCTCTATATTCAGAGCAGAATTTTATTTTCAAGCTTTCGTGGTTTTTAATACTAGAAAACACTAGTGAGGTATGGTGCATCATTTGCTTTGTTAGCTTAGACAGTTGTATAAAGTTGTATAAAGATGGGATTTTTGGTAAATATTAATTTTAGTATTTTCTTTATGACAACATGGCAGTATAATTCAGCTTACAGGAGATGAATATTTTCCCTACTCTTCTCAAAATAACAGAGTAATATAAGAAATGAGTTCTGTAAGGGCTTGCTGCAGAAAACCACAACCATGTTATTTTCAGAACAAAAGACCAAAAATGCAACAAATGAACGTATGAGACTACCCTGATGCGAGAGAAGTATTCATGTGGGGAACAGACATGAGTAGGATTGCTAACAGAGCATATAAAAGATAGGTTACCAAGACCCATTACATTCTGTAGCATTTGCAGAGGTACACAGGTGTGGGTAATATGCATACAATGCTAATAACGATATTAGTGCATAGATTCTGCTTCTTTGTTCTCAACAAGTGGTAAATGCAGCTGCTGAGGTATCTTCAAAGGGAGCCACTCTAGATGCCTTAATTTTGGGTTGGGTTTATGCCAGACCCAATTTCACCATAATTTAGAGCACGAAGATGTGCTATATCACACTGGGTTTGTGCGAGCCCACAGCTCTTCAGTGCTTTGGAAAGGAACACAAAACATTTTTTTCCAGCTAACATTACGATTTTTTAAGATTTCTGGAGCCAGACTGGTACCCTGATAGATGAAGTCCTCAAACACTTGAGGCAGCATAAAACAAATCATAAACCCACCCCTGCTTAGGCTCCTTGAAATGTCTCCCTAAAGTTTTCCTCCGCCATGATGACTTCCAAAAAACCCAGACAATGTCTATAAATCGTGCATCTGGTGTGGGCACAGTGAGTAGTTTTTCATTGTTTCCCTGTATTCAATTGTAAGCCAGTGGGACAGTTTATCTTCTTTTCTTTTTCTTTTTGGTATTTTTACTGTGCTTTGTGCAAGAAAGCTCCTGGGCATTGTGGTAATACTAGCAATTAAATAACATTCTTATGATCAGACAAGCTATTCTACCTGATTCAGGGGCAATCTGACAGACTTCAGTGAGGTCAAACTAGCTGGACTCACTTGGCTTGAAAAAACTAAGGAATAGATCAGTGTTACAATTTCAGCCCAGAAAAATTTAGGTTATAAAAGTATTTTATAGAGGGAGACATATATCTACAGTTACAGTAGACAAAACACAAAGTACAATCAGTAGCTGGGTGAGTAAGTAATTTTCCTTTATGGTGCAGTTATAAACCAAGTACATTACAGTAGGTGTTAGTATTATTAATCATGTTTACTACAGTAGTGCCTAAAACCATGTAAAAGATGAGCTTTGTAGGATTTTGTAGTATGCAGAGATACACAAAAAAAGACCATAGCTATCCTGAAGAGTTTATAGACGAGGTAAAAAATATAGGTACAGAAGTGCTACAAAAAATGAGTGCGGTGAGCAATGCAATCACAGCAAATGTTAGTTTTGCGATAGGAAAGAGAGAACAAGAGGCTGAGATGGGACAAGGCGGGGGAAGGGAGCACTAAGAAAGCGACAGCTCAAGCAGAGAAGAAAAGACAAAGAAATGTAGGTGAGCATGACCAGGATAGAAGCACTTGGGACAGATGTAAAGTAAAACTGAGGTGAAGGGTGGTGGCAGAGATTCAGAGCAGACATCCACTTAGTAGAGGGGCAGAGACAAGCCTGCCAAAAGTGCAGAGATAGCTGAAGACCACAGGTAGCCCGCTACAACAGCTGGCTGGCATCTCTGGACCCTCTATTTACGCACAAGGTTGCCCTGGGGCTGGTGGGAGCTTCCATGGCAGGTCAAGAGGCATTTGGGAACAGGTTCTGCTGGATGCATCTGAGACAGATGACCCAATGATTTGTTCTTGTATTTCTGCTCTTACATCATTATATTTAGAGATGACCATGCCACAGAAGATCAGTTATTTGCAATTTTGGACCACAGAACTAAAAAATAAAGCACATATGACACCTGCCTTAAAAATGATACCAGCCATCACTCTTTGATTGAACCAAATCAGCTCTGCAATCAAAACAAAGTGAAATGAGGCACTTTATTCTTGAACAGACATTACTTTACTGATACTAGTGTATCTCAAAGAATTAGGATAACTGTCAGTCATAATACAGCTTTGCTGTTCAATATTTACTGACATATCTTCTCTGCCCTA
Source organism: Haliaeetus albicilla (assembly GCF_947461875.1). Classification (NCBI taxonomy): domain Eukaryota; kingdom Metazoa; phylum Chordata; class Aves; order Accipitriformes; family Accipitridae; genus Haliaeetus; species Haliaeetus albicilla. The sequence goes on from NC_091495.1 coordinate 30,010,690, forward strand.
AGCACAGAACGAGGAGGCAGTGAAAATCAGGCTGCACATAAAATCTTTTTAATAAACAGCAATGACAACTGACAACGCAAAATTAACAAAAATGTTGGTGATAGTGTGGGTTTTTTTGGTTTTTTTTTTCATTTTGGTGTCACCAGGTGAGTTTCACAGCAGAGAAGCAAAAGGGGCATATTATACGTAAGACTGCATGCAAATTAATGGTAAAGGACATGTGGATATAATTTCCTATGGCAAGGCCGTTCCTGTCATCAGCTGCACGAAAGGAGATCCCTGACCCCACAAAAAATCCCACAGAAGTCTGTGTACCTCCTCTGGGGGAGCATTTGGTCTGGAAGGCTCTGGTTTCAGGATCTGCATGACACATTATTTTAAAGGTGGTCTTTATTTACTGGGCAGGTACCCAACCTAGAAAGTAGTTAATATGAAGAAGACCTATTGGTTCAAGCAGACTAAGAGATGCTCCTAGAGCAATGCTTTCATAAAAGGGTTACAAGACCAATAAGCCATATGAACAAGGGCTGTGTATACACACATATATAGGGAGAAGGTAATTTTATCTCTGCAGACAAAATTGGAAGAAGTTATAATAAACAAATATATGCAATTCTGGTGGAAATGCTGTAAAAGAAATAGAAAATTCAGAGTAGCTGCAGAATAGAGAACTATTTTTTTTCCAAACTGTATTTTTTCTACCTTACTCAAAAGAAAACTGACCCATAATCTATTTAGTGTATATGCGCTATCAAAAAGAGAAAATACTAAAAGGATCTTCATTCTGTCAAAGAAAAACACTGGAGTTAGTGGCCTGAAGCTGAAATAAATGTCTTGAAACAAGCAAAATGCACACATTGTCACGGAAAATAGTCATCCACTAGGAAAACCTTTGAAAGAAGCAACAGATCCTCTAACACTTGATGTCTTACACATCATTCAGAAAGGCACTTACTCTTTAATTTAAAGTGGTTTAGATCAACACAAGAATAACTTGGTGAAATTTAATGATTTCTGAATGTTAAATGAGAACATATCTATAGTAGGTACAAAACCAACCAAACAAAAAAGACACAGATATACATGACTAACAACTTCTCTCTCAGCTGAGGAAGGTTTGGCTTTCTGAGAGTCACAAAGAGAACCCCAGCTCCTTGCAGCAGTCTCCCTGAGACTTCCCAGCTTCTCAGCTTTTCATTGACTTTCCCTTTCAGTTCATCCTCCACATTTTTTTTTTTTATTTCAGCCTTTTTAAAGGAGATTCTTCCAATACAACTGGCATACAGCTATTTAACAATCTCAGTAAACCACAGCCGGAGCTGAGGAGTCTTCTCTCATTGCCATTCACCTGGCTGTTTTGGTAGAAGACATTCTTCCTATCTAGATAGCAGGAGTCTTTCTTTCTTTCTCTTTCTTTCTTTCTTCTTTGTTAACAATACCTTTACGGCCATCTTCAGATTTACCTTCTTCTATTGAGGCAGAGTGCACTGCCAAGCTGAACAAGGAAACACTGCATAGTTATGAAAATACACTGCGTATTTTCTGACTTCAGTGCCAACCTCTGTGTGTTTGCAATCAAAGCAAACTGCTATGGAATTAAATATTACAGGTTTTCAGACAGAGAAAGAAAAGTAATGAAGCTACCTCGGAGCACCCAAGCAAATAATAAATGCCAATCCAACAGCCACACAGGAACAGCTCCTTGGCCCTGTCCAGCCCATGACGTAACTGCTAAGGCAGAGGACAGAGAGATGAGGGAATATTAAACCTTTCGGGGCTTTGGGAAACTGGTGGAGACAGAAGCATAGGGAACAGTTCAGGCTTCCAGGGCAGTGATGGCAAAAGCTGTCAGCTTCACCAGGGATAATACAGAGAGCCTGAAAGCAGGAAAGGTCTTTTCTCCTTGTCAGATATGGAGCTAACAAACTTGGGGGGAACTTATATTCTTATTTTTTCTTAGCAGCTTTTGTAAATAAGTCACATGCACAAAGTCCTATTGTCGTATGACCTTCTGCTTGCTTTTGAAGGTTAAGTAATAAGTAATGACTTATGAATAATTCATAATTAATGAATAAGTAATGATCCTTTTCAGAGTGACTAGGATTGACTTGCTGATCACAGTATTTCAGAAAGAAAAAGCTTGTAGTGAAAACAGGATCGTTGTGCTCAAAGAACATGAAAAGAAAACACGTGGATAAAGGCTCTATCACAAAACTCTTCAGAGGGAGGTAGAGGAAGCCAGGTTTATTTCTAAGGACTGTCCTAGAAGCTTCTCTATGGGAATAGGGTATTAGGTACAATTTCAACCTCCAAACTAAAAAGTAAGTTCCTAAGCATGAAGAAAGAAACTCTGTTCCTGTTTTCTTGAAAACCCTCCAAAAATGGAGTTTGCAGAACACACATGCAGGGAGTCCTGAAGAGATGCAGGTCCCAGCGTATTTGCAGTGCGTAAGTCTGTGTAGGCTTAGCAATGCCTCAGGCTGGCTACACATGAATGGTACTCAACGTCACTGCTTACAGGTATGATATTTCTGTAATGTTTACCTTCAAAATCAATACTTCAGAGAGGCTTGACTGCATTATATCAATAGTGTGGGACTAGGGGAACTGCCACTAAACAAATATCCTCTTCAGGATCGAGAACCTAGGACAAGCATTCCTAGGTCAGGTAACACAGAGAGGCATTATCAATGTAAAATGATATTTCTTTTTCCTACCCTGTTCTCTTCCCACTGATTCCTCCTACCATAATAGTTCTCCTGTACCCGTATCTCCTATCCTCTGCTCCGTATTACAGCTCTGACAATACCCACTCCCCTTCCTCCAGCAATAATCACCTGAATTTTTCATTTGGTTGAAAAGACATGCTATTTACCCCTCCACTGGCCTGACAGGCATTGCTTATCTCACAGACAAGCAGCATGCATTTATCTTCTGGCTAGAAGATGCTTCCACCTATTGGAAGGAGTGCTTCTCTGGCTGGGCTTCAGTGGGGACTCAGTGTACACCCTGTGGCTACTTCGTTGATGAACCTTGCTCTGCTCTCCACTGAAAGTGGGCAAAACAGGGTCACAAGCATGGGCTTCATCTAGAGAAAAAAATATTAACAGTCTGCATCTCTGTTACAGACATGAGGAAAACCCATGGGAGAGAATAAGAGGTGCTTAAAATGTGCTTAATTTCCTACCTGTATTATTTCTGTCTGTGTGAAAGAGTCAGAATGTTGAAGCATGAATGCAGGGGAGTTAAGGAGGCTCCTAAACTGCTGCAAACTCATGTAACTACACGCTTATTTACTTATCTTTCACTAACAGTTTTGCCCAGTATCAGGAAAACATGTAGTTATGAAGGTTTGCTTGAAAAGCTCCTCACTGAAACTGGAGATATTTTGCTGTCCCTGCAACTCCTCTGCTGCTGACTTCACTTTCCCTCATTTTCATATGTGCTGAACATCGCCAGGGTGTCCACTGGATAGTTTGACAAGCAAGTCCTCTGCACCGGCCGTTAGAAAAACTAGGCAAAATCCATAACCTCACATTTGATTTGACAGAGCTAAACAACATGAACTCATGACATATGAAAAATGACAAACAGGTCATGTATTTAACTGTGAAACAAACTCCACAGGGGATAGTTTCAACATAACATCTGTTATGTATAAAAAAAGGTTATGTGCTGAGCTTATTCATACCCTTTTTAGAGAAAAGCACACTTATTCCAACTGATAAATTGTCCGAATTTATTTTACACATGTGGTTTTAATTTTGGATTTACAGATTGCATCAATTTATCTAATTTTCTTCACATTAAATGAGGGAAATTAAATATATATTATGTTAGCATGAAACACGTTTTCCTTACAGCACTTTCTTCTGTCCACAGTGATTAGGGTGGCAGCACCATTACTGTTTATTGTTCCCACAGTTTCTATTTTTCGACTGAAACCCAAATTTGTTTTTGTTGTTAACTCAATCACTCTAAGTAAGCTTCTTTGGAACTTATTTCCAAGAAATATTCTTAAAAACAGAGCCAGAGTCATTTGCATTGCCCTGAAGGAGCTAATCCAAGGCATTTTTAAATAGATCATAATGTGGAGATATTTTCCCAATTTTGTTTTTTGTCAGTGAATTTACTGTACCTTAATAGTTTCAGCAGAATGAAATATCGCTATCTGTACTCCAGTGAAACAAAAGAAAGAGTGAATTTTACTGTAATCATCAATTCTGCATGCAAGGCTTTAACAGAAACAGCATTTTTTCTTAGCAAAATACTACAAGTGCACATGTATATATACATACATATATATATATGTGTGTATACCCTATACAGAAATTGACTAATAAGCCTGTTTATACTTAATTGCTGCACAGAGGTCTACCAGTAGCACAACCTTGCTAAGAGTCAGGGTGTCTACCTGTGACCTAAACTGTACAGGCTTAGGAGGAAAAAGCAGGAACTGAAGCAGGAATAAGGGGTAGGAGAAGAGGCTCGCTTGTGACCAGCCGATGTTAAAAACTCTAACTTTTTATGATAACTATAACTAAGGAGGCATTAAATATTATCCCTTTATTGCACATAAAAGTAATGCATTATATTTTGGAAAAAAATCTGAAGCTACATCATTAAACACGTTCATCTCAAATCACCGATTCAGAATGCAACAGTATCAATAGCTTCATTATTTCATTAATTAAAAACAAACAGCAAAGGAATGCATAAGACGTTCATTACATGAAACTTTGTGAAATTATGTGTCCACTGTTTGATAAAAATTTAAATTTTATTTTTTTATAAATTCTTATGTATAAATTCTTTTTATAAATTCTTTTTGTCTCTGAGTCCATATAGTTTGGCAGTGTAACTTTACATAATACAGGTTAACACAAGGTTAACACTCAGAGGTAACCTTTTTTTTTTAATACACATGGAAGAAACAGTTTTCACATTAATTGCCTTTATTAGAGACTATAATCACAAAATAACCTCCTTTCTCCACCAAGATTACTGCATGCACATGCATACCAGTCCATGCTGAGAGGAAGGGAGTAACGCTTTCCTCGTATCAACAGCCCAAACTCCTGGGAGGGCTAGCGGTGCCACACATCACAGACACAGCACTGCACAGTTAGATACGATGGCCATGATCTCTCAGGGGCTGCCATAAATATTTGCACATGGTTACTGACTTCTTTTGCCACCATGTGCGTGTTAAATGCTAAAATGCCACCACTGCAGGCTATGTGCTCTAGCATTTTCTTTTCATGTCTCAGCCCTAACTGCTGGCCTCGTGAGCAACTTCTGTCTTTGGGTGAAAGTGCCAAGGATGCGTCTCCCCCTCCTTTGGACAGAGCCCAAAGACATAAATCCTACTTTCAGAGACACATCAATAATTCTTATACAGTAAACCTACCTCTGCCTCACAAACTGTGTTTCACAAAGTGGTGCCGAACTCATAGCTTGGGGTATGAGGGAAAGCAGCAGCTCATTTTACCAAGTGGATGTCAGCTGAAACATGACTACAACCAAAGAAATGCACAATAAAGGGGTTTGGAATTGATCTCAGCACTGCCATGTTTTATTACTGCTTCAATGCAATTCAGTAAGTAACAATCCATCATAAAAACACAGTGAATACGGTTAATTGACATCTACTTCACTCTTGTAATGTAGTGTGCTTCTGTATCTTAAGGAAGCTCCCAGATGATTAATCATTTTTTTTCCTCTCTCAGGCTAAAGGATCTAGGGCATTTTACTTTCTGGAGCTCTAAATTATATCACATGGTTTACCATAACTGATATTATCCGTAACACTTGACCTGAAGACACAGAAGATACACTCCTTTCTCAAAATGTCATACAAATTTTGGAGGATGTTTTAAAATTACTTCTGTGTAGGAAGTATATTGCAGACCTTGTCCTAAGTGTTTTTATTACTCTAAAGAAGGACTAAACTGTCATTTAAGCATTGCTTTTAATAATTCAGCCAGTATCTTGGGAGGGCGTTTGCACTGTTGCACCTGCAATTACACCACCGGTTTTTTGCAGGGTGTTTGATAAAACAAGTGATAAAGTCACACATCAGTGGACAAACTTAATTCGCTTAAGGCACTAAATTCACTTAAGACACTAACAGTGAACTTCAGGCAGTAAGAGTTGAAGAGGAGGAGACAACCCGCACAAAACACCCACTCACGTAGCACAAAGTACACTGTGATTAGAAAACAAAACATAAGGAAAATTTTCCTCACTGGCCATGTGTACCAGAGAGGAGCATGTAGTACAAATTCCATCCTGTACTCTTCTGAACATCAAGTGAGCCTCACATTTTAATAGATAATGGTTTCAGCACTGGAAGCTCCTGATTAATCTATATGGCATTAATTAAAAACATGTCTATCTTAGAAAATGTGTAGAAGAAATATTGATTGCATCAATCTAACAATTATAAAGAGATTAAAAAAGAAGATGGAAAGAATTGAAGAACCTGAATTTCAAAAGCTTCTACTTGGAGAGAGGAGTTCCTGACAGGCCTGAGAGCTGTATGGGTTTTTTTTTCCTTCCCCACCTCTTTCTCATGGTAGAAGGTCAGAATATCCCTAATAAGAGTGACATAACTAGCAATCAGTGCTGTTTAGTCATTCTTCCTCTGAACTGGTGACTGTCACACTGCTTACATTAAAAAAACCAAAAACAAAACAGTAAAAAAAGGTGTATTTTTCACCTGTATTTCAAGCTTCACTAGACTTCTGTGTAGCTCTAATATGCTTACTGTGGATATTATGTGCAATTTTTTTTTCTTCTCAACACTGCCTAGACTGTGTGTTTCCATTTGAAGCTTTACAAATAATTAGAAGCACAAAATCCAGCTAAACCTAATGAAATGTAAGATACATCCAATCATATTTAACTGAGGAAAACAAAGAGGGAATTGCCAAAACCCGAAAACCCTTTCAAAACACCTTTGGTCACAGAGTATGCAATTATTTTTGAATAATTTACTGAAAGCCCCCCAAATTTCTGCTGTTCTAATTTCATGTTATTGAACTCTCTATTGAAGACAATGGATAATTGAACTAAGTTTACTCTTACTTCAATAGTAATCAAAATGGGCTATTAGAAAAGAAGGAAGAATCCAGAACTTACTTAATAAATAAAAGAAAAAGCTGTATTACTTTTTGTTGTGTCAGTATCTGCATACCTGTGAGACCATTCAAGTATCTTTGTTATTAGCAATTTTACATCAAGAAACCATTGAAAAATAACTTCCTTTTCATTTTAGAATATCACAAGTAAAAGAAGAAAATTAATAATTAGCAAGTTAATAAATTAATTTTGTTTCTTCTTTGCATTTTTCTGCTAAAAGCTGAAAAGCGCTTTGCAAATATTAAGTATCCCTCTAAGTTGGCTTTTTCTATTATTGACAGATCTAGAAGAATTGAAGCAAGAAAAGTAGCAATGACTGCTGAAAGTCAAACAAAAAGTCAATGGCAAAAAAGAGTATTTCAAATTCTACAGTCCTGATTACCCACCCACAGTCTTCATCACACAACGACACTCCTCTTTCTCTATGAAGACAAGATGATTTACCACTGCCTTCTCCATAATTGGAATATTCATAAGCAATTATAGCTGTGTTCAAAGAATGTTCTTGGACTCAAGCTCTTGAATAAAACTATTATCAAGGATTAAAGAAAAAGAAAGCACATTTTCACAGAAAATAGCACATATTCATTTTATCAGGTTGTTTCAACTCCATTTATGAAATCCATGGAGTTGTACAGCAAATTTACTACTGCTACTGTACTTTTAGTGACCTGAAGTCTGGTAACACCTGTGACAACTTTGAGTCCAAATAAGAAATAAAGTCATGATGATCCTGTTAATGCAGAGCCACAAACTGAATTAACTACCAAGGTATCTTTACAGTTTACAGTATAAGTCCTGCAATAAACATCAAGGAAAAAAGAGCAAAATCTCTTCAGATTTCCCTGAGGAAATGTAAACAATTCACAATGCCAGAGCAAGTTGAAAGGGTCATACATGAGAAAGCAGGCAACTTTTCAACTTCAAAAGTTATCCTTTTAAAAGGTGTATTTTGGCACTCACTCCTCCGGAACTGAAAAGCAAGATATTGCTTATTTTACCTTAGCCTAAACCCACCATGGAGCCTTTGAGGGGCTTCACCAGGTTTCGAAGCAGGCCCCTGGAGAGCTAGAATTGAAATCGAAAATAAAAATAAATATAACAAACAAGCTGCCGCTACCCCGATCTCTCTGCTCAGCACAAACCGGGCTGCTCTGTATTGGCTTAGCAGATCAGGACACTTGCCTGCGCTAGTAAGGAGCTTGGACTCCACTTTGCAGCACGGGGTGCTTCGCTTCACGCAGAGAAGGAAACACCGGGGCAGCTTTATGCCAATTCCACGCAAGTCCTGGAGCTGTTGCGTGAACACCCAGTTTCAAAGTAACCTGACAGCCTGGGTGAAAGCACCGGCGCAGGCCAGTGCCCCTGCAGCCACCTGACAGCACGGCTCTCCCAAGCAGGCCAGCTGCTTCAGAGTGCAGGAAAGCAGGAGCTGTCAACGAACGGGTGCTTTCTGTACCCAGAGACTGCAGCCTTATCAAATAAATATGCTTAAAAATTCCACCCACACAGCCAAACCTGGCTCTAAAGCAAACCTGGAAGGCTTTGTGTCAGTGATCCTCAGGCTGAAAGGATTTTGTTTAAAACTCAGTTGCACACATTCAGCCTCGAAGCAGTCACACGATACTCTCCTTCCCAGCCAGATGGCCCAGCAGTACTGGAGGCTCACCAGCAGCCGTGCAAACCCCTCGCCTTCACAGCGTCCCCCAAACCGTGCCAGTGAGACCCAGGGGCACCCATTGAAATGTGGGTGCCGAGGCCTCTGGGGGCCAGAGCCAGGAGGGATGTGGGCAGCGCTGCTGCAGGCGAGCCCATAAGCAGCCACTCCCGGGGATGCACAACGTGGAAAAGGCTGATGCCAAGAACCCAGAGGCAGGGCAAGGTCGCCGAGGGAGGAACTGAAAAGCAAAACAAAAGGCAATGTTCCGGCTTCAAAGAAGTAAGTGGTAAACCCCATCCCGGATATCGCTAAAGCCTCCTTACTTTTCTTTAAGCAAACAAGAAAGCTGTTGCTTATAAGCAAGCTAAGCTGAGCTAAACTTTTGTACTACAAAAAAGTGAAATTTTTGTGTTCACGGGTACATACTGATAAAATTTACTATGAAATGATTACCACTAACGTTGCAGAAGATGACATGAAATTGCAAGGCAGCTATACAAAGAAACACAAATTTTAAAATTTGCATGGATTCTTCTAAAGTCATCGAGGGTGCCTTTTCTCTAATGAGTCAAAATGATGCATTCTTTAAAACCAACTTTAATGACATTCTAAGTAGCAGAACCCAATAAAAAAGGAGGAGTGGTAGTAGGATGTCTCTCCAGGTGTGTTTATTCACTGGCACTTTTAAGAAAAATCAGATTTGCTGGGTGGATTTATTTCAGATGTTTGCAATAATGTGACTTAGGAAAAATATTTCAGATGGGAAATAGAACATATTGGTACCTGCTTAATGAAGCAACAGAATTACCGTTTTCAGTGTCAGAATGTAATAATGGGCTTATTTCCCATTAGAATTTGCTCTTAATAACTAAGTGGATAACCACAGACACCAAAAGCCATAAAATCCAAATTTCAACTGAAGATCAATATATTTTCAATGTGAATATGCTGTATTTCACTTAAAATCACATTTTAAAAATCCACAGGTATATAAACAGTGTACAACTTACTTTAGCTGTTTTGAAAAAAATCAGTGTGATTTGATTTCTGGCAGAGAATATATGGCTTTTTTTGACCTATGTGACTTCTACCCTGTTCTCCCTGCAGACACTGTGTATCCATCATTCTGCACATTCTGGAGCATGGTGCATTGGAGTAAAGGATCCGCCATACAAGGGCCCAAGCTGGCAGCTCTGTTTTGCAGACGGACCTTGAGAGATAGATGTATGTTGAGTTGTCTTTGGTGGATGGAAGAATGGTTCATACCACTGCAGGATAATCTATGTGGACCCTTGTTCTGCAATAAAGGGAGACTGGCTCTGGCTGCAAGTTGTAAGAGCAATGACAAATATAGACCCTTCCTTGAATTTCATCAGGATGGTGAAGCCATCTATAAGGGAAAATACTTGATGTATTATGAGAAATTATATTTTACTGAATTTCATTGCATTTCAGTTTTAGGTGTTTATGATCCTAAGTTTGTCCTTTAGAGCTGGCTGAAAATGAATAAACATAACTGCCATAAATTGGCAGTGGGCAGAGACAAAGTCTTTCCGTTTGAACACTAATATGTGAAGCCCACCTTTCAACTTTTGGCTTGTAAAACTACTGCCTTAGAAAACTCCTAATCAAATGCAATCAAAAAGAGAGATGCTTTAGATTTCTCTGTCATTTGTTGCTATAAGAAGTAGTGGAGCAATAAATGGAATACAAAGGAAAATGCCAAACTCCTCCGCCCAAGAGAAGATCTGCACTGAACCAAAACTTTCTAAGGAGCTACTAAAGAATCCAGCTGATAATTTTCACCACACTTTAAGATTTCATTTCCACAGTTTAAATTGCTAAAGTCACCTTTGAAGTCAATGGAAACAGTCTGAAGTCTTTGGCAGGACTCACAACACATACACTGTTAACCTCCAATTTCTCTGTCATCAGCAGAGTCTATTTGCTGAAGAACCAGTCCAATATGTAGTTAAGTTACAGTTAAGTACAATGTATGCACAGAAAAGTATGTAAGAGGATATCCGAGGTAAAGCAGAGATACAAAAGAAGACAACACACAATAATTATAACCACACATGGTGATGGCTTTACTTTTACTGCATTGTTCTTCCTTTCTATTTGTTCAATGCATTTGTTCTTTATTGCCTCATATTTAAGGAATATGTAAAGTGACTTTTAGCCCTAGGGAGTTCAGCTCTGGGGAAATGACACACACACACAACCCTGAGAAAAGATAATGAGGAATGAGTCTCAAGAGATTCAAAATTCAAATGTGGTTTAATTGAAAAATGTGAAGAAGATCAGAGGAAAACATCTTTTTTTCTCAAATTACTTCAGCTTCTGCTATAAACAAAGATGAATGTTTCTTAAGTTTTAGCCATTAATAATGCTGCTGTAAAGCTCAAGTATGCAAAACAAAATTAAACAAACAGGACTGATTCATCATTACACTCCAATTGTTTTGTACTGCTCTGGTGAAGCAGTAAATCCAGAAAAACCATGTTGTTAAACCAGCTTTATGGCTGTTCTGCATCACTAAGTGGCAAAGAGCAACTCATCACAGATATGTAGCAAACACCAATTTGAAAAACCTCTTCCTATTCTTCACGTCTGTCCTCTCTCCTCTTTGAGCCGTTGTTTAGGTATGTTTTGTGAAAATTAGCTTGAGGTAGGCATCTGAACAGACCTGCTGGAGGAGCAGCTCAGGCACTTTACAATGGGTTAGCTGCAGCCAGGGATGCAGCCTCCCCTCGCAATTTCACAGGATTAAGCTCACCAGTTGCCCTCCTGCTCCTTTGACCCATCTTGTACTTAAAGCCTATATACCATTACTTTCACGTTGTTAGTCACCCCTGAAGCAGCTCCACAACATAAAGCTGGTGAGTATAGAAGATGATCGCTAACCCTGACTCCTGTCCTACAACAGCACCTGGCTGCAGTCCAGCACAGAGCCAGGGCAGGACTGGGATCAGTGAATGTGAGCTGTACGAACAGATGAACAAGTCTAATGATGTGTTACTAAAAGCTATAAGAAAAGGGGGACACCCCCCCCCAAAACCCAAAACGCAAAATGTCTGGAAAACAAATGGGCCTATGATTCATACCTGCAATTTGTAAGATACTGCTCAGCAAAGCACTTACACTGCCATCGCTGAAGTTGACTCTCTGAAGCACTTTAGCACACTTCAGTTTCAAATGAAACACTCTTACAAACACTTCATGACAGTTCCCGGGTGGTGAGAAACAGGCACGCACTTCGGCACTACGTGCCCAGGGGTGAGAAAAGCAGGACATGCAGCAAAGGTGGCAGGAGCGTAGCAAAGGTGCTAAATGCACTTCAGGCCCCCTTCATGTGTGAGAAACTAGTCCACAGCTGCTCAGTTGCATGCAAGCAGTTTTCCACGCTGTACTTGTCTCTGGCTGGCTGCCAGCCCATTTCAGAGGTGGGAAGTGAAAGTAAACCTCCTTACCCATTTATTTCCTTTGGAACAGGGAAATAACTTATGACCTGTTTTCCAGGTCAGGAGATAACAAGGTGGCCTCCCCAGCTGCAGCTCTGCACTTTCACCAGCTCACACCCCTTTCACACTTGCAGCCTCACTGCAGCTCTCTGCTTTGGCACTGCTGTTCACGGCCATGTCCACAGTGGAACTGCAAAGCCGACATTTCCTTACACCAAGATGATTTTTTTCCATTTTCAGACCAATTTAATCCCTGTTATCAACGGAACTCAAAATCATCTTTTCCTGATATGCAGGGAAAAGAAGGAAATATTTTGTATATCCTTTATCCCTTTTATTTCTAAAAGACCAGCAGGAGAATTCCATTCTTAGGAAAGTCCAGGGGAGACTAAAAGGCATGGACAAATACATTGTTAGCCAAAGTTCACCTATAATTGCACCAGGAATAATACACAGCAAGATTTAGATGCAAATACGATGGTCTAGAACGCCACATAAAGAGTTCAAATTCACTGGCATAAAGACAAGGAAGACATCCACTTAGGTTATATCCACTGTTGTCTCACTGGATGACTTGCAAAACCCACCTTTGATATATTTACCAGCTAACACTTAACTCAGGAGAGGAAATCCGCAGACACTTACAGACTAACGTTAGACTAAAACTCTCCAATGTTTTACACCTACAGGATAAACTGTAGGTGGGAGAATGAAGAATAAATACAGGTACAGAAATGTAAGTACAGAGGCTGATGCTGACAAATTTCAACCAGCCCAACTCTCACGTCACCACAGGTTGCATTACATGTGCTTGGTCCTCCTGGAGGTTTGTCTGAGGATTCCCAGTCCTCAGCTTTTAGCCATTCAGGTAGGATTTTCATTAGATCAAATAACTGATTCTCTGTTCGGTTACTGGCAGGATTTTTAGCTCAACTGGTAGATGAATCTACAGCATTTAAAAATCTGAAAAGCATTTACATGGTTTTCAAGAAAATCCTGCACACACATGGAATCATTCCCTCTTGTCCTCTTTTCATTGGCTGTGATCACACTCCTTTGGAATGAGATAAAATTACAAGTGTGCATTCATGATTAACTTTAATTAGCAAACACCTACAAATCAATTATTAAATCATCACCTAATTAGCAGGAATAGTAAGCTGTGAGCAGGGATGAGAAAACAAACAGTGCCAAGTGAGCATACACTCAGAGCCAAGTTCAGCACCACTGAAGAGGAGTCGAGATGGTGTCTAAGAAGCTCTGACCTGTCCTCCAGTTAAAGTCATGAGGATATTCAACAATTTCTGTAAAACTGCGGGTCCCCAGGCTTCACTGCGAGTACAAGAACAAACGAATGGAGCTGTGGTACCTAGATGTTTTGTTATTGCACTATGCTCCTCCACAGCACACGAGCTCAGGAGTTTAGGCAATTTTATTTTCTATGTATTTTAATAACATTGTATCATCTGGAAGGCTCTTTTAGCCATATTGTAGCAGGCTACAGAGACAGGAACGTTTTTTGCCATCCTGGCCTCTCTGTTCTTTCCCTGTTTCATCTCCTTTCCAAATCTTGGCTCAGATACAGAAATATCAAGAGGATTCACTGGACAGGGCAGCCAGGCTATTGACGCAACTGCAGTTTCTTTTGTTGAAATGGATGGGATCCTTGCAAGAATTCCTAGGGCCATAATTTTGGCTGGTAATATCATGATTCATAGGCAATGTGATAAAGAGGCTCTGAGATGTGCTTCATTGTGACCATACTTTTTTAATATTGGAGAATGCACATCATAAATCATTCCAGTGAGGGAGGAAAAAAATTTATTAGAATTTGCATTTCCTGACCAGCTGACTGCATGAGCATATGCATCATATGCTACCCAGGGTGGAGCGTAGGTAGGTGCTGGTTTTGGAACAGAGTAGTTGGACTCAAGTACCAGCCAGGTGATTTGGTCCTGACAGCAGGTATCTTGCTCAATTTCTGCAGGGAAAAAACCCAGAAGATCACTCCCTTGGTGCATAGGGCAGTAAAGGAATTGCATTTATGTTTTGTTTCTAAAATAGTTTACTCCAGTAACGCAATTTCATCTGCAAACATCTAACAAGGAGAAAAAAAACCCAACCCAAACCACCAAACATGTTTCCTTTTATTTTTGCCCTCCTCAAATGAAATACCTTGCAGAAGGATCTTTATTCATCCTTTCTCCAATACCAGCATTTAAAACACTAAGTCTTTCTTTACAACAAATGGAAAAGTACTACTCATGTAAGTGGGAGGTCTAAAAATTACAACGTGCAGTGCTCTTTACATGAAAAGTCATTTATTCTTTTAATATGCAGTGCATAGAACAATTCCATTAAGTATTAGTGTTTCTGACTGGATACGAATTTGACTTTCTCTCTTGTCAGTTTCACTCATCTAACAACATTGAATCAGCACAAATGGCATTGCGCAATGTACCTTATAATGCTCCTAATGTAAAAGCCTGTCTTAGTCTGCTTTCACCAGAGACTTCTGCCTATGCTTTAACAAAGGTAAATGAAAGGAAAATTGGGAGTCTGAAAATCTTTATAAAAGAGCTTAATATGGCATATCTTCATAACAGGGAAAAGTGAAAATATGTTTTAAAAAAGCAAGTAGCTAAGAATGCTTGGCTTAAAATACAAGTTTTAGAATGGGCCAAAGCCTGTCAGCCGTTATCAAGACCATCAGGCACAGAAGACAACCGCTGAGATGGTCAGGGTAGTGAGCTGGCAATTTCACTACCACTTAAACTTTCTCCTTGCTGAACTGTGCAGCAAACGGCTCTCAGGTAGAAGAAAACATTTTATTCCCCATCTTATTCTTTCAGAAAGCTACTCAGAAAAGGCCATGAGCTAAAGGCTCTAATGATCTCAGAATGAGATATGAGGATTACTGTGAATGCTCCAAATTATTCACAATATGATCTGCATTTCCCAGGCTACAGAGCTGAAGAAAAACAAGAATCTGTAAAACAAAATGTTCTCAATCTTGTTGTAGAAACTAGTGCCTTTTTTTCCTGAGAGGAGTATCACAAGAACAGCAATCATTTATGCAAACTGTATGCTAAGTTTTGGAACCTATTCTTGACTTAAATCTTTGGCAAGGCATATAAGGAGATCAAAAGCCAGTTGATTAACTGGCTACCTTAGTCTCTAATCGGTAAGGATTGCCATTGTGAGTTTCCTGGATGATGCAATGCCTATTTAAGAGCATACATTTGCGCCAGAGCAGTTTTCTACAATCTGGTTTTGCTTATGAAATGATGCTTCCTACAGAGGATGTTATTTTTTCACAGGACAGAATGATTCATGATCACATTGTTGCCTTGATCAGAATTTATTATTTTTCTTTCTGTATCTTACACCAAACTGATGGGTCAGCCAGCCAGAATGTCATGCTGGACAAAAAAATACCCTCCTGTTGTACTGATAATACAAACTGTTTATTAAAAGCCCCTACCAACAACAAAAAAGAAAGCAGGTGGAGAAAAGATTTTTTGCTAAAGACAAGCAGCTGAAATCCCTTTTAGGCTTATCTGCTTGAATTGAGGATTATCTACTCCTCATGCAACACTAAATATGATAAAGAAAAAACATGCTGCATTGTTTCAGCACTCACACTAAGAGAAAATGCTGGTCTTTGAGCTGAAATAAAAGCACTGAGCACTGCTGCTGCTAAGTATTTTGTACAGACAAAACCCCGTAATATAGGGAATTCATAGTTTTGCCCCACTAAAATATTACATTCACAGTAGTGTAACAGGTTTCCAGAAGAACCTGCCATAATTTTCCTTCTGGATTGAAGAAGAACAGTGCAATGACAATGGCATGTTTTCTACACAAAAACAGTGACGGCATGACAGACACACATGGCTACTTCCTTCAAAGCCTTGACAAACCCAGAACAAAAACAGAGCTCATCCCCTAATTCCATGTAATAGTTATTACATTTTTAATACACAGAAAGCAAGTGTTTTCCTCTCTTACCTTTAACAGGCATGTGCTGAAAGAATGCTCCAAGACATTTTTCGGCACGCTGGTGATAGAGGAATCCCTGGCTTACATAGGTCAGCTGCCATGGCACAGCACTAAAATTGTCAGACGAAGTGGTCAGAATTACCCAGTGGCTTGATAAAAATCAGCTCACTTCCAATCTAATCTAGAGACTCTGTACAGATAGCTATGTGTTAGACAAGTGGCAAATATTACAGGACCAAAAGGACAACTGAGGAACAAGCCATGAACTTAGAGTGCTATACCTATTATCTTTACTAGTATAGGAAATGTAGTGTTATGATTTCTGAGCCATATAAATGAGTACTATAAAATTTAAAATATCCAGAGTTCTCCTTTACACAATTCTGTAAAAGTATAATGTTTATGCAAATGTAATTCAAAATATTATGAAAGGATTGGCATAACTTCCCAAACTTTCTCCCATGAGAGAAATCTCTCAAGTGGACTTTAAGTTCTCAATATGAAAAGAAAATCTATTTACTCTGTTTGCCATTTTCCTGCCTTTTAAATTTACTAAAATAATGAAAACACCATCCATGAAAAAAGGACCCAAAGAAACCCTTCCAGAAATTTAGCCTATGGATCAGTGAAAAACACAGCAGTCTCTAATGGATAATCATTGAGATTTCTCAGAAGAGTGAAATAATGACATCCCACAGGAAATTCCATTGATGCCCACTTATGTCTCCTGGAGAGTCAGCAAAACCCCTGGATCAAGGGCAGATGGATCAAGGGCAGCAAAACCTCAAGTTTTATTTTGTCAGAAGTATGTATATTATCAACCAAAGCAGCCAGTCCTGTCTTCTGCACCTTCCTGCAAAACCATGAGGCTTCTGCTCTTGGATGTAGTCATGCCTGCTTTGACTTGTTGGACAGTTTCCCTTTTTGAGCTGCAGCATTTCATCAGCTATTTAATTTGGAAAAGGTTCGCATTTTAGGATCCATTTATATATTTATCGAAAAAAGACAGCTAATATTACTTTCATATCCTGTCGCAGCAATCAGCAACAGTGAGACAATGGTTATTT
The DNA here is from genome assembly GCF_947461875.1 of Haliaeetus albicilla. NCBI lineage: Eukaryota > Metazoa > Chordata > Aves > Accipitriformes > Accipitridae > Haliaeetus > Haliaeetus albicilla. The sequence continues at coordinate 30,028,026 of NC_091495.1, forward strand.
TGCAGATTATATAGACTGCATTACCTTTAAGTCAGGAAAAAGTAGCCACAGAAAAAAAGTTTAGAAAAAAGTAGTTATGATGACCAGTATTTCACAAAATTAAAAGAAAGGTTTGGATATATAACCATAGGATTTGAGTGCCTACACTTACAGAAATATAACATGAACAAAAATAAACATTTTGCCATTATCTCATGAGAAATAAAAGTTTAGCAGATAAATAACATACACTGCAATACAGCTAAATCATCTGCCATGTTTGCATAAGTTCAGAGGAGTCAAATCCTTGTGATAAGAGCTAAGGTGTAGCAGTAAAATAAAGATTATCCTGGCATTGATGTAGAGGCACAAGTGATTCTATGGTTGCTCTCTATTACCACTTGTAGCCCTGCTAAGATCAGTGGTTAAGGATAAATAGATACATTTACCTTTATTTAAGAAGTAATCTCTCTGCTAAGTACAAGGAACAAATTCAGAAAACAGCAAATACCATGGTAAAGTGTTTCCTTAAGTAGGCTCTTTCTGGAACAGCTGTGAGGTCATGAAAGATTGAACTTCTTTCTGTCAACCCGAATACAACTACAAATCCAACCAGCATAAGCAACTATCTCAATTCTCAGTCAGAACATCAAATGAGGGTACTATTGCTTCTACTGTGCATTGAAGACGAAACTGATGTCCATCTCTGGAAACTTTGCTAGCCAATGACACAAAACGGTAGGGCTGATGGTACTAACGAATCATACTTGCCTATATACACTCGCACACACACTTCTTGTGACAACAAAGCAACAGCACACAACAGCGAGTTCTCTGTGGTAAAAAGATGATCTGCATCACTTCCTTGGCAGAGAGATAAAATGAAGAAGGAATATCCTCCCATGGTCTCTGCTGGGAAATCTGGCCAATATTCAGTCTCTGCTGTGGAATCTTTACTATTTTTTGTTAGTAATCTTGTAATACGCAGTAGTTCTGCAGATACTTATCAACCAATACAAAAATGGTGATGAAATTCTGTTTTGGCACTAAGTCTTCTTTTAAATAGAAAGTGAAGAAAATTTAAATTTTCCCACAGATTTTGTATATACAAGTCAGGCTCCAAATCAAACCCAAGAGGCTGAAGAATTACACACATTCCCAGAAACGTATGAATGCTTTGAACTGAGTGACACAGTCACGTGCAATGTAGGTACCATCACTTTTACTCTACATTCACATGTAAACTGATGTTTGCCTCTGGAACCTGTGCAGCGATAACACTAAAGGTCCTCAGTGAAAGCCCAGATCTGTGCTCAGCGCAGAGCCTCGTTCATTCATTCAACCCCAGCACGCAGGATTTATCAGGAACAAAGGATGCTTCATTCTTTCTGGAGCGTAAAAAAGAAATGGCGACCAGTTTATTGCTGTGCTTTGTGATATGTCCTATGCAAGGGAAATCTACCTCTACCTTTAGAAATAAGACAGGAGACAAATTATGTCACATTGCTTTGAATCTCAGAAATAGGGAAGCAGAAATGGGACTTCTCTTTGGCAGCAGATCACTTGGTCTGTCAGCTTCCTGTAACTTCAGAATATAAATTTCTAGTGTGGTTGCACAGCAGCTACAATTCATTTAAATCAAGGCAACCACAGGCTTGCTGTTCCTGAAGTCACCAGCCACATACTCTAGCTCTGTCACTGTACCAGCACCAATAGCTGTGAACCAGGTGAGTGAGCTGGAAACTAACCCCTCTTTGTAGGACTGCACTATCTTTATTTGAATGTAAAATGATTCTCAGCTTACTTTTGGAGGTTGGCATTAAACACAGCTGAAGCCTTAAAGATTTTATCATTCAGCTGTAACACAGGGAAAAACGGGCCATGGGCTCACATAGAAGAGTTGAATAAACAGGGACTATAAAAGTTGTGCCCTCTTGAAGCTGAAATGGGGTCTCTGGCCATGTAAAGTTACATGCTGCTAAAGTTGAAAGAGTAGGACAAAGCTACCATGCAAAAAGCACCCCAGGTTCCCAACTTGACACCTAGAACGTCAGTATGTCATGGATGGTTTTAGGGCAGCTTAAGAAGTAGTCCTTGCAATTATGCACATTTTATGGCCTGTGATTCCTAAAATACTCTGTCAGTCATGAAAACACTGTGAGCAATCAGAAGTCACTTAAGTTAAAAAAAAATGTTACTTTAGAATATAGTAAAAATGTAAATTTAGAGACAATCTCCAGCAAAAGGGAAGCTTCTGATTTTATAACCCAGTTTAGGGAGCACAAGAAGGTGGAAGAGCAAATATCACAGGCACAGCTGTATTCAAATCCACTCCTCCTGCATGAAAGGACCAAGAAGGCTCTTCAAGAAACACATGTGGGAGAGGAGAGGGACTGCACTTTCAGGGAGGGGATGCAGCAGATGAGCCCAAATTATGGAGCAGTTTAATCAGAGTGTAGGTTGCTGCAGCCTCCTACCGCTCAGGCCTGGAGCAATTAGTGTTCAGCCTGGTCAGCCCCTTGCAGCCTCCTGTGGTCTTGCAAATGGTAGGGCCATGGCAAGAGCAGGGACCCCAGCACAGGGCTGGCCCAGGGGCAGGGACAGAGGTCCTGCCTCTGCTCCCCTGCTGAAACGGCTCTGTCGAGGAGAGCTGCTGGGGCAGAGCAGCTCTGGGGTGGGGACTCCCTCACCACATTTACAAGCTACGTATGGCAATTAAGAAGCAGCCTTTGATTTTCTACAGACAATAGAATTTTTGGTGAAACATACAGAGAGTGGTCTCAAGCTAAGCTGAGAGGTGGGAGGTACATTATTTCTCAAGAAGGTAACACCAATAAATAGTGTGCAGACAAAATCCTTGCAACTGGGAGCAAACCTAGGCCGCTCAGAAAAACGATGCATTTCTGACCAAGCCCTGAGTGTCAATGACTGATAACATCAAGTGCCAGGATGCAAAGAAATCTCCCTCAGGCATGAGCTAAAGCCCTTCTACCTGAGACGGGTGGCAGGGAGACAGCATTCACTTCTGCAACGCTCCCTGGGGATTCAACACAGGAAGGTATCACCAATCTTAAAACTCTGCAGACACAAAAGACTTTTGGGGGAAGTCAAATAAGTGAAATATTGACCATTCCCTAAACAAAACTTCTATCTCATTTATTGAGATTTCAAGTTAGGTATAGACATGCTTATTGAAACAATTCAACCTCAATTATCATGGAGCCTTAATTGTAAGGATTTTAGTCCACATCTTTCAGCCCTGTCTCTCTCTTCTCTCAGTTGTTACGCTGCTGTCATTCCCACTCCTCTTCCTTCCCTGTATGAACAATGTTGTATAGGGATAATGAGGTCATTTGAAAAAAACCTCATTTTTACTGAGAGCTGACAAAGCATAAAGCCCCTTCAAATATATCAAAAGTAGGAAACACACTGATATTTGAAAATGAAAAACTTCTAAGAAGAAAAAAAAATACCCAAGGAAAACTAAAAACTTTAAATTACTCTCCTGAAGACCTGAAAGGATAAAATCCTTTAAACCCATTAATATTTTGGCATCAGTTGGCAGTTATTAAAATCATGCTTGACTGAAGGTTTTCTTCATAACACTGAGTTATAGAGACACTACACAGAATTCAATAACTTTCTTTGATTATGCACTACTCAGTTCAAAATGATGCCCTAAAGGGGAATAAAAGCCCCCAAACCCACAACTCCCCTCATAGGCCCCCCCAAAACAAACACCCAAAACACGTAAAGATGCAGAGTAGCACACAGCCCTTTCTTTGGCTTTCTCTGACACCTTGCCCTGGGCTCAGGATTTCAGAGGAGTCACCAAACTGGCTGCAGAATAAAACAGGGATGATACAAACTGCAAATCTCTGCATTTACGTGAAAATATTCAAGTTATTCAGAGGGGAGGGGAGCCTCACGCTTTCTGAAGGCCACAATCTCTAGCTCTGCAGGCACCACAGGGCTCTGGCGCTTTAGGCAGAGGAGGGCTCTGCTGGCAGCACTGCTGGGCGAGCCTCAACCACACGGCTTCACCCCCGCTGTTGGGACACTCTCTGGGAGCAGGAAGCACAGCTTCCCTTCAAGCAAATGATTTTCCTCAAGCCTTGGTAAATGCTTTAACCAATAAGCAAAAGATAATTTACTTCCTCCAACTATAGTGTGTGCCAAAGGCTGCTGACTGACTACTACAGAAAATTAGCGAGTGCAAGATGATGTTTCACTTTACTCTGTATGAAAGGTGTGCCACAGACGCCATCTCCCTTCCTCAGCATTTCCTGGAGGCTCTCTTAAGGAGATTCCCATACAGTGTGATGGCTTTTTATGTGCCATTTCCTATATACTGTAGAAGGTTCACAGTTTAAGCTCTTGTAAGACAGCATAGCATGCAAAAATGCAGTTTTGCAATAGTCAGTGTTCTGCAGTGAAGAGCTAGTTAACTCTTCACATGTCTAGGGCTCATGCCCTTGCCAAAAGATTATGAATAGAGCCTGAATTACAAGTAAAAAGTAACTATTTATATAACTTTAATAACTTTGAGGCAGGAAATATTTTATATACATATATTGGATATATTGTATTCGGTGCAATAGTAAAAAATGCAACATTATTTGTATCTTATGGCCTTTAAAACCATTCAATGATTAAAAAATAGTTGGTCTGACAATAATTTGGTCCTGATAATTACATAGTTTTCCCCACAGTGATTGATCAAAAGACAGAATTAACTATGAATAAACCATAAATAAGTTACTTTCTAAACCATATAACTGAAAGTATACACATGGACCCAAAGCAGTTCAATTGTAACTGAGAAGACACCAATAAATGGATTTGGAGAAGACAGAACTCTTCCATACGTTTTTTTGAAGATTAATTGTAGCATCTGGAATACATTAAATATAATTTGATAAATCCTGAGATCAGGGAATTTTAAACTTTTCTTATTACAGACAACATATAATTTCATGAGTGAAGTTCTGGCTTTGTCTTTGTCCATATAAAGCAATACCTTTTCAGTTTCAGTGAAATAAGCTTTCTTTATAACCATAAATATTACTTCAGAAATCTACCATAGATTAGTATCTTTATTGCATATACTCACTTTAATCATGTCCTGAATTTTCTAGGCAGAAGGAGAAATGAATTTGCCATACTAGGTAAGATGAATGAATATAAAAAATAGGAAATTTGCGATTGTTGATTATAATGTTATTTTCTTGCCCTCTGTGTTTTCTCCTATGTCAAAAAAAGTAAGATAGGTGATAATAATGTAAGATTAATAACCATAAACAAAAGCAACATTGGTAAGAGGTCATACCAATTGTAAGCCCTGGACTGATTTAGAAAAAAGTGATTATTAGAATGAAGGAAGATCTACTGCAAATGGCTCATGGAACATCCTATAAAGTAGTTTCAACGTGTTGTCTGTAACATGCAAAATCCAGGAAAATATAACTTTACTTTGTATCTTGAAACACTTTCTGATGATGAGTTGTGTAGGCACATCACACAGTTTTGTCAAGTCTACTCTCCTTTTTATATTTCTACGTTTTTAATCCAGAGCAGCTTATTCTGAATGGTATCTAAGGGACTGAAACATGCCTGATTCTTGCACAAGTGTGGATACAGCAACATCATGATATACCAGCCACGATTTGAACATTGTGCTCATGCCCAGTGCCCTGCTGACACCCGCTACTGACACCTGAGTCCTCTTGGTAGTGTTTCTCATCCCAGAGACATTTTCTGTCTCCTGATTCCTGCTGCTCTCCAGTTACAAATAAAATAATGCAATAACTTGGATGTGTTTATATAATATCAGCAAATAATAAGTCCTAACAAACAAAATCAGACAAACAACAACCAAAAAAACCCCTGCCCCCAAGGCAAAGTTTATCCTTCATCAAAGTCCAGCAAAACAGTGGTTTAATTTTTGTTTTCTTAAGTTTAAAAATGTTGTAATGTTATATAAATACATCTGGGTTATTGAATTTTTAATTTGCAATTTGAGATGGGAGAGCAGGAAAGATCAGTAGAGAGAAGATTGTTTTACATATCAATTTTGTTTTAAGACCACAGTTTTCCCTTATTTGCACCCAGGGAGAAATATACAAGTGTTTTATTCTCATTTAATGAGAGTGAAAGGGGTAAATATGTTCCTCAGAAATTGAATTTGTAAAGTGAGAGGTTATTTGGTATCAACAGCTGTTGTATCAGAAGATAAGTAAGCTGTCTTGATGACACATATGCAAAACGTGGATTTAGAAGAGGTAGGTCTTTGAGAATGCTTAAAAAGTACCCCCAAACGTCAAAAATAAATACAAAAGGCCAAATAAATCAAACATAGATGCTCTTCTAATTTGAAAAGGGCCTTGCAGGAATTCTTCCTTATGCTGAAGCTGAGTTCAGCACATATTTCATTATTAAATTCTGCTTAACCATATCATGGCATAGGATTATGAGGGGAACTCACAGAGAATTTATTTGCCCACGTGACTGTATGTAAAGCGCTGCATATATCACAAAGGGACAGCTTCTTCCAAAGGGGACTGTGCAGGGGTAGTGAAGATGCAAGGCTGCAACTTGTGCACACCAACCACGTACCAAACTGCAGTCCTATCAGCCAGATAGAAAAGCAGCTACCATGCGCATACAGACCAAAAATCAGGAAAATAAACGTCTCTGGAGGTGCGTACGATCACAGAGCAACCTCCTGCTGCAGCACAACTCTGAATCGTGTTAGCAGGCGCAGTGTTTCTGTCATTGCTGCTTAGTTGATTAGCTGGCAAAATCAAGCCTCTGAAGCTTGAAAACTCAGAAGAGCCATATTCTACTCAGCCTGGGCTTCCTGCTGGAACAACTCAGATGTGCTCTCTGGACAGAGATGACAATATTGTTCACCTTTTGTAGTTTGAGGTTGCAGAACCTAATTAAAAATGTATTCTGGCTGTGCTCAGAATAGCATTGACATTTTAGATGTATTTTATGAAAGATAAACATCAGGCCTTGCTATATATTCCCTGGACTTGGCTTTTCAGAGCCAAAAAAAGCCTAAAAGAAGCCTGCAAATACTTCCACGGATTGAGGCACTGCAGAGTAATCGGTGTAATTTAAAATCCAATATGGCCAATGTCAGTATGGTTTGCAGAGCATGCTGCTTTAAATTAAAAGGAATCCAGCGTATTACCCCACTAAAGACTCTTAAGGGATGATTATTCATCTTGCGTCTACCTTTAAGCATAGCTATAAAGTTTGAGACTATCCAAGATATGCAAAAGTATTTTATTATCATTTTCAGTTCTAATGTCTAAGCTGAACAACAGCTGTCTGATTCCTTTTGACCAAAAATCCATTGGTGAAATGGTGATTGCACATGCCCCATAAAATCAATGCAAAGACCGATGCTGACAGTCCATTTTGCATTCCCTGTTCAGCTAAAATTCTAGAAGGTTTAATAGTTACATGGGCAAAGAGACTTTAGTTTGATGACACCAAAGGTTAATGATGGCTGCAGCAACACAAAGCCCGGGGTCAGTTAACACTCTGAGAACACAATCTGAGAAGCTGGGTAGATACGTAGGCTGCTAACTTGAACTTAACTCTCTAATTATCCCAGATCCAGCAATTCTAAGTCAGCTGTGAGATGTTTATATGAGGCACATTATCTTGAGTGATTACACTGTGGATATAGCCATCAGTTTATCATAGACTGGTCGATAAAAACTCCACGGCCTATTTTGAAAACAGACCAATATACATTTTACAAGACTTTTCATGATGCCACTATGTTCTATTCACCTTGCTAACCGAAAGCTAAGAAGGAAAAACTAGTAATTCAAAAATTTTAAATTTATCTTTGAGATTAACTATACATATAATTTTTTATCAATGCTCTAGTTCTCCTTACCTTAAATATCAATGGTATCAACCAAGAAGCTTGGCAAAATGAACCAATTCATCTCTAAACAAAGATGAGATCTAAGGATGACCTCACCTACGCAGGAACAATGCTGACTGTAATTATCAAAAATAATAGCTATTATTTAATGAGAGGACGGCACCTCTGGGGAGGCCACTGTTGCTCTCACGATTCTCTCCTAGGTAGCTTTCATTCCTCCAAGGAGCTTCACACACAGAGCACCACAGGGAATTATTGATTCAATGAACTCTACTAGGAAACAAGGCTAAAGCAAGACTAAGTACCAGAGGTCCCAATAAACGCTGGCAAATGCAAGCTGGCTTTAGGCACTTTGTAGTTCTTCAGTCATCTGCAGCACCAGCAGATGCTGCCCCTTACTGTCCTCCTTCCAGATATTACAATGTTGCAGGAGCTTATGTCCCCCTTACGATGTGTTTGCAGGTGGCAGAATGGGAGACTTACTCTCTTTCCCTTGAACCCATAAAAAGGTATCTCAAAAAATTTTTCAGAGACAAAACTGCAGTAAAATGACAACAGCAGCCTTTCACCGTTTTTGCCAATTTCTTTATGGATAAAAATTCATAGTTTACTCTTACAAAATTTTATAGAAGATTACTCTAATTTATACTTAGTTTATTGTAGATTTTAAAGGAAAAAATAATCCCCCACAAAATTTATAACCATTTCTTGCCTAAATAATTAATAATAATTTAACAGCAATACAACTTTACTACAGGAAACTGAGGAGTCACCTGCATAACAGAACTATTCAGCAGGAACACAAAATATGCTGTGCTGTACTAGACTACTAGGCATCAAGTTGGATATTTATTACTTTGACGAGAAATACTAGATACGTGTAAACTACAGCTATTTCAGTTTGCAGCAAGGTGTCATCTAGTTTCCTCCACAGTTTTGTGGAGTCTAGATCTTAAGACATCTTTTGAGTTTCACATGTAAGATACAATTACTGCAAAAATCTCACAATGGACATAACCAAAGCAAACATACTTTGATCTGAAATCCCACCCAGAAGCCTTGGAAGCTGAGCTTTGTCTTGGACTTTGGCATATCTAATAAATCTACTGTTACCTTCAGATGACTATGCTGTCTCATATGAAGTTATTTCTTTCCATTCTCTCCCATAAATGGCTATTATTGCAAATTTGCAAATGCCATCCATTAGTAAATTATAACAAAAGCAGTAGAATACAGGCATAAGGACAAACAACATTAAATAGTGACTGGCAGCAAAACAAAGAAATAATCCAAGAAATCAAAAGGACATGAAAGAGAAGTGGATTTTTTTCTGATAAAGTAGATCACTGCCATTTTAAATCATGGACTTATTTAGACTCATATGTTTATCCTAACTGTCCAAGTTGCCCCACCACATGAAGACCTGGCTCCCACTATAGTTTTCCTCACTTCACATATTTCAGTACAGACCCTCAGAGATATTAAAGCAGCTAATTCCTGAAAAGGTCAGTGACAGCACAGGAGAACCCAAGCCAATCATGTTCATGTGGGCCAAGAAGAAATGGAAATGTGCATTGCTAAGAGGAGACAAAATGGATGGGCAGATATAGCAGGAATCAGGTATGAGGAGGAATCCAGCTCTCTTTGGGGGTTCTGGCTTGGTCTGGAGTAAAATCTGTATCAAACCTAGAATTTATGATTGAGTTTTCTTAATTTCTGCAAAATCTGCTGCCCAGAGTATCAGATCTTGATGCTTTCAGCACCTGTTTATGCTAAGCAGAGAGAAAATCAAGACAGTTCCCCACTTTCTTCCCTACTCCTCCAAAGTCAGTCTGTCATTGGATCAGTCCTTGGTCAGCTACTTTGATTAGGTACTAGCATGATGTATTATTAAGGGAAAAAATTCATAGTCATGGATCAGGTGGTTTACAAACATCACTTAACTGTTATCTAAACCAGATGAAAATCACGGAGGAAATTAATTTGGAAAGAAAAGTATGTGTGATAGGCTAATGTAATCACTGATGTAACTAGCCTTAACTCCAGTTAAATAGAGATACACTCTTTTGGGAACTGTCCTCTTGTTCCTGGAATATCTCTGCAAGCATAGAAAGATACAATCTGACAACATCTTTCAAATAGCTCTATTTATATATATATAAAAAAAAAATCTTAAAGAAAAAGTCAGAGGCAAACTTCTTCACAGTCCCAAGGATTAGGACATTAAGGTATTTAAAAATTTACAGCTATCTCTAACAAAGGAAAAAAAAATAAAGCAAAATTTCCCCTTGTTCATCATTTTTAAAAAAAAAAAAAAAAACACTAATCTGCTATTTTTACTTTTTTTTTGGTCCCTGTCTGACACAGAGTATTCAAGTTAGGATAGGTTACTGTATACACGATTAAAAAAAACAAAGCAGCGTGGTGAATTGGGAATAAGATAGCAACGATTGTGTTAACTATACTTCCCAGTCATCTCTGTGGCTGACAGAACTGAAAAGATGGAAAATAAGGCTGAAAACATGAGACACAGCAGGATATCAAGATTCCTTACAGAAGTCCACAGATACAGGGTCCCCTTTGTGAAAGTTTTGATTTGTAGTGAGCACATGTTAATCCATTTAGCATATCTACATTAAAATGATGACAGAAAAGTAGGAACAGCAACAGAAAAGCTAAGAAATGCTAACATATGTTTTCAACTTTGAAATGCAGCCAGTGTTTTTCCCTAGTGTAACAGGAACAGCTATGCTTTAAATGGGCACAACAATACAGATTTAAAACTTTATCTTGAACCCATCTCTGAAAATTTCTGGAGAAACTGAAGGGCTTGGTCTTAAAACCTTGGCAGATTAGGAGGTTTTGTGGCATTACGTAAGTGTAGCGTCACTGGTTTGTGAGGAAAGTCTGAAAATGGCTCAGACAGGAATGGAGCAAGTGGGGGATACAGCTTCATATTAAGCCCTCACAAAAGGTCTATGAAATTACCTTAGATTGGGGGTAAAGCAGACTGGTGATTATAGTGATCCTCTCAAAAGATAAAACCGGATGCAGGTAAAAATCATTATACAGATCTAAGAACACATTTCTTAACAAGAATTAGGGTAATAGAAGCAAATGTAGTAGTATATGACTTAACATTCTCTGGAGTTCTCTGAGAGTTCATAAAAAGATATTATTGTATCCACTCTTCAAATCAGAAAACCAGGAAAAGAAAGTGAAATGTTTTTTTCCTGTGCTGAGACCACCTTTGAAAACAAAAATTCATACCCAAGTAGATCTTATTGGAAAACGTCCTCGCATTTGAGAGATTGTGGTTGCGTTTTTCTGTTCTTCATCAGGAGAGAAGTGGAATTTGATTTTTTAAAAGTATAAATAGGATACACAGACTTATATTTACCAGAATATCTACTAACACAAGGTCTGGAGCTTTTACATGAGAATACAGAGATATCTCTTCAAACCCTCTGCTTGTCTGGTTTAAAGCAAAGACTATCTCCTACACAGAATCATAGGATGAACCACAGAATCACAGAACGGTTTGGGCTGGAAGGGACCTTGAAAGGTCATGTAGTCCAACCCCCCTGTCATGGTCAGGGACATCTTTCAGTAGATCAGGTTGCTCAAAGCCCCATCCAATCTGACCTTGGACACTTCCAAGTATGGGGCACCCACAACTTCTCTGGGAATCCTGTTCCAGTGTCTCACCATCCCTTACAGTAAAGAATTTCTTCCTTATTTCTGACCTAAATCTACCCTCTTTTCATTTAAAACCATTACCCCTTGTCCTATCACTATAGGCCCTGGTAAAAAGTCTCTATCTTTCCTATAAACTCCCTTTAAGTATTGAAATGTCACAATAAGGTCTCCCTGAAGTCTTCTCTTCTCCAGACTAAACCACCCCAGTGTCAGTGCCTTAAGCAATGCTTTTTTTTTCCTGAGGTAGGCCAACTGTTTCTTACTCCTGTTGGTGCTTTCTGAATCTGTGTTCTCCCTCCCTCCTCCCGTTTCCCCCAAGAAAATTTCACTGAAACCAGGTTGTTCCTACTTTTTCTACGGACAACACTGCCATCCATTCACTAGCTCTATTCTTTTCTACACTGCCCACATAGAATTAAAATCATTCAGATTTATTTCCTTCTTTACTTAAAAAATATAAATCTGTATATACAGATTTAGGCTGAATAAGGTTCTGAACTTTCATAAAATATTCCTAGCATTTAAAAGTATGTAGCCTCAGCTAGCTCTGAAAACACATTATATTAAGATTTCTTTCGTAGCACCTGTGAAAAGCATAGGTATAATTGAAGACCTCATAAGTAGGCAATGAATAATAATGGACTGACAGTAAGTTCAAAGAGCTTTGACTACAGGTGATAAAGCACAGAAGATGAAAGCATGGAAGATGGAAGAAGCTTATTTTGACTACCTGAATCCTCAAAGTTAGTGGACTAAGAGATAGCAATAGCCTTTTGGCCTGCGGACTGAATAATGTGTTGTGCAGATTCACAAGATAATCATGTTGATGATACTTTTATGAAGGTACTTTTTAGATATTGTTTCATTTTCAAGAGATGGGAAGCCAGAGTTAGCATTTTGCTTATTTAAAAGGTGACCTTGCTCCAACAGAAACAGCAAGTAATAGAACTGATACAAATGCAAAATATCCCTTGGTTAATTCTTTGTTTTTACAACTATTATATTTCTTCTCCACCTCATCAATGGTTAAAATCTAGTGGAAGAAGGCTTCCTAATGGCTGAGTGACTGGCAGCAGCACGTGCAGCATATCAGAGACTTCTCCTAGACATAGAAGAACTCTTAGTAGCGTGGATGCTCCTGATGCCTCTCAATGTGTGAAAACCAAGCAATTTTCTCCTTCATTCAAAGTATCTCCCTCCTGCATCCTCATGAGCAGCAACTGAGCTCAGTGATATTTAATCTATTTGCTCACCAGTTTCCTGAAGCTCTTTCACTGCTTCCAGTGTGACAAATTCCCTTAACTTGTCCCTGTTCAGACTGACTAGGAAAGGACTGACAGGACGGCAGAAGCTTTGTTTTTGAAGGAAAACAATTTACAGAGGAAACTTCATGCAGAACAAAAGAGAGGACTTCAGTGTTACATGGCATGCAATACTGAATAGAAAAGAATACTGCATGATATTTTCAGCTGCACAGCAAAAATGTCATAAACGCTAATGGTAGTATTGCTTAATGGGCAGGTCCCTAAACACAATTACATTTTAGTAATGCATTGTTCAGGCTGATCCATCTGGGAATAATATTTCAAGCTGCCCTCTAGGGACTTGGTCTTTCTACAAACTTGCTACTTTACTTCTTTGGCATAACTGAAATTTCTATGGGGATACTGATTACATGGGAAGTAGAGAAATTTTCCTAGAAATTAGCCAGAACACAAGAAGTGAATTCCCACAGAAACAAAACCAAGCACAACCTTGCCTCAACACTTTTTATCCTTCCTTAGCAATGTGAATGCTTCAGGAAATCCCTTCCACAACAGAACACAATACCGGATGTGTTTCTTTGCGTATGTGATAAGTGATCAATTCATATCCAAAAGGTATTACAACATCGCTATGGGAAGGACAGCATTAAAAGTGATGGAGAACAGCATCTAGCAAGCAATCAACATGTCCACTATAAAAGAAGAAGTGTTTTGTGTTTGCAGAACCTATTGCTTACTAGATAAGAGTGTGTATTATGATGCAAATTTGAAGAACTCTCTAAACAACCCCTGATTAAGAGTTTCGATGTATGTTCTGTTTTCTTGTTTTAGCCTTTGTAACAGGAAATAGTTTATTTAAAAAAAACCAAAACATACATTTAGAATGACCGATCCTAACTGTAGAGATCAGAAAGGACCCTGAGCATAGTATTGTTACTAAAAATTTTTTTTCTAGTGGCTTCTGAAGAACATTACACCAGAATTTACTTTGCAACTAATATATAAAATGGGATACTGAAATCATATTGGCATTAGACAGCTGTACTTTCATGTCATGCTATTTTTGTGCTACAGCAACCTTATCCCTTGTATTACCTGCCAGCTTGTTCTAGCGCAGTCTCCTCTAAGAAGTCATGCTTTGAACAGATCACATTTCCATCATGTTGATTTTGTAGAATTTCTTGCTTGCAATACTGATCTAGGACAATTAGTTAACCTCCTTTAAAATCATATTAAAGCTTAGACCATATCCGCTGCTGCGCAGCCATCATGTAACTCTGTGGAGGGCTGAGCATAGCAACAGATACCTTGATACAGGCTTCAGTACCTGTGGATAAGAGAGAGTCGTGCTTGCCTTCAGACAGCTGTGCTCTCAAGTCCTTGCCCACGGAGGTCCAATCTGAGCTGGCAGTCTCCCACAGTTTATCCATGCTTCCTACCCACTCATTGTTGGAAGTTGCAGACAAAAGTCACCTGTACTATTCTGAGATTAACAGTGTCATACAAATGTTCTGCTTTTTTGCTCTTATTACATTTGTGAAACACACGTATAAGCCCACCCAGTCACTGTCAGCCAGATGTCCATGCTTTTTCTGAGATGTGTTTGCACACATAAAAGGACTGATTGTGCTTGGTTTTTTCGGATGAAAAATAGATAAGGCGGACTATTGCGACCACCCTGCTTTTCATACATCTGCACAAAGGTGAGAAATGAAGGAATGCATAGCTTTTCCCAGTGCATTACTCTTGCTGCTGCTACTCAGCTCCCTGTAAATGGGGCAGAAAAATCCTGGGTTTGTGTCCCTCCCACAGGCACAAAACACAGAAATCACGTGCTTCTCCTCTCTGATCCAATCCTCACTTACAACTGAGTTTACAGCCATTGCCAGCATCTGGTAAGTTTGGTATTCTGGGTCAGGAAACTCTCAGAAATAGGTTATTTAAAAAAAATAAAAATCTAAAACTTCTTGTTGAAAGTTTAACCTCCTTTAGACACTTCCAGAAACCCACAACCTAATTACTCCTTCACATAATTTTCACAAAGATGGTGCTATTACATCTGTCTTACAAAAAAAAGGTGCACATCCTACTATCAATTTGTACTCTCCTTTATTTTCTTATATACATTTTTATATTTAATTAATGAAAAGTAAAGATCTGGATATTATTTGGCATGTCCTTTCCATCCATGACAGCAATCACATAAAGGTTAAAAACATAAAAATCTACACGTATAGTTCACTAATAGCCAGACCACTGAAAAGCGCTAGAAAGGAAGCAGTACTGAAGCCAAAATGTTGAAGCCTCACTTATTCTATCTACTTTTATGTGGGAAAATCTTTGATATTCTTCTGAAAATTGATGTAACTAGATAGCTCACAAACAATTCATTCCTAGTTGCAAGAAGCCATTATTTAGGTTATTTATATCACACTATATGAAAAATTCAGTCAGTGAAAAAAAATAAATCATTTTAAAATACAAAAATTTTGATGCAAAAACATTTGATATATCTGATTATGTTTAACTTAAAAAGTCAGTTTGTGATGATAGAGAATGTATAGACATCACTAAAATGAAAATATGTGCTATTACATTTCATCAAAAATCTCAAGAAAAAAGATGTTTTCATTCATATTAATTGTATACAATACTATTATCTTTTTAATAAAACATACTGCTTTTATGTAGAAAACTCTGAATACAAGGTCCAGCCTTTTAAAACTATTAATAGGAGACCAAGAGCCATCACCCGTTTTTCTCTATTTCCATTATCATATGCTTATTTAAACCTCACAAAAGTGGAACAACAGAATTCACTGGTTTTAAACTTGTAGTCATCAGGGCAAATGCAATAAATAAAACAAACAAATGCATACATACCTAAATACATAGATAAGGAAAGGAATCCCTTTGGCTTAATTTGCAGGAGCTTTCTAAATCTGATATGTAAGAAATATATATCCCTACATTTTGGGATCTTTACACCAGAAACTGAACTGGAAAATCAAAGCTGTATTATTTATTTATGCCACAAGTATTCTAAATGAAAAAGGACTGAGCAAGAAGAAACCAACCAAGAATAGCGTGTATTTTTCTCAAATACCTGACTCTCAATCCTCTTGGTCCCTGCACTGAAATAATGGAGGCTCCTCACTACCTCATGGAGCTACAGTCAGTTTGTATACAATTCTTTAAAGCAATGATTTAGAGGGATTTATAGCCAGAGAAAGTAGCTTTGAGATCTAATCACTACGGTAGAAAAACCTAGACTCCCTGGAAGCAGAGGCTTAAATTCTGGCAGGTTCACCTCATC